>NC_069500.1:238078942-238452067 GCF_027579735.1 Bombina bombina | reverse complement strand
CTGGCAGACCTTTGATAAATAGGCCCCTACAAGTGGAGTGATAATGTTTGCGTGCGAGCGATAGAGGTTATCTTGGGTGTTTGTGCTTGTTGGGTTTCCCGCTGGTATTACGAGTTAAAAGTAAACACAATCGCTTGAGCACAATCGCGATTTACGCTAGATTGATTACAAGGTCCTCAGAGCTCTGGTTCACTGTTTCGCAAAACAAAAAAGTTGCACAAAACACATCACAAATATATTACAAAGTACACTTACACTCATAATAAAACCATCTAATAAAAATTATTAAAATAAAATATTGCACGCAAAATGTCTAAAGGCTCAAAGATGGTGTGGCTCGGCGTGGTTTTGCCCCAGTGTGTAATTGCCAATCACCAGCTAGTTCCCAGTGTGTAATCGCCAATCACCAGCTAGCTCCCAGTGTGTAATCGCATACACACACTATAACCACACACATACATATTCAGAAAGTGGCTTGGGGACAGCATGCAAGTGAGAGGCGGTGTTGGCGCAAGCAAGAGGCGTAGCTTGGTCAGCGTGCGAATGAGAGGCATGGCTTGCCGAAAGCCAGAGGCGTGGCTTGGTGATGCAGGCGTTTGGCTGGACCGCAGCGACATTCTTTTGGCTTCCGACCACGGCGACGGATGCATTACAAACGCATTTATAGTATAAGATATGTGTATACAGTATAGGTATAAATATATATTGTACCAAAATACCATCAGATTGGAAAGTGAAATATTCATATTTTTATGTCGGGTTAGCGCACATGAGAAAATGCAATTGGGTTTCTGCACGAGTAGGGTGTTAGGATTTTTTTCCACTTCTTTTCTCCAACCCGACAAGCGGAAAAAGACAAACTTCTAGTGAAGTAAACGCTTGAGCGGGAGAGTTAATTAGTGCCCCACTTTTAATCTGGTCCAAAATCAGCAAATTAACACCCATTTCCCTAAAATGTAGAACTTTGACACACTTTCCAACACATTTATTATGATAGGGAAACGTAAACATTGTTTAAACCATTTGGCTAAATGCTGTAACTAACACTAACACTTCCATTTTTTGCTTTAAATCTAGCTGTGTGCTTGCAAGAGAGTGCCAGACTTTCTATGTGTTATGTTTATATTTTTGTTTTGTTTTGTTTTGTTCAAGAGAATGAAGCACATTAGATAATATAAGTAAATTAGAAAGTTGTTTAAAATTTGTTTAAAATTGTTTTAACATTTTTTCTAAACCATGAAAGAAGAAATTTGGGTTTCATGTCCCTTTAAGTGTCTGAGGGGTATGTGTCTAACTGACAATAGTCTAAAGGTTACCAAACCTTTCAAAAGGTATTATTTACTCTATAACATTCCATAAATTCCTTTTACATCATTAATAATAGTGTAGCTGTTGATCAAATCCGCTTTCATGTAATAAGTGCAGTTCAAGAGAAGTAATTTCTTGCTCAAATTAAAGTCGCATATTCTAGTAAAAATCAGTGAATTACTGAGCAGCAGGCAAAATGTATTCAGCACACAAATAATTGTAATTGTCTATGAGAATATCAAGACAGTTTCAGTAGTGGGTGCTAATGCTTTTCTTGTTACTGTGTCAGTTTTTCTACCTCAATATATATTCTCACAGTCATTTTTAAGGTCTGGTCGTCCTGATAGTTGCACTTGCTATGATCCAAGGTCACATTTTTTTCTGTTCTCCATTTAAATACTGAGGTATAATTATAAAATATAATGGTGCAATATTCAATAAACATTGCTAATAAAACAAGTAGGAACATTATTGTAGTTTTAAAGAATTTAACTTTAGATAAATGATAGAGGGCCAGACTACAAGTAGAGCATTATTTAACGCTCCAGCTTCAGTGTTAACTACACTAGAAGTAAGCATTTTGCGCGCGTCAGATTGCGCTCGTATTACAAGTTGAAAGTAAACTGTTTCACTCGCGCAGTAACCCGACATTCATAAAAAGCCGAAGTTAGAATATTGCGCGAGCAGTAACCTATTCCCCCATAGAAAACAATTGAGCAATGGAACACCCTACTCGCGCACAAACCCGATCGCATATTCTCAAGTGCGCTAACCCGACATGAAAATATGAATATTTCACATTGCAATATTCTTCACATAGAAGAATATGTTCTATTTATTCAAAAAACATAAATTCTAGATATATCTGATGGTATTTTGGTGCAGAACATTGGAATGTGAAATGTTTACAGTAAATACATAGTTAAAACCATTATTAAATATGAATATTGCATAAATATTTTTTTTCATGTTTTCATCTACTTAAAGGAACATGAAACCCAATTTTTTTATTTCATGATTTAGAAAAAGCATGCAATTTTAAACAACTTTAACATTTACTTCTATTATCTAATTTGCTTTATTTTCTTGATATCCTTTGTTGAAAAGCATATCTAGAAATGCTCAGTAGCTGCTGATTGGTGGCTGCAAATAGATGCTTTGTGTGATTGGCTCATCCATGTGCATTGCTATTTCTTCAACAAAGGACATCTTAAGAATAAAGCAAATTAGATAATAGAAGTAATTGAAATGTTGTTTAAAATTGTATTCTCTATCTGAATCATGAAAGAAATGTTTTGGGTTTAGTATCCCTTTAACAGCAAAGGGCAATGCACTTATATATATATAAATATATATATATATATATATATATATATATATATATACACACAGTATATATATATATATATATATATATATACAGTATATATATATATATATATAGATGTGTACGTAACATATGCACTTATGTGTATATATGTCTGTAAATACAAATGAAATACATACATACAAATGTACACACACACACATATATATATATGTATATATATATATATATATACAGTATATACACACAAACACACATACATATTTAGACATGTATATGTATGTATTTCGATGTTAAAGCCCTTTGTCTGCCTTTTTTTTTTCTAAAAAAGACCTCCTATCTTTGAACCCTTATAACATTTTTGTGAAAATTGTTTTTTTAATAATTTTTAATAGATAGTGTTATTATGAGTGTAACTGTACCTTGTAATGTATTTGTGATGTATTTTGTGACACATTTTTGTTTTACGAAACAGTTAACCAGAGCTCTGAGCCGTTCACAGTAACCTGACAAACGTTAACTGAAATTGCGCTCAAGCGATCGCGTTTCATTTCAACTTGTAATATGAGTGAAAAACCTGATGCGCACAAACCCCCGCTATAAACCCATTTTCACTTGCGTGTAGCTATTAGAGCTCCACTCGTAATCTAGCCCTTAATGTTTAAGGCACCTCGGCACAGCTGCAATGGCCCCACAGAAGTCTTTGGGATTCTCTATCCACCGCAGTACAATATGACACATATGCACATAGGCACTGTAAATCTAATGACACACAGACACATGTTATGGTTTGCTGATGCAGTCAGAAGGTTGAGCTTAATGGGCTCCAGATACAAGTACATATGCTCCGTGCATGTAGACTAGAAATGTTATGGTGGTTTGTAACATCTGCTGTGCAAGTGTGTAGATTTAACTGTTTAGTCACCAGAGGTAGCACCACGGCACATCTATCGCAGTAAAGTATTACTTTTTTTCTATAATATATTTGATTTAAATGAAAAAAAAAAAAAGGTTATAAAGTGATGATAAGAAAAAAGCGAAGTGGTATGAGGTTTTACAACAAAAATGGTTCTGCCCTCCAAATGATTTAGTTCTAGAACCATCTCTGCTGGAACATGACTTTAAGCACAAAAAAACTGGAAAACATTTCTAAAAACACCCTCTTTTAGATGCAACAAAAAGACTTTAAAGGGACAGTGAAGTCAGAATTAAACTTTCATGATTTAGAAAAAAAATGTGTAATTCAGTAACTTTCTAATTTCCTTCTATTAGATAATTTGCTTTGTATCCTTTGTTGAAAAAGTGAAGGAGCTGCAATGGACTTCTGGGAGCTAGCTGCTGATTGGTGGCTGCACATACATACTTTTGTCATTGGTTCACCCTATAGGGTAGATTTATAAAGCAGCGAATGCTGTAATCTACCCCCAAAGTTTCAGGTCCATCTGAAACTTAAGTTAAGAAGCAGCGGTCATTAGACCCCTGCTCCTTAACTCATCGGCCACCTCTGAGGTGGCGGACAGCAATCATCCCGATCGGATACCAGAAATGCTTGTGCAATAATAAATGCCAACAACTTATGCTGTCGGCATTTATCGATGTCGGACAGACGTGATCTGCTACTTAAGCTATTTAACAGTAGTGCATTGCTGCTCCTTCAACAAAAAATACCAAAAGAACCAAGTAAATGTTATAACAGAATTAAATTGAATCTGAATTTCATGTGCCTTAATATTCCTTTAAAATAAAGGGCCTCATTTATTAAGCTACGAATGCAGCTTTAGAACACAGCGTTTCAGGTTTGTATGAGAGAGCCTGAAACACAAGTTAAGTATTAGCCTCTCTGCCACTTAAAGTGTTGCAAAGTTAAATAATCCTGATCCAATCAGGATGATTGACAGCCCCTGCTTATGCAAGATTGGCCGGACGCGAGCAGGTGGTGGCATTGTACAAGCAGCAAATCATCTCCGCCCACGTTTTAATAAATGGAGCCCAAAATATCTAGTTAAGGTATATTGGCTTTACTACATGTAATGAGCCATTGATTAAGACCATGGGGCCTATTTAGTAAGGGCCGAATGGCCCTTAATGTACCTGTTTCCGTGCAAGCTTTCAGGCTCGCCAGAAACAGGAGTCAAGAAGCAGCAGTCTTAAGACCGCTGTTCCTTAACTCGTACGCCACCTCTGAGGCGGCGGTCAGCAATCGATCCGATCAGATATGATCAGTTTGATTGACACCCGCTGCTAGCGGCGAACATGCAGGAGGTGGCATTGCACAAGCAGTTCACCAGAGTGCAATATTAAATGCAAACAGCGTATGCTATTGGCATTCAGCAATGTCGGGCGGACATGATCCGATGTGCGATTATGTCCACCTGACTGTTGGTAAATTGGTCGCCATCTCTCTAAACAGAGCATCTATACTTGATAGATAGGGGTAGATTTATCATAGTGCGAGCGGACATGATAAGATGTTGCTGGTGCAATGCCACCTGGTGCAATGCCGCCCCTTGCAGATTTGCGGCCAATCGGCCGCTAGCAGGGGGGTGTCAAACAACCGGATCGTATTCGATCGGGTGGATTTCTGTCCACAGCCTCAGAGCAGGCGGACAAGTTATGGAGCGGAAACAAGGACATCAAGCTCCAAATCGGCCCCATATAGTTCATTATCTGACAAAGAACTAGAATAGGAGTGGAGCGTTAACAGTTACGGCCAAACTAAAAGGGGTTTATTGCATCAAAAAATACATTACAACGTACAGTAACACTCATTATAACACCATCTAATAAAAAATATTAACAAAAATATTTCACAAAAAGTTATAAGGGCTCAAAGATATGAGGTCCCAGGTGTTAAAAGAAAAAAAAAGGCAGACAAAGGGCTTTAACATAGAGATGCATTCATATACATGTCTAAAGATATATATGTATGTATATATACACAGTATATATATATATATATATATATATATATATATATATATATATATATATATATATATATATATGTGTGTGTGTGTAATATATATATATATATATATTTATCTGGTAGCCCAGCACTCCAACCTTAAGGGTGTAGTCAGTGCCCGGGTGCTGTCCTCAATTTTGTGCATATGTCAATCATTTATATAGAAAGGCACTCACAGGCATATTTATATGATAATCCAAATTAATTTTTATTTATAATCCATCCAGTTCATACTGTAATTGTTGACGTTTCGGGCCGCTGATTGGGCCTTCTTCAGGACAGATATGTCCAGTCTCTTGTTTCTGCCAGCTATAGAATCAGATAAACAGAAATATCTCAGTTCCTCCCTCTCTGGATTAAGCCTGGAGTGATGTAAATACTGTATATATATATATATATATATATATATATATATATATATATATATACACAGTAAATATATATATATGTATATAATAATCAATGGTGGTGCAGCACTCTCAGAGACATAAAGCAAGTATATTTCTGCCTGGGGTGCACTTTAGAGTACAATACAAACAGTCCAAAATGAAAGGCACTCACCGGGTCTTTAAATGAAGCAAAACTCTTTAATAAGGTATGTATATATATATATATATATATATTCATTTATATTTAAACACATAAATATGTTTAAACACATAAATACACTCACAGGACTTCTTAGTAGTGGGTTAATCAAAAATGGGCTAAATTTTATTGACGTTTCGGGGTTCACACAGACCCCTTCTTCAGAATGTAAAAGCAGTGACAAAAACAGACAATATATAGTGTATCACAAAATAAATTAAATACTCACAACAAACACCTGTGTCCCATAATGTAGTCCCCATGTGTGTCAGTGGAACGCACGCCATGCATGTCAAGAAAACCGGAAGTAGTCATATTTCCGGATATATCATATAAATAACTTATGTTATACATTCTCTAACATTCAAAATGTGACATCTGTGCCTTATGTGCTTGTATCACAAGCTTAATGTGTAAGAATCTCCACTCCAAATGTAATATTGAACTGTCAGTGGAAAAACTACTAACAGTGTTATGAACGAGTGTGGAACGCATATGCGTAGCAGACTACTGGAAAACACCTCATTTCCGGTTTGGCGAATCAGGGTAAATTCTGTTAGTACCACAAATCTTGTGTCAATATACCTCTCTGATTTTAATTGTTTAGACCCCATAGGCTCAATCCTCCCAGAGAATGTACTATTGTAGGTAATTCAATCCCAATGTGTGTCACTACAGTTTCGTATTACTGGAAGTGACGTCGCCACTCATGATTGACAGCTCCAATAGCCAATCACGCCGGTGCACACTGAAATCTTAAGACTGAATGCATCTAGTATGTGTCATGTAAGCCGTAGTTAGGCATGTGTCAACTGGGGGTAAATCATAAAAAAGTATCTTTGAATCTCATAAATCGACTCACTTGTCTGTAAATATCCCAGATTAAATAAAATATCCTTACTAAGTACTACAACATGTCGTTCTGCCCTGTTTTGTCTCTAAAGAACTACAGTTACATTTCATGCCCTGTCTTATCATTTCAAACACTCTGGAGTCTCCAAATAATCAGAAGCAAATTAAACACTGATATACAATGCTCATACAAAAAAAAAAAAATTCTAGGTCATACATAAATTAATAAATTAATCCACATAGTGTAAAATATTATGCCAGAATTTTCTTAGATTGTTAGGCACCCACACATGTATACCAATAACTTTGAAAATTGTATTAAATTCAGTGTTTTTCACATCATCAAGTATATTTTCAAGCATGGCTCTCTTGTATCCTCTAGTCAGAAATCTATCTCTCATACCCTCCAATTGAGAGTCCCCTACTTCTTTGTCTGTGTTGTTTCAAACAGTTCTCATACATTGAGATTTCACTATACCTTTGAATAGTGAGGGAGGATGGCAACTTTCTGCCCTCAAAAGGGAGTTGCGATCCGTGGGCTTGGAGTACAATGTTGTACCCAATTTGTTATCTTTAATGAAAATTGAGATATCCAGAAAGTGTAAATTTTGCTCCTCAGTGTTGATCTTAAATCTGACTGTTGTGTCTGTGTTGTTGATTCTATTAAACCATAAACTCAGTGTGTCTCTACCCCCTCTCCAAATAAGAAAGACGTCATCAATGTAACTTTTGTAAAAAATAATAGAGGGATCAGGATTTTACCATAAATATATGTTCTCAAACACAGACATAAATGTATTGGCATAGGCTGGGGCCATATTAGACCCCACGGCCGTGCCTGTGCGTTGAACATAAAAAATATCTTCAAATCTAAAAAAAATTATTTTGAGGCAAAGCTCAATCAAAGCTATAGTAAATTCAATTGGTGGGCCATCATAGCCATCAAAATCAATTAAATGCTCCCTTATTGCTCTCAGCCCTTCCTCGTGGGGAATGATGGTATACAGATTGTTCACATCTAGACTCACCAATAAGTCACGCTCTTGAATCTGTACTTGCATTAATAGGGTGATCAATTCTTGGGTGTCTAGAAGGAAGGATCTAATGTTCCTGACCATGGGCTGTAACACAGTGTCAATGAATTGAGCAACTGGTTGAAAGATTGAACTTACAATTAATTATTCGACCGGCAGACAAGGGTGGAGCCATAGTCCTTATGGACTATGTTGACTACCCGGAGGACATTTTACAACAATTAGGTGACACAACAACCTACACTAAACTAACATTTGATCCCACTATTCCGTTTAAGAAGGAACTTGATGATACCCTATGGATGGGATACACACAGGGCTTTATTAATTAACAAATACGTGACTTTTGTATAACAGATCATCCAGTGACACCCATTCTGTATACAATACCAAAAATTCATAAATCTCTGATTAAACCCCCTGGCAGGCCGATTGTGTCTGCCCGGGGTTCAATCTTTCAACCAGTTGCTCAATTCATTGACACTGTGTTACAGCCCATGGTCAGGAACATTAGATCCTTCCTTCTAGACACCCAAGAATTGATCACCCTATTAATGCAAATACAGATTCAAGAGGGTGACTTATTGGTGAGTCTAGATGGGAACAATCTGTATACCATCATTCCCCACGAGGAAAGGCTGAGAGCAATTAGGGAGCATTTAATTGATTTTGATGGCTATGATGGCCCACCAATTGAATTTACTATAGCTTTGATTGAGCTTTGCCTCAAAAGAATTTTTTTCAGATTTGAAGATATTTTTTATGTTCAACGCACAGGCATGGCCATGGGGTCTAATATGGCCCCGGCCTATGCCAATACATTTATGTCTGCGTTTGAGAACATATATTTATGGTCAAATCCTAATCCCTCTATTATTTTTTTACAAACGTTACATTGATGACGTCTTTCTTATTTGGAGAGGGGGTAGAGACACACTGAGTTTATGGTTTAATAGAATCAACAACACAGACACAACAGTCAGATTTAAGATCAACATTGAGGAGCAAAATTTACACTTTCTGGATATCTCAATTTTCATTAAAGATAACAAATTGGGTACAACATTGTACTCCAAGCCCACGGATCGCAACTCCCTTTTGAGGGCAGAAAGTTGCCATCCTCCCTCACTATTCAAAGGTATAGTGAAATCTCAATTTATGAGAACTGGTAGAAACAACACAGACAAAGTAGTAGGGGACTCTCAATTGGAGGGTACAAGAGAGCCATGCTTGAAAATATACTTGATGATATGAAAAACACTGAATCTAATACAGACAAAGAACGAGTTGAGGATCCTCGTACTCCTCTGATCATGAGCACCACATTTGCCCCAAACAATAAAAGGATGTGCAGTGTATTGAACAAGCACTGTACTATACTATCAACTGACAGTAAATTACCCTTTACACAAAAAGTCAGGCCCATGGTGGGGTATAGAAGATGCACGAACCCGAGAGATTTGTTGGTGAAAACGGACCCCAAATTATGTTACCAAACTTCACTTAAGACCAACATTAAGGGCTGCTTTAGATGTATAGGATGCATTACCTGTAACGCCATGATAACCACAAAGTCTTTCCATCACTACACAGAAACAAAGTCTACTTTATTCGACACTCGATTACGTGCACCACTACCCATGTAGTGTACTTGTTGGTGTGCCCATGTTCCTCGTTCTATGTGCGTAAGACCCAAGGAACCAAGAGGGAGAGGATGGCCAATCACCGTCTAGCTATTAGACAGGCCCTGGACACAGGACACTCCGAACAACCAGTTGCACGCCATTGTCTCATTAAAGCACATCCTGTGGCATCCATCAGGATCATTTTGATTGGTCATGTCCCCAAACCGGAGAGAGAGGAGGGGACAGGAAGAAACTGTTACTTAAACGTGAAGCAAAATGGATACATCGCCTTTGAACCATCTATCCAGGGGGGCTGAACTCTATACCAGACTTTAGGGCCATAATCTAGGTGATGGCACTAGAAACATACTGGGGTGCGAGAGTTGGTTAGGGATGTATACATGAGGCATGAGGGTAGTCATACACCTTTTGGTGGAGGCATCTCTCTAGGGCTGTGTGGTTTTGGGGAGTCACATAAGGTACCACCCCTTTGGTGGTACTAACAGAATTTACACTGATTCGCCAAACCGGAAATGAGGTGTTTTCCGGTAGTCTGGAACGCATATGCGTTCCACACTCGTTCATAACACTGTTAGTAGTTATAGTAAGATGATTTTTTCACTGACAGTTCAATATTACATTTGGAGGGGAGATTCTTACACATTAAGCTTGTGATACAAGCACATAAGGCACAGATGTCACATTTTTAATGTTAGAGAATGTATATTTTTATATATATATATATTTATATGATATATCCGGAAATAGGACTACTCCCGGTTTTCTTGACACGCATGGCGTGCGTTCCACTGACACACATGGGGACTACATTATGGGACACAGGTGTTTGTTGTGAGTATTTAATTTATTTTGTGATACACTATATATTGTCTGTTTTTGTCACGGCTTTTTCATTCTGAAGACGGGGTCTGTGTGAACCCCGAAACGTCAATAAAATTTAGCCCATTTTGATTAACCCACTACTAAGAAGTCCTGTGAGTCCTTTCTTCTTTGGTGATATTTGCTACATGCTAGCACCCAGGCAGGTGACACAGGAGGCCGGATTTACTATAAGGAGGACTATATATATATATATATATATATATATATATATATATATATATAAGGGCATTGGAACCCTTTGCAGATAGAAAACAGGTAAAATCATACTTGCAATATTCATTTTTAATAAAGTGTAATACTGTGCATTACCTGTAAATATTTCACATTCCAATGTTCTGCACATAGCAGAATATGTTCTATGTATTTATAAATAGATATTACTATATATATATCTGTATATATCTATACCTATATATAATCATGTCTTTTTTTCCACTTTTTTGCTCTATTGACTTCTATGGGGGAATACGTTATTGCATACATGATATTTGAAGTTTGGCTTTTTTTTGTGATACGAGCACTACCTAGCACACACAGAAAGCTTACTTCTAGAGCAGTTAACCCTCCCCTTCTGGCCCAAAATATTTCTGTGAAATTTCAGTACTACTTTTAGGTTATTTGAACATAGTAGCACTAAATATAAGCAGTGTCCATCTTTTTCACAGAGATTGGTATTCCTTAAAGAGGCATGAAACACAGATTTTTTTTCTTTTGTGATTCAGACAGAGCATACAATGTAAAAAAAGTTGCAAGTGTACTTCTATTGCCAAATTTACTTTGTTCTTATTGTATTCTTTGTTTAAGAGAAACAAAGGTAGGTAGTGTGCCCATTTTTAGAGCATTACATGACAGGAAACACTGTTGCCACCTACCATTCTTACAAATGTATAATACAGTTATAAAACTTTCCATATATTGATCCTGCTATGTGCACCCTCCTACACCTTCCTACATGGTTTTCAACAAAGAATACCAAGAGAATTAAGTAAATTTGGTAATAGAAATACATTGGAAAGTTGTTTTTTTTAAATTTTAGACTCTGCATCATGAAATATTTTTTTGGGGGTTCTATGTACCTTTAAGTAGACTAAAAATAAATAATTGAAAATGTTATAATTAATAATTACAAAATAAATATACCTGTAAAGTAGCTTAGTGTTTTATATATATATATATATATATATATATATATATATATAGAGAGAGAGAGAGAGAGAGAGAGAGAGAGAGAGAGAGAGAGAATGAGTGAGTTTGAGTGAGTGAGAGAGAGAGAATGAGTGAGTATGAGTGAGTGAGAGAGAGAGAATGAGTGAGTATGAGTGAGTGAGAGAGAGAAATAACAATGATAGAAAAAATAAATAAACACAGAATCTGTTCATAAATTTTCATAAACACGTACATGTGCGCAAGATTGGGAATCCAGTGCTTTAAATGCTTTGACTTTGGCCATAAAAGAAGTGACATACAATATCTCTGTGCTGCCTTTGTATTTATTTTAAAATGTCATCTGTATTAGTTTTACATTCAAGGAACAGAAACAAGCATCAGTTTCCTTCAAGACATTCTACCAGTATGTGGCATATAAGTCTGTGACAAGTGACATTACAGAAGGTCATGTCACTTAACTGCTTGCATTAAATCTGTCTGATTTCCCCTGTGCCCTTCCTTTGTTTGATTAATACTACTTGATTCAAAGAGAGGTATAGGAAAACATAATTTAAAGGAAAAAACTGCAAACCCAATTTACCTTCAGAAAATAATAATTTGTATACAGTATGTAGTCAGATTTTAAGAGAAATGACGGAAGCAGCTGACTGTGCTACATTTATAAATGGACAAATCCAGTAGATGGAGACATTTCCAGAATTAAGAAAGCTTGACAACTGTTTATATGTGTCCCAAATATGTCTACTATGTGGGTCAATTAAATTATATAGAAGGAAAACACATTATAAAGGCTGCAAAATATAGTTTAACTAACCTACCAACTTTGAAAAGCATTCTGTAGTGTGTACTATTTTGCATATCTGAGTATGCCATATAAATAAATCTACTACATTAGCAGTAATGACAAGCCCCAATACTGATGTCACACGGGGAATTGATTTATTTAATGTACACATGCTGGATATTTGACCTTCTGTTTACAGTATGATAATTTGTATCCTTAGTGTCTTTTGGAGAAAATATTTCTAGTAATGTGTTGCTCTGTTCCTATATTAAATTATGGAACACATTTAACTAAAGAATGGGGATGTTTTTGAGCTTTAATGAAAGGTTTAAACAAAATAACATAAGAATTTGAGAGTGGGTTATGACAAATAGTGTAAAATACCTATTAGCTATAAATTGGAAAAGCAAATAGGCCCCAATTTTATCAATATGGACTTGCCGAGTCTCAGAGTTTTTAGAACTAGAAGAGTACTACTATGTTAAAAATGCTAAAATGGACACTTATGCAGAAATGCTAAACGAATGGAAACAATGCCTTAGAAACAGAAACCAAAGCCCAAATAAGCATGAAAAATCTCCCTCACTATAAATAAGAACTTACCTCATGGATTCAACGTGTACTTTAAAATCACAAAATAAAGCTACAGATATATAGCTAAACAATATTAACAAAAAGCCGTGACAGAATTGTCTCGAACATAACCACACCTATTCAGATTTGTAATAGACTATGGAACAGCCCTCTTTTATTTTTCTTCACCTTTCCTCTTTCCAAACCTTCTTCACCATCTCAATGTTACATATTTACAATACTATGATTTGTAAACTACCCACACACCTGGAATGTACATGAATACCATAGAAAATGTAGTAGAAAGTTTTCTTCTTTTTCTTATTTTCTATAATCACTTTGTTATTAATATTCAAAAACTACTGACTAAACTTTGTAACGTTTGGGGAGCTGCTCCGCCCACGTTGTATCTTTCAGTAACTTAAAGTCAGTTATAAAAAAATAAAAATTTGAGAGTTGGTTAGTTATAACTTTAAAGGGGATGAAATACGCACCGCTCCAGACCAGTGTTCTTGGCTATTATTATCATTATTCTTTATTTATAAAGCGCCAACAGATTCCACAGCGCTGCCCATGGGTACAAGGATAAAAGTACAACGGAGAAACAATACAATAAAAAAACAAAATTTTTACAGATAAATACAGGGGGAATTGAGGTCCCTATTCCCGTGGAAACTTACAATCTAGATGGGTGGGATGATGGGAAACAGGAGGTGGGGACATTGCGTAGGTGGTTGCGGCAGGATAAAGAGAGCAATTGGATGTGGGGAATGAAGGGCAGATTTGAATCATATTTGACTCTGAGGCAGCGGACTTGGGGTGATGGGGAGATAGTGGTGCCGCCAACAGTGATGGAAAAATTAGAAACTGGAGTAGAGTTAGAGGGGGGATTAGAAGTAGTTCGGTTTTGGAAATGTTTATTTTTAGGTGGTGAGAGGCCATCCAGGAGGAAATGCCAGATAAGCAGTCGCTGATGTGAGAATTGACAGAATGAGAGAGTGCAGGGGTGGAAAGGTAGATCTGGGTATCATCAGCATAGAGGTGGTAGTTGAAGCCATAGCTGTTAATAAGTTTACCCCAGGCTATATTATAATATGACATTTCAATGCTCTTTGCGAGCGCAAATGACAACCCTTATATTGTGTAAAAGTTTGATAAAAAACATTTTTAAATACAGTAAATATAAAGGTTATTTTACTCATGTCTTAAAATTAAACTATATCAACTGACAACTTGAGCATCAAAAATAGATTCATTATATTCACATGGTAGGAGTCTATATACGTACACCCACCCGGTCTGCTTCAATTCATGTACACCCATGCTAAGAGAGAGAAGAAAAACAAACAATCTCATAATACAAAACTTTGTATGGACATTTCCCTTAAAAGAGCATTTAGCTCTTTTGCATTGCCCTTAAAAGGGCATTTAGCTCTTTTTCAAGTGCCCATGCCTAATCTAAAACAAAACAACAACAAAAAATCTAACACTAACCCCAGAAGTTCTTCTCATGGCTTCTGAAGTCTGGACATCCATCTCCATCCATGCGGCGAGGTCTTCATCCAGGCGGCAAAGTCTTTATCCATCCTGGCGGTGTCTTCTATCTTCATCCCGGCGGCGCAGAGCAGAGCCATCCTGGAAGCTTATCCCATCCTGCACGGAGTGTCCTCTTCATACGGTCGCCGCCGTACACTGAAGTTGAATGCAAGGAAGACATTTCAAAATGGCGTCCCTTGCATTCCTATTGGCTGATTTGATTCTTCAAATTCAAATCAGCCAATAGGATGAGAGCTTCTGAAATCTTATTGACTGTTCAAAACAGCCAATAGGATGAGAGCTACTGAAATCCTATTGGCTGTTCAAATCAGCCAATAGGATTTCAGTAGCTCTCATCCTATTGGGTGTTTTGTTTTTTAGATTAGGGATGGGCACTTGAAAAATAGTTAAATGCCCTTTTAAGGGCAATGCAAAAGAGCCAAATGCCATTTTAAGGGCAATGCCCATACAAATGCCCTTTAGGGGCAATGGTAGGACAAAAGGAGTGAAAAAAGCGCAAAAACAGTCTTGAGTAATTTATTCGGTACAACAAAATAAATAAACATAGAAACTTACACTCAGGTAAGCGTAGACATTCCCCAAAAAACACAGTATAGTACGGTCAAAGCCAGCGGCAGTCTGGGTCCTACTCGACAAACAAAACGTCCGTGATGGAAACAAGCCATCAACGACAAGTCGGCGTCTGACGTCAGTAAGGCGCAGGATTCAGAGCGTCCCCCTTCAGGTAGATACCTCTCGGGCTGCACAACTGTCAGTGAAGACTGACTACAAGCCCCAGAATATCCCTACGCGTTTCGTTCGGAACTCGGCCGAACTTTATCAAGGGTAAAGTTAAAGTAGTGTTCAAGTGATATGTTCTATTGAACCAGATTGAGTATTTTTAATCGTTATAATATTTTTTAACCATTACTATACACCGTTTTTAGATTTGTATAGGAGTTCTTCAGTTGATTAGCGCTGATATATCATTTTGTGTTTAGGGGCAATGGGTAGCTTAGGTTTTTTTTTTAGAGTTAGGTTTTTTATTTTGGGGGTTGGTTGGGTGGTGGGTTTTACTGTTGGGGGGACTTTGTATTTTTTTACAGGTAAAAAAGCTGATTTCTTTAGGGCAATGCCCTACAAAAGGCCCTTTGAAGGGCTATTAGTAGTGTATTGTAGGCTAGGGGGTGTTTTTATTTTGGCAGGGGCTTTTTATTTTTATAGGGCTATTAGATTAGATGTAATTGTTTTTATTTTTGATAATTTCGTTTATTTTTTTAATCTTAGTGTTTTTTATTTTTCATGATTTTAGTGTTTATTATTTTTGGTAAACTTAGATATTTTAAATTTTTCGTAGGATTTGTTTTTTTTTAGTTGTAATGTAGATTTTTTAAGGTTTTTTTCGAAGTATTAGGTTTTTAAAATTTGTAATTTAGATTTTTTAATTGGTAGGTTTTTTTTAGGTTAATTTAGATTTTAATGTTAGGTTTATATTTATTTTACAGGTAAGTTTTTATTTATTTAAATAGAGTTATATTGTAATTTTAATTTAAAGTTAGCAGGGTGTTAGGTTTAGGGGTTAATAGTTTAATTTAGTATTTTGTGATGTGGGGCGTCGACAGTTTAGGGGTTATTAGGTTTATTTAGTGGCGGAGATGTGGGAGGCCGGAGGTTTAGGGGTTAATAACTTTATTTAGTGGCGGCAATGTCGGGGTGCGGGGAATAGGGGTTAATAACTTTATTATAGTGGCAGCGATGTTGGGGAGTGGCTGAATAGGGGTTAATAACTTTATTACAGTGACGGCAATGTCAGGGAGCGGTGAAATAGTGGTTAATAACTTTTATTAGTGTCGGCGATGTCGGGGCAGCAGATTAGGGGTTAATATCTTTATTTAGGCATCTGCGATGTCGGGGACGGCGGATTAGGGGTGTTTAGACTTGGGGTTTATTATTATTATTATTTATTTATAAAGCGCCAACAGATTCCGCAGCGCTTCCTGACCTTATGTTAGGGTGGTAGGTTTAAATGTAACTTTTTTTCCCCATAGACATCAATGGGGTTGCGTTACGGCGATCGCCATTTCGCACTTCAGGTGTTAGTTTTTTTCTAACACTCTCTCCCCATTGATGTCTATGGGGGAAAGCGTGCATGAGCACGTCAAAGCAGCCCTTGGCTTTTGTGCGGTATGGAGCTTAACATCACTATATCGCATGCACAAGGAGGCTTTTCAGAAACTCGTAATGGCAGCACTATGGTGGGATGAAATACCTCAACTTTTGTTGCATTCGTTTCGCACCCTGTTTAGTGCAAAACTTTTAATCTAGGTGATAGTTTGTAAAAGTACAGTTACACTCATATTAACACGGTCTAATAAAAATTATTTTAAACGAGCCCACATTGATCCCTTAAATAAATGAAAAAAAATTGTGTTGCAGTAAATCAAAGACATTTACAAGGACTTGACCCCTCAAAAGAAGAAAGTTCAAAGCTAAAACTGATAAACCCTTGTATTATGTTGTCAATATGATTTTCTTATAGCTGTACACTTGCTGACTTTGTTTAATAAAAAATACTAAAGAATAAAAAAATTTTTTAAAAAATATAAAAAAAAATATTGCACAAAAAAGTTATATGGCTCAAAGATTGGAGATTTCGGGTGTTAGAAAAAAAAAGCAGGCACAGTGCTTTAAACATTGAGACACATAAATATACATTGCTAAAGATATATTTGTATGTATATATATGTTTATAGATGTATATATGTATATTAATGTATTTATATGTGAATACAGTATATGTATTTACAGTCATATATACACATATAAAAACATTAATATATATGTACACAAATATATATATTATTATCGGTATTATTATTATTATCGGTTATTTGTAGAGCGCCAACAGATTCCGCAGCGCTATAAACAAAGGCGGAGTACAACAAAACAATTATAGGGATCAGATGGGTAGAGGGCCCTGCCAAGAATTGCACTGTT
Source organism: Bombina bombina (assembly GCF_027579735.1). Lineage (NCBI taxonomy): Eukaryota > Metazoa > Chordata > Amphibia > Anura > Bombinatoridae > Bombina > Bombina bombina. The sequence continues at coordinate 238,434,408 of NC_069500.1, read as the reverse complement.
GTAGTCAGCTCTTAAGAAGGTGATCTACAAACAGCTGGACTCATTAGGCTTACATGCTAAGGGGGTTCAGGGGATAACAATGGAGGAGAGGAACTGGTATAAAGAAAGGTTAGCGTAGGTTGTATGCATCCCTGATCAGTAAAGTCTTTAGGGAGCACTTGAAGCTTTTAAAACTAGAAGAGAGTCTTGTGGAGTGAGGTAGAGAGTTTCACAAGATGGGAGCCAGTCTGGAGAAGTCCTGTAAACGGGAGTGTGATGAGGTGACAATAGAGGAGGAGAGTAGGAGGTCGTGAGCAGAGCGAAGGGGACGGGAGGGAGAGTATCTGGAGACAAGGTCTGAGATAAAGGGGGGAGCAGTGCAGTTGAGTGCTTTGTATGTCAGAATGAGAATTTTGTGTTTGATCCTAGATGCAAGAGGAAGCCAGTGTAGGGATTGGCAGAGAGGTGCAGCAGATGAAGAGCGACGTGTAAGGAAGATGAGTCTGGCAGAGGCATTCATTATGGATTGTAAAGGAGCTAGGCGGCAGGTGGGGAGACCAGAGAGGACAGAGTTGCAGTAATCGAGGCGGGAAAGAATGAGAGAGTGGATTAAAATCTTAGTTGTGTCTTGTGTAAGGAAGTGTCTAATTTTAGAGATGTTTTTAAGGTGGAAGCGGCAGGCTTTAGCCAATGACTGAATGTGAGGAGTGAAAGAAAGATCTGAGTCAAATGTGACCCCAAGACATCGGGCATGCGGGGTAATGATGGAGTTGCCGACAGTTATAGAGAGATTGGGGGTGGAGAGTTTAGAAGAAGGGGGGAAAATAAGGAGCTCAGTTTTGGAGATATTTAGCTTGAGGTAGTGAGAGGACATCCAGTTAGAGATGTGAGAAAGACAGTTAGTGACACGAGTTAGCAAGGAAGGAGATAGGTCTGGTGCAGAGAAGTAGATTTGGGTGTCGTCAGCATACAAATGATATTGTAAACCATGGGACTTTATTAGGGAACCTAGTGATGACGTGTAGATTGAGAAGAGAAGAGGACCGAGGACAGAGCCTTGCGGTACTCCGACAGAAAGTGGTGACGGGGCAGAGGAGGCCCCAGAGAAGGCTACACTAAAGGTACGGTTTGACAGGTAGGAAGAGAGCCACGAGAGGGCTGTGTCACAGATGCCGAAGGATTGGAGGGTTTGGAGCAAAAGAGGGTGGTCAACAGTGTCAAAGGCTGCGGACAGATCAAGGAGGATAAGCAGAGAGAAGTGGCCTTTTGATTTTGCTGTAAGTAGGTCGTTGGTAACCTTAACAATTGCTGGCTCTGTGGAGTGATGGGGATGAAATCTTGATTGCAATGGGTCAAGGAGGGAGTTTATTGTAAGGAAATAGGATAGGCGTGCATAAGCTAGTTTTTCAAGAAGCTTTGACGCAAGAGGGAGGAGGGAAATAGGACAGTAGTTGGATGGGGAGGTAGGATCAAGGGAAGGTTTTTTTGAGGATAGGTGTGACCTGTGCATGTTTCAGCGATGAGGGAAATATACCGGTGCTGAGGGAGAGGTTGAAAGTGTGTGTGAGTATAGGGGTAAGGGTGGCAGAGAGGGAGGGGAGTAGCTGTGAGGGGATAGGGTGAAGGGGACAGGTAGTGAGGTGAGAGCGCAGTATAAGTGCCGAAACTTCTTCCTCAGTAACAGGGGAGAATGAGCTAAGTTTAAGGTTATGTGGGTTGTGGTTTATTGAGAGCATTTGAGGGGGTGAGAGAATTGAATTATGTTGAGAGCTGATTTCATTTCTGATGGAGTCGATTTTGTTATTGAAGTGGTTGGCAAAGTCTTGAGCTGACAGAAAAGTTGTATTAGGAGGTGGGGGAGGGCGGAGAAGAGTATTGAAAGTAGAGAACAAACGTTTTGGGTTTAAAGAAAGATTAGAGATAAGAGCAGAGAAGTAGTGTTGCTTATGGAAATTAAGGGCAGAGTTGTAGGAGTTCAAGATAAATTTGTAACGTTGAAAATCAGCTGAACTCCTAGATTTTCTCCAGTGCCGCTCAGCAGTACGGGAACATCTGCATAGGTATAGTTTCAGAGGAGTATGCCAGGGGGCTGAGGATGAATGTTTGATTTCCGTGTTATGGTAAGAGGGGCGAGATTGTCAACGACGGATGTAAGGGTGGAATTATAGTGGCAGATAGATTGGTCAGGGCAGGAAAAGGAGGAGAAGGATGAGAGGAGAGGTTTGAGGGAATTAGAAAGCTGTTGTTGATCTAATGACATAATGCTTCTGTGAAGTTTGGTGTGAGGAGCAGAAGGAGGGAGAGTTGTATGGAGGGATGAAATGTTGCAAGTAAGAAGATGGTGGTCAGAGAGAGGAAAGGGGGAGTTTGTGAAGTTTGAGAGAGTGCATCGATAGCTAAAGATCAGGTCAAGGAAGTGACCATCTTTGTGAGTGGGAGAATAAGTCCATTGTGACAAACCATAAGAGGAAGTGAGTTGCAGAAGTTGTTTTGCAGAAGAGGCAGTGGGATTGTCAAGAGGGGTGTTGAAGTCACCAAGAATGAGGGAAGGGTTGTCTGAGGAAAGGAAATAAGGTAGCCAGGCAGCCAAGTGATCTAGAAATTGAGTTGAGGAGCCAGGAGGACGGTATATGACTGCAACACGTATAGAAAGAGGAGAGAATAAGCGAATCATGTGGGTTTCGAATGAGGAAAATGTGAGGGAAGAGATAGGATATATTTGTTGAAAGGTGCAACAAGAGGAAAGTAAAATACCTACAACACCTCCTTGTCTATTACCAGACCTAGGAGTGTGGCTGAAGTGGAGACCCCCATGTGACAGAGCAGCAGTGGATGATGTGTCTAGGGGAGAGAGCCAGGTTTCTGTTAGGGCCAGAAGGTTGAGGGAGTGGGAGATAAAGAGGTCATGTATAGAAGTGAGTTTGTTGCAAACAGAGCGAGAGTTCCAGAGTGCACAAGTAAAAGGGGTAGTGGCTTTTGATGCAAGAGGAATGTGAGTAAGATTGTCAGAGTTTTGTTTTTTGAGTCTGTAGGATGGTATACATGGATGTGCACGGCTAGGCAGTTGTTGGGGACCAGGATTAGAGGAGATGTCACCAGCAGTTAGTAAAAGCAAGAGGGAGAGTGACATGAGATGAGATACAAATTTTCAGTAATGAGACTGCTTTTGAAACAAGGTGCAGGGGGGAGAGAGAGTGTTTAGGAATAGGTAAAGTTCGTGAGTACAAAAGTAAGGTGAGTTTAAGAGAGATGGGCTAAAGAACAGTGCAGGTGGAGAAGAAGTAATTGAATAATGTAGTTTGTTATAGAGACAAAAGGCAGCAAAAAGGAATATGAAGATATTAGGGAACCAGTTAAACACTTAAGGCACAGTATTACAGTAGCAATTGTAATAATATAAATAAATAATAAAAATGTGATAAAACATATTTATGCAATATTCATATTTAATAAAGATTTTAACTAGGTATTTACTCTAAATATTTTACATTTACTAATGCAAATATGCTATGTTGTATGCGCAATGGGTGTTTATTTTTCAACAACTTTTTTTCTCCATTGACTTCTATGGGGAATGTGAAAAGGCTATGGGGTTTAAAGGTGTTAGGTTTTTTGTTTTCCATTGATCTCTACGGGAGAATACATGCACACGCACACAAAAACTTAAACTAGTTTTTTCACAGTATTTGGATTAAAGCTAGGGCAAAATACGTTTTTTTTTATCTTGTAATACCAGGGCAACCTGAATAGCGCAAAAAGCTTAACGTTAGCGGTGTTTTCGCTATCACAAAAAAATACAAGTACTGAGCCACTTGTAATCTAGCCCTATATTTGAGAATGGTAGTGTTGCTTGTTGTGATCAAAAAAGATGCTTAAGCAATGAAACTAATTATCAAACTATAAACGGATGGTTGGAGATAAATACAATAAGCATACGTATATTCTGTGAATTCTTCCAAATGCTCAGTAGGAGCAGGTGACTCAAAAAGTGTAAATATAAAAAGACTGTGCACATTTTGTTAATGGAAGTAAATAGGAAAGTTGTTTAAAATTGCCTGCTCTATCTGAATAATGAAAGTTTAATTTTGACCTCAGTGTCCCTTTAAAATTAGGGAATTACGGGGGGGGGGTGTCCTAGCAGCGGCCATGCTAAGTCGCAAAATACCATAGCTCTGACTGTAATTTACACATTCTACAGCTTATTTCTTCATTTTATTCCCATCCTTGCTTATAACTTCACACAAATACCGAGGGGAAGAATAGGAGTCATGAGATATGGCTCTTATGGAAATATGAGAAGTATAAGACTCCTACTGGAATGCTCAAGATCGCATGCGACAGCGGCCTACTCGATTCTTCAACACCCCTCCGGCTAGAAGGCTAATCTACTGATTCCAGCATGCTGAGCCACCATACATAAACTCCCATAGACTGGCTACATTGGTGAGTCTGACGCTCGAGAAAGCAGGAGACTATCAAGCCATATTATCTTGCAATGGAAACAGAAGTCATAGCCCTCTTGGAGCAGATATCCCATAAGATGGAGTATCAGTATAGCTCCCTCGCGAGACTCATAGAAATAAAGTATGATGTTAATGATGAGCCAGACAAGCCCTGCAGCTTTGCTAATACTGCATTCGATCTACATAAAGCAAAAGGAGAAGTGTGCAACGTAGGAATTCTTCACAACCCGGATGAACCATGCATAGTTGCTGAGCTTCCAGTACGAAGTAGAAATATGGGGAGCACCTCTATATGACAACCACCCGTTTATGAGATCTAAGCTGCTGCTCTATGCCCAATGTTGATACCTAGTCCTGAACCCCCTGGGGATGCGGCCGATCGCTGGGAGACTTTGGGATGATATAGAGATTAACTCATCAAACCCTGCACAGCTGGGTGAGGCATACCATATCATCCAATACCATATGGTGCCAGAGACTAGATTCCAAGGCCTCGCAATAGCAACGAGTACCTGGGGCTTCCCTTCAGACATCTTGCATACTGAGTGTCCTCTGTAATTATCATGTGCCCCAGCCCGGGTAGCTGAATGTCGTCTGACGCACCTTAAATAACATGGGAGTGATCGTGGACATAACATTCTAAAAGGTCCTGGTTCTGTCTCTTATGCGTGTGGTATAGGGTAATCTAGATCTTAACGGAGGCATTATTATTTATAACTTAACCATCTTCCCCATTCTATTTAGATGGTTATCTATATATTTATCTCAATTGTCTCTTCTTTCATATATAATATGTGTATTGCTAACTAGAGGGCATATACAGGGAGTGCAGAATTATTAGGCAAATGAGTATTTTGACCACATCATCCTCTTTATGCATGTTGTCTTACTCCAAGCTGTATAGGCTCGAAAGCCTACTACCAATTAAGCATATTATGTGATGTGCATCTCTGTAATGAGAAGGGGTGTGGTCTAATGACATCAACACCCTATATCAGGTGTGCATAATTATTAGGCAACTTCCTTTCCTTTGGCAAAATGGGTCAAAAGAAGCACTTGACAGGCTCAGAAAAGTCAAAAATAGTGAGATATCTTGCAGAGGGATGCAGCACTCTTAAAATTGCAAAGCTTCTGAAGCGTGATCATCGAACAATCAAGCGTTTCATTCAAAATAGTCAACAGGGTCGCAAGAAGCGTGTGGAAAAACCAAGGCGCAAAATAACTGCCCATGAACTGAGAAAAGTCAAGCGTGCAGCTGCCAAGATGCCACTTGCCACCAGTTTGGCCATATTTCAGAGCTGCAACATCACTGGAGTGCCCAAAAGCACAAGGTGTGCAATACTCAGAGACATGGCCAAGGTAAGAAAGGCTGAAAGACGACCACCACTGAACAAGACACACAAGCTGAAACGTCAAGACTGGGCCAAGAAATATCTCAAGACTGATTTTTCTAAGGTTTTATGGACTGATTAAATGAGAGTGAGTCTTGATGGGCCAGATGGATGGGCCCGTGGCTGGATTGGTAAAGGGCAGAGAGCTCCAGTCCGACTCAGACGCCAGCAAGGTGGAGGTGGAGTACTGGTTTGGGCTGGTATCATCAAAGATGAGCTTGTGGGGCCTTTTCGGGTTGAGGATGGAGTCAAGCTCAACTCCCAGTCCTACTGCCAGTTTCTGGAAGACACCTTCTTCAAGCAGTGGTACAGGAAGAAGTCTGCATCCTTCAAGAAAAACATGATTTTCATGCAGGACAATGCTCCATCACACGCGTCCAAGTACTCCACAGCGTGGCTGGCAAGAAAGGGTATAAAAGAAGAAAATCTAATGACATGGCCTCCTTGTTCACCTGATCTGAACCCCATTGAGAACCTGTGGTCCATAATCAAATGTGAGATTTACAAGGAGGGAAAACAGTACACCTCTCTGAACAGTGTCTGGGAGGCTGTGGTTGCTGCTGCACGCAATGTTGATGGTGAACAGATCAAAACACTGACAGAATCCATGGATGGCAGGCTTTTGAGTGTCCTTGCAAAGAAAGGTGGCTATATTGGTCACTGATTTGTTTTTGTTTTGTTTTTGAATGTCAGAAATGTATATTTGTGAATGTTGAGATGTTATATTGGGTTTACTGGTAAAAATAAATAATTGAAATGGGTATATATTTGTTTTTTGTTAAGTTGCCTAATAATTATGCACAGTAATAGTCACCTGCACACACAGATATCCCCCTAAAATAGCTATAACTAAAAACAAACTAAAAACTACTTCCAAAACTATTCAGCTTTGATATTAATGCGTTTTTTGGGTTCATTGAGAACATGGTTGTTGTTCAATAATAAAATTAATCCTCAAAAATACAACTTGCCTAATAATTCTGCACTCCCTGTAGAATGGTTTTAATATAAATAAGGATCCCTTAAACACTCATACTGTTCTCATTTAACAGCTACAAAATGATGTTTAGTCCAACGCTATGGACAGGCTGAGACTATGTGGTTTGTTCATGACATTGCCTCTACATTTAAGAACCAAATGCCGCACACATGGGTTTACCATATGTCCTAATGGAGCTACTTCTCATAACTAGCACCTTTATCTTCTTAGCAGCTAGAGATCCAGTAACAGATAATTGCTATTACTCCCAACTATCCAATATTGTAATACACCTAGCCCCTAACAACAACCCACTGTAATTTCTTACACATATGTGCTACACTTGTTATAGATATAGGCTCCTCATTTATAGCCACAGAAGATAATAGCTGCTAATGACATTACCTTTTCAACCTCCATATTGCTTTCTAGGGAGTAGATATCTGTTCAGTCTGGTTCTAAAGGACACACTCAGCGCAACCAGCTAGTATATTTCAGCTGTAAGACCGTGTCCAGCAACTTTTGGATTGGATTATGGTATACTTTGATGCACTATCCTAATTTTTTTAATTGTGTTTGTCTGTATTATAGCTTGATCCCTAGTTATAACATAGATACTGAATCCACAGATAGAATGTTCCACATCCTTGTTTTATAGGTGGGGGGATGCTAATATTATAATGAGGCATAATGCTGTCTGGTTTCTCTTCTGTAAAAATAGAAGCATGTTGTGTTCTCCCTCTCCCTCATTTGAATGAGGAATTATATACCCCTCTATTTGAAATGGTGATAACCTGTCACATTAGGCCAAGTGAGGTTTTTCAGAGCCCCTATCTCCCTCATAAAACTCATAGCGGGAATGCAACCCTCTTTCCAATGAAAGGTCTCATCTCCTTCTCAAAGGTAGGACATTGCCATTGAAATAGACCCTCTCAAGTGAAAGATTGTGTCCCACCTTTTAAATAAGGGATTTAGTTAACCATTTAGCTATCATGAGATTGTCAGAGTACTAATGTCCACCTATCAGCAGATACCAGCTTAGTTTGGCGTGTTGTAGATGTCACGGTTTATAGATCCTTGTTTCTTTAAGCTAATACAGAATTGCAAATATCAGAGTATATTTAGGTGATGTTGGCCTAAAAAATGTGTTTGTTAAACTATTATCTCGCTAAAAAACTTGCTGTAACTTCATCTCTCGAAAATTTGTGAATTTAGAAAGATTTGTATGCTCGCCTCTTCAGTGCACTGGGTGGCAATCAATGGAGCAGCTTCAATCTCAGCAGCTATCTTCCCACCACATAGAACCAGTTCCACTGTCAAGGATATTGGCATCTCAAAAACAAGTTCAAAACCTTACTAAGCAAAAAAAAATGAAAAATTTAAAAATGCACCCTCTCTACAAAATTCCAATCTAGCATATGCACAAAACAAAACTTTAAAAAAGTTCAGGAGAATGTTAGCTTTGAAATAGCAAAGCATAACAGCGAACAGCGTGAAACAAGATTTCGCAGGGGCAATCCTGCCTTTTTATATTTAGGGCTAGTTTAATGGAGCAACTTCAATCTCAGCAGTGTGTGTGGTGTGTGTTTGTTATATGATAGTGTGTGGTGTGTGTGTGTGTGTTATATGAGTGTGTGTGTGGTGTGTTTATGTTATATGAGAGTGTGTGTGGTGTGTTTATGTTATATGCGAGTGTGTGCGTGTTATATGAGAGTGTGTGTGGTGTGTGTTTGTTATAAGATAGTGTGTGTGGTGTGTTTATGTTATATGATAGTGTGTGTGGTGTGTTTATGTTATATGAGAGTGTGTGTGGTGTGTGAGTGTTATATGAGAGTGTGTGTGGTGTGTGTGTGTGTTATATGAGAGTGTGTGTGGTGTGTTTATGTTATATGAGAGTGTGTGTGGTGTGTGAGTGTTATATGAGAGTGTGTGTGGTGTGTTTATGTTATATGAGAGTGTGTGTGGTGTGTTTGTGTTATATGAGAGTGTGTGTGGTGTGTTTATGTTATATGAGAGAGTGTGTGGTGTGTTTGTGTTATATGAGAGTGTGTGTGTGTTATATGAGAGTGTGTGTGTTATATGAGTGTGTGTGTGTGTGTGATGTGTTTGTGTGGTGGTGTGTGTTATATGAGAGTGTGTGTTATATGAGTGTGTGTGTGTGATGTGTTTGTGTGGTGGTGTGTGTTATATGAGAGTGTGTGTGGTGTATTTATGTTATATGAGAGTGTGTGTGGTGTGTGTGTGTTATATGAGAGTGTGTGTGTGTTATATGAGAGTGTGTGTGTTATATGAGAGTGTGTTTTGGATGTGTTTGTGTGGTGGTGTGTGTTATATGAGAGTGTGTGTTATATGAGAGTGTGGGGCATATTTATCAAGCTCCGTAAGGAGCTTGAGGCCCCTTGTTTCGGAAACAGAAGTTATCAAGAAGTTATGAAGCAGAGGTCTAAAGACCGCTGCTCCATAACTTGTCCGCCTGTTCTGAGGCGGCGGACAGAAATTTACACGATCAAATACGATTGGGTTGATTGACACCCTCTGCAGGGGCGGCTTTGCACCAACAGTTCACAAGAACTGCTGGTGCAATGATAAATGCAGACAGCGTATGCTGTCGGCATTTATCGATGTGCCGCGATGTGCGGCGGACATGATACACTATGTCGTATTATGTCCGCTCGCACATTGGTAAATATACCTGTGTGTGTTTTATGAGAGTGTGTGTGTTATATGAGAGTGTGTGGTGTGTGTGTGTTATATGAGAGGGTGTGTGTGTGTGTGTTATATGAGAGGGTGTGTTATATGAGAGTGTGTGGTTTGTGTTGTATGAGAGTGTGTGGTGTCTGTGTTATATGAGAGTGTGTGTTATATGAGAGTGTGTGTTGTGTTTGTGTGGTGTGTGTTGTATGAGAGTGTGTGGTGTGTGTTTGTTATATGAGAGTGTGTGTTATATGAGAGTGTGTGATGTGTGTTGTATGAGAGTGTGTAGTGTGTGTTTGTTATATGAGAGTGTGTGTTATCTGAGAGTGTGTGGTGTGTGTTGTATGAGAGTGTGTGGTGTGTGTGTGTTATATGAGTGTGTGTTTTATGAGAGTGTGTGTGATGTATGAGAGTGTGTGGTGTGTGTTTGTTATATGAGAGTGTGTGTGATGTGTTTGTGTGGTGTGTGTTGTATGAGAGTGTGTGTGTTATATGAGAGTGTGTGTGTTATATGAGAGTGTGTGTGGTGTGTGTGTGTTATATGAGAGTGTGTGTGTAGTATATGAGAGTGTGTGTGGTATATGAGAGTGTGTGTGGTGTGTTTGTGTGCTGTGTGTTGTTTGAGAGTGTGTGGTGTGTGTTTGTTATATGAGAGTGTGTGTGTGTTATATGAGAGTGTGTGTGTTGTGTGTGTGTTATATGAGAGTGTGTGTGTGGTATATGAGAGTGTGTGTGGTGTGTTTGTGTGGTGTGTGTTGTTTGAGAGTGTGTGGTGTGTGTTTGTTATATGAGAGTGTGTGTTATTACCTATTACAACACTTTAAAGTTTGACTACAATCAGGCTCAAGCATAAAAATAGGATCGCAAAGGTATGTGGTATCATTGCACTGGGTCTTGGGAAAAAAAGTTTGAAGAACTCTGGTCTAAAGCACTATATGTCAGCAGTTTGCTGACTTTAAGTATGTGTTTAACCCCTTTGTGGTAGTTAAAACATAGTTATCTCTAAAGAACAGTGCAATATTAATAAAGGTTAGTAAAGTTATAAAACTTCACTTCTATTTTTAAATTTGCTTTGTATATTTTGTTGAAAAGCATACCTAGGTATGCTCAGAATTGGTAATGCTCTGAAGTGAGCTAGTTGGTGATTGGTGCCTGACCTATATGTCTCCCGTCATTAACTCACCACATGTGTCCAGCTAGCTCCCAGTAGTGCATTGCTATTCCTAAACCTACTATTCAGATTTGGATAACAGAAATAAATTGAAAAGTTGTTTAAAATGATACACTTTGTCTGAATCAAGAAATTATTGTCTCCAATGTCCCTTTAAAAGGCATTTTACTATTCTCCTTTTATGTCCCTTTATAGGGACGGGAAACACAAAGTTTTTCATGTATAGGTTCTTTCATGATTTAGAGAAAGCATGCAATTTAAACAACTTTCCAATTTACTTCTATTATCTTATAAGTTTCATTCTCTTGGTATCCTTTGTTGCAAAAAAAATACCTAGTTAGGCTCAGACGCGGCTGATTGGTGTCTGCACATATATTCCTCATGTCATTGGCTCCCCCATGTGCAGTAAATTGGAAAATTGTTTAAAATTGTATGCTCAATCTGAATTATGAAAGAAACTATTTCTTTAAAGTGAGAAACTATCCTTTTTTATATATATTATAACATAACTTTTTTTGATCTTATATCGGCATTAACCTTGATAAATAATAGTAACGTGAAGGCTCTAAACAAGTTCACAAGTCTATATCATTATGAAAAAGTGCTAAAACCACATCATTCTATTTTCACAAACGAGTTATAATCTCGAGACCTGAATAGATTTCAGAGTATTTTGTTCAGTGAATAAAGGGTAATGTAGCTAACACTTTCAATCAGCATTTAAACTGTCATTCTTAGCTTGATCCATATTATCTTCCCTGTAAGAACTCTGCAATTCCTTAACTATATGGGATCTGACAGTAGACTCAATAGAGTTTTGCTATCCACCCAATGACCCTTTGCTTCTGTATTTCATGATAGATGAAAACATTTACGAAAAGCACCATGTTCTATGACAAAAATAACTTAATCTAGTCTCTTTTTATATTTCCAAGCTACAAGATCATCTCTGGCCTGCCATATCATTTACTACCTTCACCGAAATCACCACATTTTTTATCCCTAAAGGTCCTAAGAGGTGATTTAAATGGCCTTTTCACCTCTGTTAAGATGGACAAGAGACAGACTGCATTATAATGTGAAGCATGTATCCTTGATAAACACTTCTATCATACAGAGGTGAACCAGCGCATTTATCCGGCAGGTCAGGGGCTGCAAAGCTCTCTGGATGAGGATTTGAAAGACTAAAGACTATGCCCTGCTTCGCAGCTTGCGTTGAAAGCCAGTGTCAAGAATAGGAGCCTATTAAAGGCATCTAGATGGAACAAATCAAAACAGACAAAATAAATGGAAACACATTTATCAAACTTTTGTCAGCATAGTAGTTATAGCACTTTTGAGACTGAAAGTAGTTGTACAGTATTTATATGTTGTTTTTTTGTGTATGTCTTTCATTTTTATTTTTTTTTAAAGCTTTTACTTTTTGTATATGTTTTTTCTTTTTGTATTAAAAAGGCAGTTTTCAGACACACACACAGAATATCAGTACAGGTAGCCCTCAGTTCATGCCGGGGTTAGGTTCCAGAAGGAATGGTTGTAAATCGAAATTGTTGTAAATTGAAACCCAGTTTATAATGTAAGTCAATGGGAAGTGAGGGAGATAGGTTCCAGGCCCCTCTCAAAATTGTCATAAGTAACACCTAATACATTATTTTTAAAGCTTTAAAATGAAGACTTTAAATGCTAAACAGCAGTATAAACCTAATAAAATAATCACACAACACAGAATATATAATTAAACTAAGTTAAAAGAACAAAAACATTTGCTAAACATCATTATAAACCTAATAAAATAATCACACAACACAGACTTCACTTGCATTTTTCTGCAAACAGTTCTTTCTATGCATTCCAATCTGCTCGATAGCTCAGGTCTGGTTAAACTGATTAATTTCAGCTTGCTTGGCTTTGCTGCAACACAAGCGGACAGCTCCACCTACTGGCTATTTTAATAAATGCACTGCTTCTCAATGCTTTTCAATAGCAGTCACATGACTGGAAAAAAAGGTTGTTATTCTGAAACGGATTTTATCCCTGGCTGTCACTCACACACAAATCAGTGATTTTACCCTTGGCTTTCAGTTGCACACAGCATTGTTTATCTCCCCTAAGACTCCTAGAAACACATAAGACAGTGAATGTATTTTAACCCTCCTTGTTGCCAGTAGTAGTCAGATTTGCGCATGTATAGGTTCACTTCTTTTTGGGCCAAATTTCTAATGTATAGAAGCATGAGGCCTTCACAATTAGTCGATCACTCAGGGGACTTTAAAAAATGGACTTAAAGGGACACTAAACCCAAAAAATGTCTTCAATGATTCAGGTAGAGAATACAATTTTAAAGAACATTCCAATTTACTTCTATTAGCTAATTTGCTCATTCTTTAGATATCCTTTGTAGAAGAAATAGTGATGCACATGAGTGAGACAATCATATGATGCATCTATGTGCAGTAACCAATCAGTAGCTACTAAGCCTATCTAGATATGCTTTTCTGCAAAGGATATCAAGAGAATGATGCAAAATAGATAAAATAAATAAATTAGAAAGTTGTTTAAAATTGCATGTTCTGTACTGACACACATTCTCCTGTTTCCGAGTGTTTCCTCTAACCTCGAACAATATTCTTATCCAATAACCACTTCAGCTAGCAAAGAGTGGACTATTTAGTCCAATTCCTCACAAATCATGGATATAACTAAGTAAAATAATATTTGCAATAATCCTTATACCATAAAACAGAGACCCTTCATTAACCTACGAGAATTCCCACTTCTACACTCACCTGTAAATATAAAATCATGTGTGCGTTAACCAAAAGATAATGATTCTTACGTCATTGTATAAGATTATTGTTCATTGTTTTTCTTTTACATATGTAAATCATATGCACATACCCATGTGGGTTCGTATTATTGTACCTATTTTATGTTTGTCTCAATAAAAAAAATATACTTAAAATTTTTTGCATGTTCTTTCTAAATCATGAAAGAAAAAAAATTGGGTTTAATGTTCCTTTAAAGTGTCCAGTATTTTTGTATAGATTTTACTGGACAGCCTTCTAAAACCTGGGACTGTCCAGTTCAATACTGGACAGACACTTGGCAACCCTAGTGGTTAGTAAAAGTAACTACTATTTTGAGGCCATCATTAAAATGATGCATCATCAATGGGTTTTTTCAGGAGAGGTACATCAAAATGTATATAATAGATGCAGTAATAATTAGGCTTGTAAGACTGTTAAATGTTTAGTTTAAAAGCATACAATTGCAGACAACTTTCCAATTTACTCCTATTATCAATCATCATTGGCTCTCCAGGGGGTCGATCCGATAAAAATCGTCGCCCACAAAAGCCGGCGACGCCAATATTTGCGCTGGTTTGGTATCCTATATACGGCGTAACCTAGAAGTTACGCCCGTATATTTTTGCCGTCGCCCGTAGTTTTTTGGGCCATAGGCAGGTATACCAAACCAGCGCAGTTTGGTATCCAATATGCAGCGTAAGGACTTACGTGGCGAAAATGGAGAAAACTTACTCCATTTTCACCTCGCCGCAAAAAGCAGCCGTAAGAAGCCTTACGCTGACTTTTGGAGCCCCGTAACTCCCTAAACTAGCTAGAAAATAAACCTAACACCTAACGCATGCGCAATGTCTATCTCCCTGTCACCCGCGATCTGCTAAATAAAACCTAACACCTAACGCATGCGCAATGTCTATCTACCTGTCAACCACGATCCCCCCCCCCCCGAAATCCCTATTAAAGTTATTAACCCCTAAACCGCCGCACCCGGACCCCGCCGCCATCTACATAAACTAACCCCCTACTGTGAGCCCCTAAAACCGCCGCCATCTACCTTATCTATCCCCTAATGTGAACCCCTTACACCGCTGTCATCTACCTTATCTATCCCCTAATCTGACCCCTTACACCGCCGCCACCTATATAAAAATTATTAACCCCTAATCTAATCCCCCTATACCGCCGCCAGCTATATTAATATTATTAACCCCTAATGTAAGCCCCTTACACCGCCGCCATCTCTATTAAAATGATTAACCCCTAATTTAATCTACCTACCCCGCCGCCAGCTATGTTATCTATATTAACCCTAAGTATATTATAGTTAATATAGGTATTACATTATATATATTAACTATATTAACCCTAATTATATTAGGGTTAATATAGTTAATATAGTTACTATAGTATTTATATTAACTATATTAACTCTATCTAACTCTAACACCCCTAACTAAATTTATATTAAATTAATCTAATTCATTTATAAACTAAAATATTCCTATTTAAATCTAAATACTTACCTATAAAATAAACCCTAAGATAGCTACAATATCATTAATAATTACATTGTAGCTATGTTAGGGTTAATATTTATTTTACAGGTAAATTGTTAATTATTTTAACTAGGTATAATAGCTATTAAATAGTTATTAACTATTTAATATCTACCTAGTTAAAATAATTACCCAATTACCTGTAAAATAAATCCTAACCTAAGTTACAAATACACCTACACTATCAATAAATTAAATAAACTACAAACATCTATCTAAAAATACAATTAAATTAACTAAACTAAATTACAAAAAAAAACAAACACTAAATTACAACAAATAAAAAAAAGATTACAAGATTTTTAAGCTAATTACACCTATTCTAAGCCCCCTAATAAAATAATAAAGCCCCCCAAAATAAAAAAAATTCCCTGCCGTATTCTAAATTAAAAAAATTTCAAAGCTCTTTACCTTACCAGCCCTTAAAAGGGCCTTTTGTGGGGCATGCCCCAAAGAATTCAGCTCTTTTGCATTTAAAAACATATACAATACCCCCCCCATTACAACCCACCACCCACATACCCCTATTCTAAACCCACCCAAACCCCCCTTAAAAAAGCCTAACACTACCCCCCTGAAGATCTCCCTACCTTGTCTTCACCACACCGGGCCGAACTACTCATCCGATCCGGGCGATGTCTTGCTCCAAGCGGCAAAGAAGAATTCTTCCTCCAGCAATGTCTTCCTCCAAGCGGCAAAGAAGAATTCTTCCTCCGGCGACGTCTTCCTCCAAGCAGCAGCAAAGTCTTCATCCTTCCGGCGGCATCTTCAATCTTCTTTCTTCACTCCGCCGCCGCGGAGCATCCATCCCGGCCGACGACTGAACGACGAATGAGGTACCTTTAAATGACGTCATCCAAGATGGCGTCCGCCGAATTCCGATTGGCTGATAGGATTCTATCAGCCAATCGGAATTAAGTTAGAAAAATCTGATTGGCTGATTGAATCAGCCAATCAGATTCAAGTTCAATCCGATTGGCTGATCCAATCAGCCAATCAGATCGAGCTCGCATTCTATTGGCTGATCGGAACAACCAATAGAATGCGAGCTCAATCTGATTGGCTGATTGGATCAGCCAATCGGATTGAACTTGAATCTGATTGGCTGATTCAATCAGCCAATCAGATTTTTCAAACTTAATTCCGATTGGCTGATAGAATCCTATCAGCCAATCGGAATTCGGCGGACGCCATCTTGGATGACGTCATTTAAAGGTACCTCATTCGTCGTTCAGTCGTCGGCCGGGATGGATGCTCCGCGGTGGCGGAGCGAAGAAAGAAGATTGAAGATGCCGCCGGAAGGATGAAGACTTTGCTGCCGCTTGGAGGAAGACGTCGCCGGAGGAAGAATTCTTCTTTGCCGCTTGGAAGAAGACATCGCCGGAGGAAGAATTCTTCTTTGCCGCTTGGAGCAAGACATCGCCCGGATCGGATGAGGAGTTCGGCCCGGTGTGGTGAAGACAAGGTAGGGAGATCTTCAGGGGGGTAGTGTTAGGCTTTTTTAAGGGGGGTTTGGGTGGGTTTAGAATAGGGGTATGTGGGTGGTGGGTTGTAATGGGGGGGGGGGTTATTGTATATGTTTTTAAATGCAAAAGAGCTGAATTATTTGGGGCATGCCCCACAAAAGGCCCTTTTAAGGGCTGGTAAGGTAAAGAGCTTTGAAATTTTTTTAATTTAGAATAGGGCAGGGAATTTTTTTTATTTTGGGGGGCTTTATTATTTTATTAGGGGGCTTAGAATAGGTGTAATTAGCTTAAAAATCTTGTAATCTTTTTTTTATTTTTTGTAATTTAGTGTTTGTTTTTTTTTGTAATTTAGTTTAGTTAATTTAATTGTATTTTTAGATAGATGTTTGTAGTTTATTTAATTTATTGATAGTGTAGGTGTATTTGTAACTTAGGTTAGGATTTATTTTACAGGTAATTGGGTAATTATTTTAACTAGGTAGATATTAAATAGTTAATAACTATTTAATAGCTATTATACCTAGTTAAAGGGACACTCAATCAAAATTAAACTTTAATGATTCAGATAGAGCATGCCATTTTAAAAAACTTTCCAATTTACTTACATTATCTAAATGTGCACAGTCTTTTTATATTTAAACTTTTTGAGTCACCAGCTCCTACTGAGCATGTGCAAGAATAAGTGTGTATGCATTTGTGAATGGCTGATGGCTGTCACATGGTATGTGTATGCATTTATGAATGGCTGATGGCTGTCACATGGTACAGGGGGAATGAAAAAAGACATAACTTTTAAAATTGTCAGAAAAAAAATCTACTACTCATTTGAAGTTCAAACTAAGTGCTATTGCATTGTCTTGTTATCTTGCATTTGTTGATTATGCAAATCTACTGTGTTGACTGGTCCTTTAAAATAATTAACAATTTACCTGTAAAATAAATATTAACCCTAACATAGCTACAATGTAATTATTAATTATATTGTAGCTATCTTAGGGTTTATTTTATAGGTAAGTATTTAGATTTAAATAGGAATATTTTAGTTTATAATATGAATTAGATTAATTTAATATAAATTTAGTTAGGGGTGTTAGGGTTAGATAGAGTTAATATAGTTAATATAAATACTATAGTAACTATATTAACTATATTAACCCTAATATAATTAGGGTTAATATAGTTAATATATATAATGTAATAATACCTATATTAACTATAATATACTTAGGGTTAATATAGATAACATAGCTGGCGGCGGGGTAGGTAGATTAAATTAGGGGTTAATCATTTTAATAGAGATGGCGGCGGTGTAAGGGGCTTACATTAGGGGTTAATAATATTAATATAGATGGCGGCGGTATAGGGGGATTAGATTAGGGGTTAATAATTTTAATATAGGTGGCGGCGGTGTAAGGGGCTTACATTAGGGGTTAATAATTTTAATATAGATGGCGGCGGTGTAAGGGGCTTACATTAGGGGTTAATAATTTTAATATAGATGGCGGCGGTGTAAGGGGCTCACTTTAGGGGGTTATAGATTTAATATAGCTGGCGGTGGGGTACGGGAGCGGCGGTTTAGGGGTTAATAACTTTTTTTATTGTTAGGCTAGTGAGGGGGGATAGCGGATAGAGGGTTAGACGTGTCGGGCTATGTTTAGGAGGCGTGTTAGACAGTGCGGGTGATTTAGACTTTAGTCAGGTTTTATAGGCGCCGGCAGTTTCTAACGTGGCGCAAGTCACTGGCGACTCCAAAAATCTGTACTTACGCAGATTTCTGGACATCGCTGGTTTGTGAGACTTGCGCCACTTTAGCAAGTGACGGCGCCGCATATTGGATGGCTCGAGTTGCGAGCTGAAACTGCGGGCGACGCGGGTTCCCTCGCTTGCGCCGCAAACTGCGATCTATATCGGATCGCGCCCCAGATGTGTTAAGCTAGCCTTACAGAAGTTTGGTAGTTACATTTATATTGTTTTGCAATCCACAGACATATTATCTAAAGGAATTGCCTGGTATTTTGGTATTGGACTGTACTGTGAAGTCAGGATCAGACTGATATGCTACAGGAAAGTTCTTCTCTGTGAAAGGCACATATTGAGCAAAAAGAGGCTGCTTCTAGGGTGGTAACTAGCCATAGAACACACTATTATGCTATTGTTCGTTCCCAGGTTGAGCGCTTCTCTCTTTTTATTTATGCAAATTATGACTCTTAGGGAAGTCTCCCTAAGTGTGATGCAGGAATCCAGACGTGGACCTGTTGCTCATTGTGCCTAGAGGTATATGGCTGCACCTCACTGATGAGGCCCACACTAGGCCGAAACGTATGTCTGGGGTTTTGCCGTTTCTCTTGTTCAGAGAGGGATTGCCTGGTATTTCGGTGCTGGACTGTACTGTGAAGTCAGGATCAGACGGATATGCTACAGGAAAGTTCTTCTCTGTGAAAGGCACATATTGAGCAAAAAGAGGCTGCTTCTAGGGTGGTAACTAGCCATAGAACATGCTATTATGCTATTGTTCGTTCCCAGGTTGAGCGCTTCTCTCTTTTTATTTATGCACATTATCTGAAAACCCTGAATATTGTTTATAATTTCTGAAAACTACAGATTGCTTCTTGCTGCTATCCAGAGTGCCGGCAGTCATTCTAGAGCCAATAAAAAAGAAATAATATGAAATATAGTGGGCACAACAAATACTATACTGCCTCATCTCTCTCCACCTGTTCCACTCCTCATCTCTCTCTCCGCCTGTCCCACTCCTCATCTCTTTCCACCTCTCCCACTCCTCATCTCTCTCCGCCTCTCCCACTCCTCATCTCTTTCCGCCTCTCCCACTCCTCATCTCTCTCTGCCTCTCCCACTCCTCATCTCTCCGCCTCTCCCGCTTCTCATCTCTCTCCGCCTCTCTTGCTTCTTGCTGCTATCCAGAGTGCCGGTAGTCATTCTAGAGTAAATAAAAAAGAAATAATATGAAATATAGTGGGCACAACAAATACTATACTGCCTCATCTCTCTCCACCTGTTCCACTCCTCATCTCTCTCTCTGCCTCTCCCACTCCTCATCTCTCTCTCTGCCTCTCCCACTCCTCATCTCTCTCCACCTCTCCCACTTCTCATCTCTCTCCGCCTGTACAACTCCTTATCGCTCTCCATCTGTACCACTCCTCATCTCTCTCTGCCTGTTCCACTCCTCGTCTCTTTCCACCTGTAACACTCATAATCTCTCTCCGCCTGTTCCACTCCCCATCTCTTTCTGCCTGTCCCACTCCTCATCTCTCTCCAGCTGTTCCACGCCTTATCTCACTCCACCTGCTCCACTCCTCATCTCTCTCTGCCTCTCCCACTCTTCATCTCTCTCTCTCTGCCTGTCCCACTCCTCATCTCTCTCTGCCTGTCCACTGCTCATCTCTGTCTGCCTCTCCCACTCTTCATCTCTCTCTCTTTGCCTGTCCCACTCCTCATCTCTCTCTGCCTGTCCCACTGCTCATCTCTCTCTGCCTGTCCCACTCCCCATCTCTCTCTGCCTGTCCCACTCCCCATCTCTCTCTACCTGTCCCACTCCCCATCTCTCTCTGCCTGTCTCACTCCCCATCTCTCTCTCTGCCTCTCCCACTCCTCATCTCTCTCTGCCTGTCCCACTAATCATCTCTCTTTGCCTCTCCCACTCTTCATCTCTCTCTCTCTCTGCCTGTCCCACTCCCCATCTCTCTCTGCCTTTCCCACTCCCCATCTCTCTCTGCCTGTCCCACTAATCATCTCTCTCTGCCTGTCCCACTCCCCATCTCTCTCTGCCTGTCCCACTCCCCATCTCTCTCTGCCTGTCCCACTCCCCATCTCTCTCTGCCTGTCCCACTCCCCATCTCTCTCTACCTGTCCCACTCCCCATCTCTCTCTGCCTGTCTCACTCCCCATCTCTCTCTGCCTCTCCCACTCCTCATCTCTCTCTGCCTGTCCCACTCCCCATCTCTCTCTGCCTGTCCCACTCCCCATCTCTCTCTGCCTGTCCCACTTCCCATCTCTCTCTGCCTGTCCCACTCCTAATCTCTCTCTCTGCCTCTCCCACTCCTCATCTCTCTCTTCCTGTCGCACTCCTCATCTCTCTCTTCCTGTCCCACTCCCCATCTCTCTCTGCCTGTCCGACTAATCATCTCTCTCTGCCTGTCCCACTCCCCATCTCTCTCTGCCTGTCCCACTCCCCATCTCTCTCTGCCAGACCCAATCCCCATCTCGCTCTGCCTGTCCCACTCCTCATCTCTCTCTGCCTCTCCCACTCCTCCTCTCTCTCTGCCTGTCCCACTAATCATCTCTCTCTTCCTGTCCCACTCCTAATCTCTCTCTCTTCTTGTCCCACTCCCCATCTCTCTCTGCATGTCCCACTCCCCATCTCTCTCTGCCTGCTCCACTAATCATCTCTCTCTGCCTGCCCCACTCCCTATCTCTCTCTGCCTGTCCCACTCCACATCTCTCTCTGCCAGACCTACTCCCCATCTCTCTCTGCCTGTCCCACTCCTCATCTCTCTCTGCCTGTGCCACTCCCCATCTCTCTCTGCCTGTCCCACTCCCCATCTCTCTCTGCCTGTCCCACTCCCCATCTCTCTCTGCCTGTCCCACTCCCCATCTCTCTCTGCCTGTCCCACTCCCCATCTCTCTCTGCCTGTCCCACTCCCCATCTCTATCTCCCTGTCCCACTCCCCATCTCTATCTCCCTGTCCCACTAATCATCTCTCTCTCTGCCTGTCCCACTCCCCATATCTCTCTGCCTGTCCCACTCCCCATCTCTATCTCCCTGTCCCACTAATCATCTCTCTCTGCCTGTCCCACTAATCATCTCTCTCTGCCTGTCCAACTCCCCATCACTCTCTGCGTGTCCCACTCCCCATCTCTCTCCACCTGTCCCACTCCCCATCTCTCTCCACCTGTCTCACTCCCCATCTCTCCCTGCCAGACCAACTCCCCATCTCTCTCTGCCTGTCCCACTCCTCATCTCTTTCTCTGCCTGTCCCACTCATCATCTCTCTCCACCTGTTCCATTCCTCATCTCTCTCTGCCTGTCCCACTCCCCATCTCTCTCTGCCTGCCCCACTCCCCATCTTTATCTGCCTGTCCCACTAATCATCTCTCTCTGCCTGTCCCACTCCCCATCTCTCTCTGCCTGTCCCACTCCCCATCTCTATCTCCCTGTCCCACTAATCATCTCTCTCTCTGCCTGTCCCACTCCCCATCTCTCTCTGCCTGTCCCACTACCAATCTCTCTCTCTGCCTCTCCCACTCCTCATCTCTCTCTTCCTGTCCCACTCCCCATCTCTCTCTTCCTGTCCCACTCCCCATCTCTCTCTGCCTGTCCCACTCCCCATCTCTCTCTGCCTGTCCCACTCCCCATCTCTCTCTGCCTGTCCCACTCCCCATCTCTCTCTGCCTGTCCCACTCCCAATCTCTCTCTCTGCCTCTCCCACTCCTCATCTCTCTCTTCCTGTCCCACTCCCCATCTCTCTCTTCCTGTCCCACTCCCCATCTCTCTCTGCCTTTACCACTCCCCATCTCTCCGCCTGTCCCACTCCCCATCTCTCTCTGCCTGTCCCACTCCCCATCTCTCCGCCTGTCCCACTCCCCATCTCTCTCTTCCTGTCCCACTCCCCATCTCTCTCTACCTTTTACCACTCCCCATCTCTCCGCCTGTCCCACTTCCCATCTCTCTCTGCCTGTCCCACTTCCCATCTCTCTCTGCCTGTCCCACTTCCCATCTCTCTCTGTCTGCCCCACTCCCCATCTCTCTCTGCCTGTCTGACTAATCATCTTTCTCTTCCTGTCCCACTCCCCATCTCTCTCCACATGTCCCATTCCCCATCTCTCTCTGCCTGTCTCACTAATCATCTCTCTCTGCCTGTCCCACTCCCCACCTCTCTCTGCCTGTCCCACTCCCCATCTCTCTCTGCCTGTCCCACTAATCATCTCTCTCTGCCTGTCCCACTCCCCATCTCTCTCTGCCTGTCCCACTCCTCATCTCTCTCTGCCTGTCCCTCTCCCCATCTCTCTCTGTCTGTCCCACTAATCATCTCTCTCTGCCTGTCCCACTCCCCATCTCTCTCTGCCTGTCCCACTCCTCATCTCTCTCTGCCTGTCCCTCTCCCCATCTCTCTCTGCCTGTCCCTCTCCCCATCTCTCTCTGCCTGTCTCACTCCCCATCTCTCTTTGCCTGTCCCTCTCCCCATCTCTCTCCGCCTGTCCCACTCCCCATCTCTCTCTGCCTCTCCCACTCCTCATCTCTCTCTGCTTGTCCCACTCCCCATCTCTCTCTGCCTGCCCCATTCCCCATCTATCTCAGCCAGTCCCACGCCTCATCTCTCTCTCTGCCTCTCCCACTCCCTATCTCTCTCTGCCTGTTCCACTCCCCACCTCTCTCTGCCTCTCCCACTCCTCATCTCTCTCTGCCTGTCCCACTCCTCATCTCTCTCTGCCTGTCCCACTCCCCATCTCTCTCTGCCTGTCCCACTCCCCATCTCTCTCTGCCTGTCCCACTCCCCATCTCTCTCTGCCTGTCCCACTCCTCATCTCTCTCTGCCTGTCCCACTCCTCATTTCTCTCTGCCTTTCCCACTAATCATCTCGCCTCAGTTCCTATTTCTCATACTACTTCTCCCACTCATTTTTCTTCAATGGGTTGCTTCCCCCTCTCCCTCACACTCTGCGCACGTACTTCTTATCCCACTTCAGCTGCCATTCCCCATCACTCCCACAGTCTCACACATCATCCTTTCTCAGGTATAATTCTGTATTTTCCCCCCATCACAATGTAAGGACCAACAGCAATGCGTTGAATGACTGGCACAAGCCTATGGCTGAAAGAGTCTCCGAACAACATAATGTTAAACTAAAGATATTATCATAGTATAAAAGCTCATCAGCACTACACTATATGCAATTTATAATCCTTTTTGATAAGGATTACACACATAGCTGAGCAGAAGAAAATCATTGCAGCAATTACTATGATTATTCTGTAGGGTAAAGAATTCTAAAATATAGCAGACAAAAATGAAATCTATCTTCACAGGTTCATGTTACCTCCTTATGTCTCCCACGACATAATGTGAATATAATGAAAGGCTCATTAATACCATTAGTTTGCACAATAACACTAATGTACATTACTAAATGATCCCAGAGATGTTTAAACGGTGGCTATATCAGCATCCTGGACATGCAGATGAGTACAATTAGCCTGTCTCTTTTTTTTCCCCAATTCAAACCTAGATTTTATTTTTTTTACTTCACTAAACAGTTTATGTAGCTTCTCAAAGGTTGCTTAAATTTAATGGGTATAGTTAATACATTAATTGCTGTTGATGTTGTTATAAAGAAAAATGGATTTGCTGAAATACTATATATATATATATATATATATTTATATATATATAAAAAATACTTGGAGAATTTACTTTGTATTGTGTTCACAGCCCTTATGTACCTCACCTGTATAATAATGGATATAGTTGTATTGAGCCAATAAATATTTACTTAATAAATTAATATTGGGTAATTGGCTAGTAGGAAATATGATGCTAAAAACAAACTTCTAAGCTGCCATGCCTCTTATCAGTTGCAAGTATTTTTGTTGTTGTGCTTAAACTGTCATATGGGGGTACAGCCAATCAAAATCACTTTGCACTTCTGTTCATGTTAGGTCATGAATATAAAAGGACAGAGCTTCTGAAGCAGGGTTCTGATTGGTTGTACTGTCTACCTACATAGAAGTTAAAAAAGCTCACAGTGTAGAGGCAGCATGGTGTAAGCGGTGCAAAACATTAGTTATTTTTTTTAAATACTGCAAGGGTTAATATGCTCTATACTTTGCTCAGAGTACACTGAAGTACAGTAAATAGGAACATTTACTGTTTTATTTAGCAAATTATATGTTAGACTAGCTGGAATGCGTTCATACAGCAAACATATTGTTTTCACACAACAGAATATTGTCCTTAAACCTCTTTTCGTCCTTTTACCGTGCTTCTTCATAAAGTTTTCTCCACTAAACTGTTTTTGAAAGTGACAAGAGCAAGACTTTACTTCTGTGTAAATTGGTGACGTGCTGCTGTTTGTGTCTGCAGGTAATGGAGGACATGTTAGAGGACGAGGAAGAGGAGGACGACAAAGATGACAAGGTAATTATCCTTCTCAGGTACCTGGGGATAGGAGATTTTAGGCATGACACTGGTTTTGGCTTTTTTTTGTTTTACAGACAGTTAGAGGGGAAGAAAAAGGACTTAGGTTTTAGCCTAGAAAATTGGACAGACTGTTTATCACATTAACAATGCTACTGTATTTTGCAAGAAGGGACAGAGAACTATAAATCTTTGTCTTTTTCTTTCTTTTTTTTTTTTTTGTTCAGAGCTGGGTCAAATTTTTCTTTTCAGCCATGAGCAAATATAATTCAGCTTGTCTGGAATTTGACAGAGCTTTTGAAGATAACTGCCGTGACAACTGTTTTTGAAGGACAAAAACTTGTCCTGCCTTGAGTGTTGCAAATAGCCCTCTATTTGTAATAAAGAATTGTGTAAAAATCACTGTGTCACAATCATTGGGGCTTCTATGGGGTGATATGCACAGCTGTTCATTACTGCAGTACCCTAAAACCTCAGAGTTGCTAGCTGTCCTTAAAGGGACATGAAACCCAATTTTTTTTTAATCATGATTTAGACATTTACTTCTATTAGCAAATTTTCTTTTTTTCTTGTTATCCTTTGTTGAAAAGCAGGAAGGTAAGTTGAGGAGCATGCACGTGTTTGCAGCACTATATGGCAGCAGTTTTGCAACAATGTTATACATTAGCAAGGGCGTTAGATGGCAGCACTATTTCCTCTCATGTAGTGTTTCAGACATGTGCACGTTACCTATCTAGGTATCTCTTCAACAAAGAATAACAAGACAACTAAGCAAATTTGATTATAGAAGTAAATTGCAAACTTTTTTAAAATCGTATTCTCTTTCTGAATCATTAAAGAAAAAATTTGGGTTTTACGTCCCTTTAATTTGGAAGGATATCTTTTACATGCCCAGTGCTCTGCTGATGGAGAAAATGCATTTAATAAAAAAAAAAAAAAGTAAAAACAACTTTCCAGTTTACTTCTATTATCAAATAGCTTCAGAGCTCACCTAGGATTACTCTTTAATAAAGGATACTAAGAGAACTAAGCAAGATTGATAATAGAAGTAAACTGGAATGTTGTTTAAAATATCATGCTCTGTCCAATCAATTTAATTTTGACTTTACTGTCCCTTTAATTATTCACTTTATGCCATCTATTAACACTTCAAAATATTGCAGTCTAAAACCATTCCTTGCAATTACATCATGAACAAAGTACTTTCTGCTGGTATTCTATCATTTGACCACTTCCCTCACTAACCTTCTGGAATACTGCATGCCTAAAAGACTTATGGGAGCCGATTTACTAAAGTGCGGACGGACATGATACGATGTAGCCAATTTATCATTGCACAAGCAGTTTTGGTGAACTGCTTGTGCAATGCCGCCCCCTGCAGATTTGTGGCTAATCCGCCGCTAGCAGGGGGTGTCAATCAGCCCGATCGTATAGGATCGGGCTGTTTGAAGACCGCAGCCTCAGAGGCAGCGGACAAGTTATGGAGCTGCGGTCTATAACTACTGTTTCCGGCGAGCCTGAAGGCTCGCGCAGAAACAGGGGCATCAAGCTCCATTCGGAGCTTGATATTTTGGCCCCATGGTGGGTTTTTTTGTTTGTTTTTTTCAAAATTGTTTTATTGAAAGATTTTTGCAGAAATAAACAAATAATTATTGAATATAAATGTATACACAATATTAACCAATAAAGATAGATTCATCAAACACAGCAGTATACAGAGTGTCAAGTTATTGAAAATATTTGGATGGATACATTTTGTTGTATCAAAACATTTAGCAAACACTAATGGTATGTCACATTATCAACAAGGGTTGGTAAAATATCCAATAGAAACGTGCTTATTATGTACATCAGTAGTATTGAACAGAATTACATAGTAAATTCTCAGAATGACTAGTAGCTAGACAATACGATGTCTATTCACGGAATCATGGGGAAGAGAATGTGAAAAGGAGTAGGGGAGAAAAAAAGGGAAAGAGAAGAGGAAGAGAAAAAAAAAAAACATCCCGGGCAGAATGTGGTTCCTCCCTTCTTGTTCATAGAGTTTAGCACGGCAGATAGGATTGTCCTTATTTATGGAACCAGGTATCCCATATTAGCCAGTAAGTCTCCATTTGATCAATCGAATTAAAGAAATATCTTTCCATGCTAGCCATGTAGTTTATTACAGCTTTGATTTCTAGGAGGCTTTGGAGGATCAAGGGACTTCCAGGCCCGAGAGATGCACAGCTTTGCTGCCGTAAAAATGTATATCAGCAGTCTCCTCGACATCTGAGGCGTATCATTGGCTATTATATGTAAAAAAGCGGTGGAGGGTGAAATCTCAGTAATAAGTTTCAAAGAATTGCATAGGCTTCCGATCTCCCCCCATAATGAAGTTAGTTTCGGGCACTCCCACCAGATATGTAGGTCTGTACCCGTTGCTCCACAACCTCGCCAACACAAGGGCGAGGCCTGGGGGTACATTTTGGCAAGTCGGGCTGGGGTTCTATGTCACTTCAGGAGCACTTTTATATATACTTCCAGCATAGTAACACAGTGTATGGTCTTTTTAGTGAGTGAGATAGCGCATTCCCAGTCATGATCAGAGAAATTAATACCCATCTCACTAATCCATGCTTTATATTGCCACGGTACACCTGGGGTAAGGTCCGACAGGAGTAAGTTATAATGAATTGTAAGAGGTTTGGGGAACTTAGTCCCACTTCTCCATCTGATCTCCCAGGGAGTAGGTCTCCTAACAGAGTTTGTGAGGAATCCCCAGGACTTAAAAAAGCTAAGGACTCGAAGAGATTCAAATGGTAGCCAGGGTGGAGCAGGCTCAAATCTCGCAGATATCAGGGTCAAATTAAGAGTTTGGTTTTGGTCAAAAAAATCCTCAGTAGTTGAAAATCCTTTTGTCTCCAGTCTCTCGAATGGATATTTTTGAGATCCCAAAATAAACCTGCCATGTGATGCACTGATGAAGGATGGGGAGCAATCAACAGTCGACTTTTCAGGGATTCCCATGTTAATAGGTTATGTTGTACCACAATATTAGGAAAGTGGGACATGAGTTTTCTAGCATTGGGGACCCAAATTAAATCAAAGAGTTCTAAATCGCCTGGCATTTCCGAGGCCTCCAGGGAGTACCATCCCGGTTTATCTTCTTTGATGCCCCATGCTGTAACATGGGAAAGCCTTGCTGCTTCATAGTAGGTGAAGATGTTAGGTGCCGCTATCCCCCCACGTGGGAATGATCTCTGCAGCGTATTATAGGCTATTCTATGTGCTTTATTTTGCCATATATAGCGAGAAAATAGTTTATGTATATGAAACAAAGTGGAGTGTGGAATATTGAGCGGAATGAAGCGAAGCAAATATAGCACCTTCAGGATCAAGGACATTTTAACTGAAGCGACCCTCCCTAGCCAGGACAATTCTTTGAAGTCCCATTTCTCCAACAGTAGTTTAAGATTGTGGATTAATGATCCGGGTTAACACTCAGGAATATACCCAAGTGCTTGAGGTTTTGTGTTGACCAGGAAAATGGGAAGAGAGATTGAAGTCTTAGTAAAGTGGAGTGGTCCATCTGTATGGGATATCCTTCTGTATTTTTATAATTGATTTTATAGTAGCTCATTTCACCAAAATGATGAATCACATTGAAAACTGCAGGCATGGAACATAGTGGCTCCGTTAGGAGTAGGGTCACATCATCTGCGAAAATAACTATTTTCTCTGGGGGGGAGAAGAGGGACCCCAGTAATCAGATCCGATTGTCTAATATTTTTGGCAAAAGGTTCCATCGCAAGCGCGAAGATGAGCGGTGAAAGAGGGCATCCTTGCCTAGTCCCGTTGCGGATTGGGAATTTCGAGGAACAGAATCC
This sequence comes from Bombina bombina, assembly GCF_027579735.1. NCBI lineage: Eukaryota > Metazoa > Chordata > Amphibia > Anura > Bombinatoridae > Bombina > Bombina bombina. Next base: position 238,405,884 of record NC_069500.1, on the reverse strand, counting down.
CATTCCCTTCACCCGGGGCATGTGGAACTGAGTATAGGGTTTTAACCGCCTTAATAAAGGGTTCGGGAAATCCAAAGGCCCGAAGAACCTCCCAAATATAATCCCATCTGACCCTGTCGAAGGCTTTTTCAGCATCCAATGACAGGGCCACCATAGGGATGTTTAGTCTTTGTGCTTCCGTGAAGACTGAAATCAGTCTTCTGGTGTTGTCTGGGCCCTGTCTAACCAACGTGAAACCAACTTGATCGTGGTGTATTATCATTGGGAGGAGATGGACAATCCTATTCGCTATAAGCTTCAAATAAAATTTAGTATCTAAATTAATGAGAGAAATGGGATGGTAATTACTACATTCAGTCTGATCTTTTCCCGGCTTTGGAATGGGAATGATAGTAGCCTCCAAAAATTCTCTTCGGATCGTCCCTGCTTCCCTGATCTCATTAAAGAGGTTTCTCAATATTGTAACTATTTGTGGTTTCAGTTTTTTATAAAACGTCCCTGTGAAGCCGTCCAGTCCAGGAGCCTTGTTATTTTGGATCTGTTTTAGGACTTCCTCAACCTCTCTTAATGAGAATGGTTGCGTTAACTTTTCATCATCCTCCTCCGCCAGCTGTGGTAAATTCAAGCCTTTCAAGAAATTCGAGATTTCCTGGGGCGACACTGAGTTAGGGCGCTCATGTTCCTCAATATTATATAACTTGGAATAAAATTCCGCGAACACTGTCCCAATATCTGCAGAAGTGTATGCGGTACGGCCCTCATGCGATATAGAGGGGATTGCCGCTGTGTCCTCTTTCTGATGAAGCTTTTTCGCTAGAAGCGAATCTGCCTTGTTACTTTTAGAATACATACGCTGTTTAAATCTTGTCGCAGCCTCTTGGACTCTTTCAGTTTCTCTGTCCCTAATAAGGGCCTTGAGTTGTAAAATTTTGTCTGAGAGAATTAGAGTAGGGTTGGTTTTGTTCAACCTATCTGCCTGCCTAAGGTCACACATCAATTTGCCTAAAGGTGCACCCTTATCTTTTTTGACCTTAGCCAGTTTACTAATACAGAAACCCCAAATATATGCCTTGAAAGCTCCCCATCTAGTTTGCTGGGAAGTTTCCTCTTCTGTGTTATTTCGAAAGAAGTCAGTGGTTGTTTCTTGCAACGACCCTAGAAATAAGGGATCTGCCCAGAGGAATTGAGGGAATTTCCACCCTGGTCTGGATGTAAGCGTTGTGTTCCCAGGCAAAGTTATGTTTACTGCATCATGGTCTGACCACGGACAAGAGGATATTTTAGCCTTTCGTATGCTATTTAGGGTCCAAGAATCAGTAAAAATAGTCTATTTGGGAGTACGATCGCTATCTGTAGGATGTAGAGAGCGCCAGATGTCGAAGAGCTGATACTGGTACACCAGGTCTCGAAACTTTGGGGCAGATAAATTAATATATGCATCACTAGAGCCCGGATTGGAGAAACTCTTATCTAGCTCCGGGTCCCATATCAAATTGAAGTCTCCTCCTATAAGGAGGGTTCCCTGTTTAATTTTATCCATAAGATAAAACGTCTTTCTGAGGAATTTCTATTGGCCTTGATTGGGAGCATATATATTAACTAGTGTAAATGTGCAGCTATTCAGTTTACATACCAACATTACATACCTCCCTTCCGAATCTTGTTCTACATGTAAGCATTGAAAAGAGAGATTTCGACTGATCAAAATAGCAACCCCTCTGCTTTTCCCTATATAGGAAGCAGAATATATATAGGGGAATAATTGAGTTCTAAGTCTCATCTCCTCTCCACCTACCCAATGGGTCTCTTGGAGGAATCCGACATCTGTTTTAAGCGATGTCAGATATTTTACTAGTAGGCTTCTCTTTGTTGGAGAATTCAGCCCTCTGGTATTCAACGTAGTGAAGGTAAGAGGAGGAGAGTATGCCATAGTTTAAAATTCCATTGCCGAGAAAGAAAGAAAAAAGAAAAAAAGAAATAAATAAATTTGTAAGCTAGAGGGGAGGGGAAGGGAAAAGGGAGAAGAATTAGTATGGAAGAAATTGATATTGGTGAATGAGAGGGATAGGACTAGGGGTAAAGGGAAGAAAGATCTATGAGGTCTGGGTTAGGGCCAATAGAGTGAAAAGAAGAGTGGTGGAAGGATGGTGGGGGGGGGGCTGGGGAATTGTAGCTGGTTTAAGGTGTTTGCAGTATCCCAGAATGAAGTCCCCAAGTTCACTGGGAGAGACGTCTTCCGATATGCCACGGAATCTGAGATTGTTTTCCGTCTAGAACGATCTTCAAGATCTGCTACTTTTGCCTCAATAATATCAACGTGGTCCACTATATGTTGCGAGTGGGTAATCAAGTTAGCTTGTTCTATGACTAAGTCTTCTTGCTTACGTTCTAAAGCTTCGGTGCATTCGCTGATAGCACCAATGTCTCTCCACAACTCGGCAACTGAGCCCCGAATGGTTCTGGTGAGAGTCTCCTCCAAGTTCTTCATTCGGTCTGTTAAGGTATCGACTATTGCTGAGGCTGTGGTGCCATCCATGGTACCCGTGGAGGTTAGGGGTGTAGGTGTGTTTCGTATCAAGACCTCGGATTGAGGAATTATCCCCAGGTTATGGGAGGCATTCTCAATGTGAGTAGCGGCATTAATGTGATCGGCCAAGGATTTCTTTGGGAGTGTAGCCGATTGTTTCTTCCTGTTACCTTGTGGCATGGTAGTGCCCTGTGGTCTAATTCTTAGCTATATGAGACTCCAAGACTCTGTATCGGCCCCCTGGGTAGAGATGGCCTTAGGATATTAAGCCATGTTTGCACTCATTGAGAGGCCGTGAAAGAAAAAGTGCAGTGGCTTGGTAGTAGGTGTACTAATAGTGTCTCTGGATCTATATGTGACCCTCCTCAGGGGCTATGTCATTACTGGACACTGAGGGGAAAAGGACAGAGGATATGACCCGCTCTAACGTTGGGAGTGGGGAAGGGTGAGGAGGGACATATTTTTTGGAGTTAGCCTTTCAGTAAAATTAGGAGCTTGTTGTTTCAGGGAGGCGCAACTGTGGTTCCCTCAGCCCATTCACTGAGCAAGCGGTGTAGTGCACCTTTAAACCTTTTGTTGGATGAAGGCTTGAAAAAAGTCTCTTAAAAAACTCTCCTCAGATCTCAGAGGGGAAATAACCAGCAAGGAAATCCCCACTAGTAACTAATTACAATGCTCCAATAGTGTGATGTTTGATAGCTTAATAAGATCTGTATAGGTGTTAAACTGGGCGATATATGGGTATCCTGCCCCCGTTAATCGTGAGCGTAAGGCTGAATTTCAATGTGAAGAGAGCCCAGGAACTGAAGATGTGTCACTACTGATTACAGGGGCTAAGCATAGTTTAAGATCCCTTGCTGTAGATCACTATAACAACTGGGGGTTCCTGTGCTTGACTATTTCTAACCTTTAGCAGGCCCTCTCTTAATAAAAATAAGGCAGTTCTTGAAATGACACACTGGTGTATAATATAAGGGCTGAAATGAAGAAATAGCCTCCTAGTTGCACCTTGAAACTGTATTATCTTCCATATTTATAAAACGTTTTGTGCCCAATTGTTACATGTTACCCTCTTTGTGATAAGAAGTGGAGTGGTAGTGCTGCACACTTAACAGGTAATATGGCGGTAAAATGGCGGACCCCCTTCACTATCTTCAATTTACTGGGTGTATAAGCCTCACCTTGTCCACACTGTGATTGCAGGACTGGTGGTCTGGATGACACCGGGATGTATCCGCAAGCTGTGTGTCCTTTAAGATCACGGGTCACTGTACACCCGGTGCGGTCGTGTAGGCCTGGGTGATCTGTTAATGTTGGTGTCTTTTTGCTTGTTCTGGCAATGAAGCTGCTAGGGTCTCACCTCTCGTCTATGGTGCTAGCAAGAGACTTTGTATCTACTCCGGAGTGGAGCCCCGACCCTTTCGGAGTTCTAGGTGTGAGATAAAGTCAGGTGTAGAGCCTGTATGCCTGTCGTGGGTCTGCGACCTGGTTGGTATGAAGAGACCTCACTGGTAGCCTATCCGCTACACGGCAGCACCAAAATTCCCACGACACAGTCCTGAACAATAAGTAGAGCCTTCTGAAAGTATGTCTGCTACACTTGAATGATGGCTCTGCCCCAGTACCCCCACCCCCGTGGCCCCATGGTGTTTTGTTGTTGTTTTTTAATCCCTTAATGACCACAATATACCCTGTATGTCACTGGTCGTTAAGGGTTTTTTCCGGACATAATAGCACAAGTCTAGCAAGAACACGCTATTAATGCTCTCCCTCCAGAAGGCTTTGTGGAATAGAGCAGTCTCAACACTGGTGGCAAGACCACGGTATAAAACAATCAAGTCCCAAAAAAAGGCCAGCGACATACAGGGTACGTCGCTGGTCCTTAAGGGGTTAATCTTGGTGACCTGAAGGTGTGAATGCTATGTTATAGTGGTAGTGACAAATAAAATTAAGAATTTTAGAAAGTTAGTCATAGGCATAAGGCTATCTATTCAGTGTATTAATGAAACAGGTTAAGAGTATTCAATTGTTTGTGTGCAGCGCCATAAATGTATATAAGATGATGGATTTGGGAAGAGTTGAGAAATATGGCTTAGAAAGAGTTAAGGAAACAATAAAGGAAATTCCTGCAGAAAATGGGTCTAAAGATTGTGGGTGTCAAGATTACCTTTTATAAATGTTTTAAAAGATATTTCATAGAGGATTCATACAGAATAACTGAAGGTAGCACAAGAGATCATTGACTTGAGTAACCCGAGTCCAGCAGAGATGTTGGTAATTGACTGGAATAGGAACATATTGGTGGAAAATAAACAGGACAGCACATCTTTGTAGGACATAATAAGTAGTGAATTGGAATATTGTTCTTTGAAAATGGTTAATTTTGCCATATTTTGCTATATATATTATATACATAATTAGTTTTAACGATATGACCTACATTGTTAACTGTCTAACTCATGGGGGCAGACATCGCTGAATGCCGACAGCAGGGGTTGTCAATCAACCCGATTGTATACGATCAGGCGGATGGATGTCCTCAGCCTCAAAGGCGGCAGACAAGTTAAGGAGCAGCAGTCTTAAGAAGGCTTGTGCGGAAACAGGGGCATCAGGGGCCATTTGGCCCTTGATAAATCGGCCCCCATGTATCAAGCTCATTAATATAAATAAATAAAATATTTATAATAAAACTAAGGCAGCTTCAAAACTGAAATGCATCTGCATTTTCATATTTAAATGTGCCTTTTAAATATCTGGAGTCCCATTAACCCTATGTCAGACTTGTAGCTTGCTTTAACCTGACATTATATCTATCTATTTATCTATCTATCTATCTTTCTATCTATCCGTCTGTCTGTCTATCCAACCACTCATCATCAGGACAAATGCAATCTGTCACACTTGGTTGGATAAGATCTTTTTAGTTTGCTTGCAGCATCCACCTTTTCTTCTAGTGACCTTTATCCGAAAGTGAATGGTGTCCTGAGCAGACAAGTAAGTCATATGCACTCTTTTAGAATTCAAAGCAACAGAGGTCAACTGCAGACAAGCATGCATATATTACTGGGTATTGTCTGTTTGCACACATACTACAAATACTTATTCAAAGGGGCATGAAACCTACGATTTTTCTTTCAGGATTCAGATAGAGCATGCAATTTTAAACAACTTTTTCATTTACTTATAATATCACATTTTCTTCATTCTCTTGGTATCTTTTGTTAAAAAGCAGGGACATAATCTCAGGAGCGTGCATGTGTCTGGAGCACTACATGGCAGACGTTTTGCAAGATTGTTATCCATTTGCAAGAGCACTAGCTGGCAGCCCTATTTCCTGCCATATATGCTCCACAAACCTACCTAGGTATCTCTTCAACAAAGAATGCCATGGGAAGCAAACAAATATGATAGTTAAAGTGCATTGGAAAATATGTTAAAACTGTATATAATTTGGGGGTTTCATATGTCTTAAAGTGCACAAGAAAGCACAGGTATACGAACTAAAACTTTTGTTAACAGGAAACAATGCAGAGATTACTGTACACCACCAAGCAAACAATTGTTACAGAAGAGTACAATTAAAAGTAAAATCCCTTGATGTTTTGGGATATTCTCTATCTATCACATATCTATATATTAGGTATGTGCATTCTATACTTTGTTAGATATCCAAGTTCAGAAGAAGGCAGTCGCTCACGGCATTCAGCTCTTTTGGAAGCTGGATTTCTCCTTGTGAAAGTGCAACACACTAAGATCTACTAATGAAGTATATAATGCACATATCTAATAAATATATATATATATATACTGTATATATAATATATATATATATATATATATATATATATATATATGTGTGTGTGTGTATATGCATTAAATTAGTCCGAGCAATAAGTGTACTTATACGTTCATTTTTACGTTATTTGAAGCAAACTATGATATAAAGAGTAAAAGAAACTACCCTTCAGTCCACTAGGAGGGGGACAAAACACCAGAACCTTAAATCAGAAACGTACATGTCTTAACTGTTTTTGTCCATCCCTATTACATGGTGATTTTACGGACTAGGCTGCTTGGGTATAGATTCCCATATGTGATGTCTTGTGGACTTCCACCATCTGATGAAAGATAACAAAATGTATGCTTATCTTATGGTGTCCCATCCTTTCTTTTGAACAGTTAGCGGCGCCCTGCTTTGTCTTTCCTGTTTCTCTGTGTCCTCTATATTTATATATGGCTGTATATATGACTGAAGATTTAGGCTAAGTGGAAAGGATTTAAGACTCTGGTTTGTTGGGGTGTTTTTTCCTCCTCCTAGTGGACTGGAAAGTAGTTTCCCACATGTGTCTCATGATCATCATGAAATACATTAATTTGTCAGGTAGGGATATCCCATCGACCAACTTCCCTACCTCTCTCTCAAGGAGCTCACTGTGGGGACCCACCGCCCTCTAGTCCCCTCCTAGTGTAGCGAACCCTCCCCTCCCTCCCGCCTCTTGCAATGGACTGCCAACCTACCTTCCTTCATATTTCCGAAACATCCCATGGCCCCACACACCCGATACAGTGGCACTGTCTGTGCCACTGTCTATATCAGCGATCTACCGTCATAACGGAGCTTGATCAGCACTCCCTTACTATATGAAAACAGATGCCTTCTGCCCCAGCTATAGTTTCCGTTGTTTCAGCTGACAGTGGGGACTGCATTATTCAACAAAGTGTTAAACGCAGGTACCTACTCTGGGAAAAGTACTGTGTGACGTAGTACCTATGTCCATTTGGCTTAAGGGGTTAAATTGTAAAAAAAAAATGAAATGTCATAAAAAAATGGAACCTATTAAAGTTCACATTAAAAAAATAAACTCATATTGCTCATTGGCCTGTGTAGCCACAGTCAAAATAACAGCCACCTGAGCACTTGTCATTAAGTATTATCAGAGAGAAAAAACACTCACAAATGTCCACAGGCACCCACATGCACACACAAACACACCACAGACACAATCACATACAAACAGGCAGCATCAATAGGACCTGCTTCTCTGTGACTGTGTCAGTTATCTTGGAAACCCTGCCATCATAGAGGCAAATGTCTACACTTTCACTTTGAGCCCTCTTTTGTGGGTTTAAGGGCACACAGAGGGGCCAGCCATGATGTAGGTGGAGTCCAAGCACCACCCGGCCCCCCTCTGGTAATACCACTACCTTCTGAAGTATGTGTTGGGTCCGGTATTAATTCAGACCTCTGAAATCTCTGTAGTTTGGCCCCTGCCAAAAGGTCAAGACACAGGTAAACCCAAATTTATAGTTTACAGATAGACAAAATGGTCAGTATGCAATTATATACTATGGGACAGACAACAGGTAGACACTAGGGGGTCAATTTATCAAGCTACGTACGGAGCTTGATGCCCCATGAAGGCTCACCAGAAACAATAGTTATGAAGCAGTGGTCTAAAGACCGCTGCTCCATAACCTGTCCACATGCTCTGAGGCGGCGGACAGAAATCAACCCGATCGGATACGATCGGGTTGATTGACACCCCCTGCTAGCGGCCGATTGGCTGCGAATCTGCAGGGGGCGGTATTGCACCAGCAGTTCACAAGAACTGCTGGTGCAATGATAAATGCCGACAGCGCTCAGCGGACATAATACGCTACATCGTATCATGTCCGCTCGCACATTAGTAAATTGACCCCTAGGTGACAAGACAGTAGAACAGAGTTATTTTGATATGAGTGACAACAATCCGTGCACACTCTTGACCTACTCAGTTGTTGTGAATCGTCTGAAGTGGTCACAGACCAATACTGCACTGAATGCCAACCCTTCAGAAGAGACAGCACTGCAGGGAGTCATTAAGCAGCTTTATGTAATGCTGGGGGACAAGAAACAGGGCAGGGGTGGGACCATCCTGGCACACAGTAAGGCAGTCATAGACAGGGCAGGGATAGATCTGCATCATGCACAAATAACAATGCAGTGAACTGGGCGGAGCTAAGAAAACCAGCCTTGTATGCTCTATGCTCAGTCCAGGCCTGTTTTTCATTGTTGACTAAAACATTTTTTTTTCCTATCAGGCTTCTAGCAGTACATCCATTTCCACCTATAAAGCTGCAGGAGTTGTCCTTATCTGCTAATGAGCAACAATACCGTTTTAATTGTGCACAAAATGTGTTTCCTTTTAGTGTTATTTAAATATATTTTTTCATACACATTTTGTGTACAATGTGCAATGTCCTTTTAACTTCATTCTTGCTTATATTCATTTCTGGGTTGTTGTTTTTTTAATTGTTTACCTCTAAAATATCTTGGATACTCATCTATGAAAGCAAAATAGAAAAGTGACTTTTAACTCCAGACTCATTTTTATTCATTTTTGTAAATTGAAAGCCATATTCATCTTATTTCTATTCGCTCCAACTTTTAAGTTTGCAGCTTATCAGTTAGCACTGTTTTTTCCATTAAAGTGAATGTAAAGTCACCTCTAGTGTGTAACGCAATAATGTGAAGCAATTCAAATAAGGGGGACTTTAATTCATCGACTTTCCAAATGTTATTAATAAATCATAAAATATACTTTTTTATCTCTGTTTTATTGCCGCGCTTCCTCCGCCCATCATATTGTCCCTCATTATTAAAATGACTGACAGGTACTCTTGCTAATCCTCCCCCCCCCCCCCCCCCAGGGCGTTCAATCCCTTTTTAGAAATGTCATGCGCTTCTTTTGCGCATGCATTAGAAAATGTTATCCCCATTCAGAACCAATGCGCTATAGAACTAAATTCTGAAATGAGCATTACAATTCTAAAATAAACATTAAACAAAGAACTATGGTATTGTTATTCTCCAGACAGGCTATAATCTATTGCGAATGCTGAAATGGCAATATATTTTATTAATACATTTTTGAAAATTGATCGATCAAAGAAATTATGTGCATGCGCAGAAAATATAGCTCCACGGATGCGCCATTCACACATACGTATAGAGCAGGTGGGACCGCTCTATACGTCAGAATGTGAAGAACATGGAAGTGCCGGGTGGGAGGAGGAAGATAGGTAATCGCAACAAAGTTACTTATTAAAATATATAATCAATCTTAATTATTTTTTTTTTTTTAACCTAGCGGTTATGATACAGATGGCTAAAAGATTTATTAGGAGGCAGCTGATTTAATAGAATTCACATTTACTTTAAATACAGCCCAATTTCAACTGAGTCCAGCAATGGAGGGGTTAAGGTTTTGGCTTTGTATCTGGGCTGACCAATTCAACCATAGTAAAAAAAAAAAAAAAGAGAGAGAGAGAAAGAAAGAAAGAAATACAGGCTTGTTTCCACAATTCATTTTGTCAGGAATCAGGATATGATAGTACTTGGATTGGTCGTCCTTCTGGGAATATGAAAACCAGAGGGAGGAAATTAGAGTGACCTTGTACCACAAAAGCTAAGGCTTGTGCTAGCAGGACTACTTTGCTACATACAACAGCGCAGTGATAAAGCTCTGAAGCTGTCTGCGTTTTTACAATAGCTGAAATCTCTTTGCCGCTAGAGGAACCTTCAAAAGATGAGAAGTTACAATTAAACCTGTGAAAAAGGGTATTACTTATATTTATAAAAGGACTGAGAGCATTTTTGCCAGCAGTCTCTATTTTGTTCCTAAAATTGATCTCTTAAGAATACATTTTTTCCCCCTCATTTTATTATTAACCCTTACCTTGTTTCTAGAAGTCTTGACAACATAAAGCTAAATAAGCAATAGTGAAAGTATTAAAGGGACATTCGGGTCAAAATTTAAATGCACATAGATTAATTACATCTTTGAATAGAAACATATTTGCAATATACATGTATTGGCAAAAATGCTTCTAGTAGAAGTTATCACTGTATAAGTGCTAGCATTTTTCTCTGCACGTGCATGTGAAGCATAGCTAGATAGTGTCACTGCACCTACATTTTAAATATTGCAGCTGCTCAGATCATCAGTGGGGCTTGTATCATGTCAGCAATGAACAAATTGAGTCATTACCAGATGGTACATGCACCTTAGGCTCTCTGAGCAAGTGCTGTGTTTAAAATGCTGGTGCACGGTGCATACTTAAATACACTTTTGAAACAGCTATAGCTTTTATTAGAAGCATTTTAGCTAATGTATGTATATTACAGAAATGCTTCTGTTCAATACTGGAATGCACCCATGTGGTTTCCAATTTTGGCTGGAATATCCCTTTAACTCTTTGGGAACCCACCAAAATGTGTGGCCCGAATGTGCAATAAATAACCAGTGTGTGGTATTTACACTTGTTAAATAAATTATATAGGACTTCACCGCACGTTCAAGCATGCTTACAATTTGCATCAATACCTAGTGCATTTTCATGCTTAAAGGGACACTGAACCCAAATTTTTCTTTCATGATTCAGATAGAGCATGCAATTTTAAGCAACTTTCTAATTTACTCCTATTATCAATTTTTCTTCGTTCTCTTGCTGTCTTTATTTGAAAAAGAAGGCATCTAAGCTTTTTTTTATCAGTTCAGACCTCTGGACAGCACTTTTTTATTGGTGGTTGAATTTATCCATCAAACAGCAAGAACAGCCCAGGTTGTTCACCAAAAATGGGCCGGCATCTAAATTTACATTCTTGCATTTCAAATAAAGATACCAAGAGAATGAAGAAAATTTGATAATAGGAGTAAATTAGAAAGTTGCTTAAAATTTCATGCTCTATCTGAATCACGAAAGAAAAAAATTTGGTTCAGTGTCCCTTTAATAAAAAAAAAGAATGGAAAATGCTTGTTTACATATAAAAGTTAGTATTTTGCCTTTCAGACAGGTTAGTTATAACAAATATTTTAAGTGGAGTTGCTGATTTTTATGCTTCAGTAACAAGTAATTGTTGCAGGGTGCCCAGATGAACAATTGGAGCCACAAAAACACATGTAAATCATTTTTCTATATGTGCTGCTGCTGTCTTGGATTCTTTTTGCCCCATCACTTACAATGGAATTTGTCAGCAAGAAAATGTGAACTTTTTTTTAGCATTTTTGATGTGAATTAGCCCGGGGCGCGATTTTTTTGTTTTGAATAGAAATGTTATAATTGACAAATGCAAGCGAAGGCTGGAAAAATGCGAACACCCTTTTCATGCAGTAAATCAGAATGGTCATGCACAATATATCACAGTATCTCACATTAAATCGCAATATATCACAAGAAACACTTGAAAATGTCACAATTCTTGATTTTGAATACTATTTCCTGAATCTGAAGTGTTTGATTTTAAATAGGCATCATATAATAGAGTAATATAGGCTGCTATTTACTTCTTGCTGCTAACAAAACCTAATGCATAGCTCATATTAACCCTTTGAGTGCTAAGCACTTTCCCACCTGGGTGCTAAGGTTTTATTAAAGGGTTTTTTATTTAATATTATTTTTTTTTACTTTTTTTTTTATTTATTTCAGATCCCCAAGACTTACACCGTTGGAAAGGTTAGGCGATTACCTATCCAACGGTGGGTCTTGGGGGTCTGTACCTGCTTAGATGCCTGAGATACAGGCTTCTAAGCAGCATGCCCCCTGCTCCTATATTTAACATTGTTAATGTTAAATAAAGTTGCGCGGTGACGTCATCACGTTTATTGCGTGTGACGTCACCACACAGAACGGAAGCCCCAGCGATGCCTTTCATTATGCAGCACCGATCGCCGGGGTAGGAGGGGGTGGGAGCCCCCAGATCTTCCTCAAGTTGGGACAGTGCTAGTGACGGCTCTGAGCCGTCATTAGCACTAGAGTGGGAAACTCTGTTACGGCTCAGAGCCGTCATTAGCACTCAAGGGGTTATCACCCTAAAGAATGCCAATGGAAATGTAATATCATTTACCTTATGATTTAACACAATACTAATGTTATTTTATTGTTAGCTATGAAGTGTATGGATGATGTTTGTGTTTGGGGACATAGATTCACAGATTTGTATTAAGAATTGAATTACAGCATAGGGTAATGCAACTGCAAAAATCACAGTAATACTTGTTTGGCGCATGCACTTCCATATTTATGGTATATGGGAAAAGGGAATCTAGCGTACCGCTACCTTGGAGCTCTACAGAGTAAAATCTGGTCCTTGTCCCGGGCCCAGCATGTAGTTAAAAAAATTTGCTCTGTGCAGTTTTTTTAACTTCCAGACGGGCACTTTTTACATATCTCAGGTACCAACTCCAGAGCCAACTCAATGTGCATACGCTTAAAGGGACAGTAAAGTCAAAATGAAACTTAAATTTATTGGATAGATTGTGACATTTTACACACCTTTTTTATCCACTACTATTATCAATTTTTCTTAGTTCTCTTGGCAACTTTTGTTGATGATTAATCCTAAGTGAGTTCAGGAGCGTGCACGTGTTTGTAGCCATCTGACATCAGTGTTTGCAACATAGCAATATTATATATAGTTACATACACTGCCATAAAGAGAGAGAAAGAAAGCGAGAGAAAGACTGAGAAAGAGAGAGAAAGAGAGATGCAAATGCGAACTCGCGTTCGCATCACTGTCAACTTGTAATACCACAGCGCACATTAGCGTGTGCTGGTATTACTCAGTGGAGCGCTAATATCACTTTATATTAAAGCTTAAGTCATAGAACACATTAAAAAATCTTAAATTGCAATATCATTAAAAGCACATCACAAAGTTGTTTAAAAAAATATATATATAAAGCACACAAATATTGCCTGTAATTTCAGTATTTCAGAGTTAGAATGTTATTTACAAGAAAATATTACGCATAGCACAGAACACTCAGATTATACTGGTTCAGAAGTGTCTAACATTTTAACCTGGAACAGCTTGGTCTTGAATTATGTTATATTAAAAAGAAAACCAATTCTTAATTTATAACTATGACCTTTGCTTCTAGTTGAGATGTATAGTTACATAACACAGTAAGAACTCACTCTCTGGCAGAAAGCACTAGAAATGTCAAAAAACTCATTGTGATTTGTTATACCCTTAACGGTTTTCTCTGTACACCTACACTTCAAAAGGCATGTGAGCATAACACTCCCAAGTGAACTTGCTCGCGCTCAGTTCGAGTGCAACAGATTGGATAAGAATTCTCAGGGGAAGGTTTTGCTTTCCTACATGGTCCAAATTGCATCAAATATTATATTAAGGAACAGAGCACATGTTAGTGTTTGATCTAATGTTAAGAAGTAATATTCTAAGCATTCATATCTGGCAGTAAATCTGTGATTTATTGTGAAGGTCAGCCTGATAATATAGCTGTATTTTAACTCTCTCTATTATTTGAGGATAATCCACTTTCTCTGTGAGTGTTCTCAGACATCTTTTTACGGCTATTCTTCTGTGTTGTTAGCGCTTTGGGTATACTGAAATTCCGATTATATTGTTTGTTTTTGGCTGAACTCTCAGTGGTGCAACCATGGGATAGAGTTTAATGTTAAAGAGAATATGCAGAGATATAGAGATCAGGCATGATGTTTTTAGTTTTTTTCTTTGCATCAACAATGCTTAGGATTTGCATTCAGTGGTAGCAATGGTGTTTGCAACATAACAAAAAAATTATAGTTCCAGGGCAAATTCAGGTTTAATGCTGTTCATGTTAATGCATTCTCTGACCCTTGAGCAAATCTTCTGTCTGTCCAGATGGTTTAAAATCATGTTTGTTTATGACCATGAAAGACTTGGTAAGTGGCAAAGACTTTTGTGCGCATATTGAGTCTAGACTCATTTCTACATAACTGACTGCTATCTTTGGACTGAATTATAACTGCAATATACATAGATTTTAAAGGGATATGAAACCCAAATTTCACGATTCAGATAGAGCATGCAATTTTAAGCAACTTTCTAATTTACTCCTATTTTGTATCTTTGTTTGAAAAGCAGGAATGTAAGCTTATGAGCCGGACCATTTTTGGTTCAGCACCTGGGTAGCGCTTGCTGATTGGAGGCTGCATATAGCTCACCTGATGTGTTGTTAGCTCCCAGTAGTGCATTGCTGCTTCTTCAACAAAGAAGGCTAAGAAAATGTAGCAAATGTAATAATTTGATCAATAAGGCACTGAACAGTTCCTAGAGCTCTACCCTTAAAATGAAAATATTGCACACACTGTTAAACCTCCCTAATGTCCTTAATATTTCTGGGTTGTCACTGGTTTGGAGATCTACTGTCCCTCCCTCAAGTCCTCAGTCAGTGAAAATCTCACAATTTATAGGGACTGTCAAGCACTGCCCATGATGCTCCCTAACAATGCCCATCCCTACGATGACACATCTGCTTCAGACACAGCACTCCTGCTGCCTCATCCCTCTGATCATGGTACTACCCTCAAGTCCCCCTCACCTCCCTGTCCCAGAAAGCCATTAGTAAATGATGTGAGATATGTGCTATGCACAAAAAAGATGGAATATTCACAAATACCAGTTCACCAAATTAGATATATTATTATTTTATTATTCTATTCTAATAGAAAATGGAGACCATGGGGCCGATTTATCAACCCACGTATTCACCTGTTTCTGCGCAAGCCTTCAGGCTTGCTGGAAACAGGATTTAGGAAGCAGCTGTCTTAAGACTGCTGCTCCTTAACTCGTCCGCTACCTCTGAGGCGGCGGACAGCAATCTGCCCGATCGGATATATGATCGGGATGATTGACACCCAATGCTAGCAGCAGGGGGCGGCATTGCACAAGCATTTCACTAGAATGCAATAATAAATTCCGCTACAGCGGATCATGTCCGCTCGCATTATGATAGATCGGCCCCTCTGACACAAAAATTCATGCATAAACGACCAACAAAGTTTTAATATGTGATTCCTACAGTGAGGCATCCATGCCAGAACCACACTTCAGGGCAGATCTCTACAATGTGCAACAGACACCCAAGACAATTATATTGCAGAACAGGAAGTCAAAAACTATGAGTGTCCCAGGAAAAATAAGGACAGCTAGCAAGTCAGTGGCTTATTATCAGTTTTGTAACAACCACATTCTGTATGTCATGATAGTGAGAGTAAATATTTAGTTAAATGTTGTTGATAACATTTATAGATGGAAAATATAATGGAAAATCTAGCACATCTTCACTAGTAGAGAAAAAAAAGATTTATGAATACCATAAAAAGTATTTTTTTCTTACAAAACACTTTTTAAAGTAACAATACTGCAGAAGTGTCCGAATAGCATATCAGTAATTCTTGATTGTTAGCTACTCTGTTTGGTATCTACTTCCTCCTGCCCTTTGGAGAGCTGATACTAATGTGACCACTGGACACAGGGCTTGGTACAACCAGTGCAGTAGATTATGGTTGCATGAGCTTATCTCTGCACAAATCTGTAGATAGGGAGCACTCTCACAAGCTTCATTTACTCTTATCATGTGATATCTCCCTCAAGGTGCATTTTCTTGAGTGGCATCGCTCTCTGACTAGTACAAAATCAGTTTGCTGATGAGGAAGCAGGGGTGGAACTACCATTGGTGCAGCAAATGCGGTGGCACCAGGGCTCAGTTGCTCAAGGGGCCCATAGCAGCCAGTCTATAGATAGGTGTGCACTATCTTAATGCAGGGGAGTCATTTATTAGGACAGGTTGCAGGTTCATCTATCTGTCCTCAAAATCATTATACAGAGTAGCATGTAAATTATTACTATTGCTTACTACTGAGTTATCTTTGGGGGCCCAAAATATGTTTTGCACCAGGGCCCTCTGTTGAGTAGGTCCGCTACTGTAGGAAGTCACCACATACATACATACATACACACACAAACTTACCGTTGAGCCCTTTCTTAGTCCATCATCTTGTCATATACCATATCTCTTTAAATCACAATATATATATATATATATATATATATATATATATATATATATATATATAAGTCCTAAAGTCCGTTTACATGGGCCATTTTTTGCAGTACAGCGGTCCCATCCCTTGCTCTCTCTCTCCCCCTCTTGTTTGTGCTCTCTCCCCCTCTCTTTTGCGCTCTCTCTCGCTCCACCTCTCTTTTGCTATCTCTCTCCCCCTCTCTTTTGTACTCTCTCCCCCTCTCTTTTGTACTCTCTCCCCCTCTCTTTTGCGCTCTCTCCCCCTCTCTTTTGCGCTCTCTCTTGCTCCACCTCTTTTTTTTTGCTCTCTCTCCCCCTCTCTTTTGGGCTCTCTCCCCCTCTCTTTTGCGCTCTCTCTCACTCCACCTCTTTTTTTGTTCTCTCTCTCCCCCTCTCTTTTGCTCCCTCTCCCCCCTCTCTTTTGCTTTCTCTCCCCCCTCTCTTTTGCTCTCTCTCCCCCTATCTTTTGTGCTCTCTCTCCCCCTCTCTTTTATGCTCTCTCTCTTCCCCCTCTCTTTTGCGTTCTCTCTCTTTTGCGCGCTCTCTCTCCCCCTCTCTTTTGCGCTCTCTCTCTCCCCCTCTCTTTTGCGCTCTCTCTCCCCCTCTCTTTTGCACTCTCTCTCCCCCTCTCTTTTGCACTCTCTCTCTCCCCATCTATTTTGCTCTCTCTCTCCCCCTCTCTTTTGCGCTCTCTCTCCCCCTCTCTTTTGCACTCTCTCTCCCCCTCTCTTTTGCACTCTCTCTCTCCCCATCTATTTTGCTCTCTCTCTCCCCTCTCTTTTGCGCTCTCTCTCTCCCCCTCTCTTTTGCACTCTCTCTCCCCCCTCTCTTTTGCGCTCTCTCTCCCCCTTCTCTTTTGCGCTCTCTCTCCCCCTCTCTTTTGCTCTGTCTCTCTCTCTCCTTTTTTTGCTCTCTCTCTCCATCCCTCTCTTTTTCTCTTTCTCTCTATCCCTCTTTTTTGCTCTCTCCCCCCTCTCTTTTGCTCTCTCCCTCCCCCCTCTTTTGCTTTCTCTCTCCCCCTTCTCTTTTACTCTCTCTCTCCCCCTCTCTCCCCCCTCTCTTTTGCTCTGTCTCTCTCCCCTCTATTTTGCTCTCTCTCCCCCTCTCTTCTGCTCTTCCCCCTCTCTTTCCTATCTCTTTTTTGTCTCTCCCTCTGTTTCTATTTCTCTCCCCTCTCTGTTGCGCCGACCATGCCCGGCCACGCTCCCCACCATGCCCCCCACCCCCCAACCATGTCGGGTCTCGTCCGGCCATGCCCACAGTCCCGCCCGGCCACACCCATGCTCCCATCGGTCACGCCCACTTTCACAGCAAACAGCATGGATTGCCAGGTAAGGCCAGGTGTGTTTGTCCTTGTGCTGTCTCTGCTGCGCATGACAGCTTTGGACAAACACACTTGGCCTTTTATATAACAGGATATATATATATATATATTGTATATAAACATAGTTTAAATGTTAGTGCACCTTCAGATTAGCGATTGGGTGATCGCCTTGATTAGTCTTTCAGTGTGCCTCCATAGAAGTTTATTATGTGAGGTATTTAGCGCACTCAATGAGAGCATGTCCTAGACTTCCCCTTGAGCTCTTACATATTACTATGAATGCAAAAATAAAAGCACTATTGATTAAACTTGAGATGTGTTAGAGCACAATAGCGCTAATATTTTAGGCGCTAGCTAGAGTCAGCTCCAGGGCAGCAATGCACTACTTGGGAGCTAGCGGAGCACAGCAGGTGAGCCAATGACAAGAGGCATATCTATGCAGCCACCAATCACCAGCTAGGTAGCAGTAGTGCATTGCTGCTCCTGAGCCTACCTGGATGATACCAAGAAGTAAAGTTAATTTAAAAAAAATTAACTGACAGCTTTCAAGCTGCTAAAGAGACAAGTTGCTCACAATATTTATATCATGCATATGAAAGAGCAGCAGTTAAAGGGACATAAAACCCAAACATTTTCTTTCATGAATCAGATAGAACATACAATTTTAAACAACTTTCCAATTTACTTCTATTATCATAAAACTCAAAAATGTTCAAGCAGTGCATACAATTAAAAAATAATAATATCAAATTTGCGTCATTTTTCTGTTATTCTTTGTTGAAGAGATATCTAGATATCTAGAAAGGTAGCGTGAACATATCTTGAAAACTACAAGAAGAAAAAGAAAACGATGGCACTACTCGTGTTGCCCTTGGGGATGAAATGGAATCGTACCCCTGTGTAAATAACAAGGGTTAATATAGGAGGGTAATAAAGGCTTAGGGGGCTGTACACAAAGTAGAAACAGAAACTGGAAAAACTGTTTTCTAATGCGCAGCAGAAGAAAAAAGTGTGTACATAAATAGCACTCCACAACACATGAACTACTGAACAAGGGGCTCCCAAGAAACATAAGAAAACCCCCAGTACTAGGGGTAAAACTTAGCTTTTATTAATAAAAATTAAAAAATAATGATGTGTATTAAAAACACAGAGGAGTGATGGGGTAGCTTCTTAGCAGGGTAATATTCTCAAACACACAAAAATAAAACACAATTACTATTACAGTTGTTTATTATTGATAGTGGCTAACTGTGTGGTAACGGACAAGTTAGGATAATAATCAGGGAGGGCACAATGTTAGCACTGTTTGCTAGCAGATATGCCCACTATGGAATAAGTAATCTGGACCTCTTGAGAAAGAGTATTGATGACCTATAGGAGTAGTTATAAAGTGTGCACACAACTATAAAGTGGTAGGCAATATGGTGATACAATGCACTATTAACAAATATAACTACTCACTTAAAAGTATCACAAATGTAATACTTTAGTGAACCTAAAGTAACTGGATAGTTGGAACAAATAGTTTGGGTAGAGTTCTATTTATCTACCAGTAGTATAGTCAATTTTGAACAGCTGAGTATTACCTGATGTCAGTTTAGTAGTATTAGCCACCTATAGACAGAGTGAATAATTGTATAAAAATTAATAACAACTGTATAGAAATATAATATTAAGACGCAATATGTGCGAATATGAGTTATCTATTTTTGTTATTAATAATATTGCTCCAAGTGAGCATGTATAAGCTGCCAGTAGTAGAACAAAATGATATTTACTGTATAATAATGTAACAATTCAACATAATATGGTTAGTTGTAACTTCCAACCTTATCATTTTAATACTATGTCATTATACTTTCCTCCAATTTATACTATTGGATTTATCTAGATAACTTGTAGTGATTGGTTGTTAGTATATTAAAAATGGAGAATGACTTAAATAGGAGATTATTATATTATATTGTTCTACAGTTGTCAGCTTAGCTGATAATACAATATTCAGGTACTAAATAGTATTATTTATTGTTATTATTTATTATTGTAAGGTAGGTCATTTGTAGCACACCCTCTTCCACTGTGATAACAATGTAATAATAGTACTAATAGTCCATTGGAGTTCTACTATATTATTTCCATATGAGTCTGCTTAACTAAAGATATATTCCTCTAATACTGGAAATTGTAAGCTATTACGACTCGGTAATATTTAAAGGAACCCATCCCACTGTGGTAGTCATATGATAGTGACCAAAATAGCAGGTAGTTAAATATACCGCAAAAGCACCATACATCAGTAGTGTTAAGAGGCTACAATTTGCTTGCCCCCATTGGTGACTGATAATCACCATAGTAACGTTAGCTTAACGTAAAGTAAATGCATGTCTCTCACACACATCACCGGTAAACACAATTCCGCTCGTAGCTACAGTTTTACCACTCCCCACTGAAGTAACCACTATATGAATTTACATAAATTAAGTAATCGTTGTGAGTTAGGATTATTGCTCCACTAAGGATGCCAACTGAAGTTAAGTATAAAGAACGTTATTTATTTTAAAGAAGCTAACACTCGCACATTCTGCAGTTAAAAATGGAGACAACACGTCCCCAAACGCCCTAATATCTTGAAAACTACATTACAGGAAATAGTGCTGCCATCTAGTGCTTTTGCTAATGTATTACATTGTTGCAAAACTGCTGCCTTATAGTGCTGCAGACACATTCAGACTCCTGGGGGTCGATCCGATATAAATCGTCGCCCGCAAAAGCCGGCGACGCCAATATTTACGCTGATTTGGTATCCTATATACGGCGTAACCTAGAAGTTACGCGCGTATATTTCTGCCGTCGCCCGTAGTTTTTTGGGCCATAGGCAGGTATACCAAACCAGCGCAGTTTGGTATCCAATATGCAGCGTAAGGACTTACATGGCGAAAATGGAGAAAACTTACTCCATTTTCACCTCGCCACAAAAAGCAGCCGTAAGAAGCCTTACGCTGACTATTGGAGCCCCGTAACTCCCTAAACTAACTAGAAAATAAACCTAACACCTAACGCATGCGCAATGTCTATCTCCCTGTCAACCGCGATCTTCTAAAATAAACCTAACACCTAACGCATGCGCAATGTCTATCTCCCTGTCAACCGCGATCTGCTAAATAAAACCTAACACCTAACGCATGCGCAATGTCTATCTCCCTGTCAACCGCGATTCCCCCCCCCCCCCCGAAATCCCTAATAAAGTTATTAACCCCTAAACCGCCGCTCCCGGACCCCGCCGCCATCTACATAAACTAACCCCCTACTGTGAGCCCCTAAAACCGCCGCCATCTATCTTATCTATCCCCTAATCTGACCCCTTACACCGCCGCCACCTATATAAAAATTATTAACCCCTAATCTATTCCCCCTATACCGCCGCCAGCTATATTAATATTATTAACCCCTAATGTAAGCCCCTTACACCGCCGCCATCTCTATTAAAATGATTAACCCCTAATTTAATCTACCTACCCCGCCGCCAGCTATATTATCTATATTAACCCTAAGTATATTATAGTTAATATAGGTATTACATTATATATATTAACTATATTAACCCTAATTATATTAGGGTTAATATAGTTAATATAGTTACTATAGTATTTATATTAACTATATTAACTCTATCTAACCCTAACACCCCTAACTAAATTTATATTAAATTAATCTAATTCATTTATAAACTAAAATATTCCTATTTAAATCTAAATACTTACCTATAAAATAAACCCTAAGATAGCTACAATATAATTAATAATTACATTGTAGCTATGTTAGGGTTAATATTTATTTTACAGGTAAATTGTTAATTATTTTAACTAGGTATAATAGATATTAAATAGTTATTAACTATTTAATATCTACCTAGTTAAAATAATTACCCAATTACCTGTAAAATAAATCCTAACCTAAGTTATAAATACACCTACACTATCAATAAATTTAATAAACTACAAACATCTATCTAAAAATACAATTAAATTAACTAAACTAAATTACAAAAAAAAAAACCACTAAATTACAAAAAATAAAAAAAAGATTACAAGATTTTTAAGCTAATTACACCTATTCTAAGCCCCCTAATAAAATAATAAACCCCCAAAATAAAAAAAAATCCCTGCCCTATTCTAAATTAAACAAATTTCAAAGCTCTTTACCTTACCAGCCCTTAAAAGGGCCTTTTGTGGGGCATGCCCCAAAGAATTCAGCTCTTTTGCATACAACAAATACAATCCCCCCCCCCCCATTACAACCCACCACCCACATACCCCTATTCTAAAACCACCCAAACCCCCCTTAAAAAAGCCTAACACTACCCCCCTGAAGATCTCCCTACCTTGTCTTCACCACACCGGGCCGAACTCCTGATCCGATCCGGGCGATGTCTTCCTCCAAGCGGCAAAGAAGAATTCTTCCTCCGGCGATGTCTTCCTCCAAGCGGCAAAGAAGAATTCTTCCTCCGGCGACGTCTTCCTCCAAGCGGCAGCAAAGTCTTCATTCTTCCGGCGGCATCTTCAATCTTCTTTCTTCGCTCCGCCGCCGCGGAGCATCCATCCCGGCCGACTGCTGTACTACGAATGAGGTACCTTTAAATGACGTCATCCAAGATGGCGTCCGCCGAATTCCGATTGGCTGATAGGATTCTATCAGCCAATCGGAATTAAGTTAGAAAAATCTGATTGGCTGATTGAATCAGCCAATCAGATTCAAGTTCAATCCGATTGGCTGATCCAATCAGCCAATCAGATTGAGCTCGCATTCTATTGGCTGTTCCGATCAGCCAATAGAATCTGAAGAAAGAAGATTGAAGATGCCGCCGGAAGAATGAAGACTTTGCTGCCGCTTGGAGGAAGACGTCGCCGGAGGAAGAATTCTTCTTTGCCGCTTGGAGGAAGACATCGCCGGAGGAAGAATTCTTCTTTGCCGCTTGGAGGAAGACATCGCCCGGATCGGATCAGGAGTTCGGCCCGGTGTGGTGAAGACAAGGTAGGGAGATCTTCAGGGGGGTAGTGTTAGGCTTTTTTAAGGGGGGTTTGGGTGGTTTTAGAATAGGGGTATGTGGGTGGTGGGTTGTAATGGGGGGGGGGGGGATTGTATTTGTTGTATGCAAAAGAGCTGAATTCTTTGGGGCATGCCCCACAAAATGCCCTTTTAAGGGCTGGTAAGGTAAAGAGCTTTGAAATTTGTTTAATTTAGAATAGGGCAGGGAATTTTTTTTATTTTGGGGGTTTATTATTTTATTAGGGGGCTTAGAATAGGTGTAATTAGCTTAAAAATCTTGTAATCTTTTTTTTATTTTTTGTAATTTAGTGTTTTTTTTTTTTTTGTAATTTAGTTTAGTTAATTTAATTGTATTTTTAGATAGATGTTTGTAGTTTATTAAATTTATTGATAGTGTAGGTGTATTTGTAACTTAGGTTAGGATTTATTTTACAGGTAATTGGGTAATTATTTTAACTAGGTAGATATTAAATAGTTAATAACTATTTAATATCTATTATACCTAGTTAAAATAATTAACAATTTACCTGTAAAATAAATATTAACCCTAACATAGCTATAATGTAATTATTAATTATATTGTAGCTATCTTAGGGTTTATTTTATAGGTAAGTATTTAGATTTAAATAGGAATATTTTAGTTTATAAATGAATTAGATTAATTTAATATAAATTTAGTTAGGGGTGTTAGGGTTAGATAGAGTTAATATAGTTAATATAAATACTATAGTAACTATATTAACTATATTAACCCTAATATAATTAGGGTTAATATAGTTAATATATATAATGTAATACCTATATTAACTATAATATACTTAGGGTTAATATAGATAATATAGATGGCGGCGGGGTAGGTAGATTAAATTAGGGGTTAATCATTTTAATATAGATGGCAGCGGTGTTAGGGGCTCACTTTAGGGGGTTATAGATATAATATAGCTGGCGGCGGGGTACGGGAGCGGCGGTTTAGGGGTTAATAACTTTATTAGGTTGCGGCGGGGTACGGGAGCGGCGGTTTAGGGGTTAATAGCTTTTTTATTGTTAGGATAGTGAGGGGGGATAGCGGATAGAGGGTTAGACGTGTAGGGCTATGTTAGGGAGGCGTGTTAGACAGTGCGGGCTATGTTAGGGAGGCGTGTTAGACAGTGCGGGTGTTTTAGACTTTAGTCAGGTTTTATAGGCGCCGGCAGTTTCTAACGTGCCGCAAGTCACTGGCGACGCCAGAAATTTGTACTTGCGCAGATTTCTGGACATCGCTGGTTTGTCAGACTTACGGCACGTTAGCATCTGACGGCGACTTATATGGGATAGCTCGAGTTGCGAGCTGAAACTGCGGGCGACGCCGGTTCCCTCGCTTGCGCCGCAAACTGCGATCTATATCGGATCGCGCCCCTGAGCTTACCTTCCTGCTTTTCAACAAAGGCTAACAAGAAAACAAAGAAAATTTGATAATAGAAATAAATAGGAAAGTTGTTTAAAATCGTATGTTCTATCTGAACCATAAAAGAGAAATTTTGGGTTTTATGTCCCTTTAAATGTTAAATATGTTCAATCTTTGTCATATATTCTTTGAAAACACAAATATTTTCATCTGTTAATATTATTTGAGAGTATTAAATGCTACTATTAACCTATAATTAATACCACTAATTCCCAGGCATAACAGTGCCATTTATAGTCATTATCAGTGATTTCCAGTGCTATAATTATTTTTAATTAAGTTGTCAAACAAATATATAGCAATGTGCTGCTAAGACAGCAACAAAATACTGCTCCCTGCTCTTACATTTATCAATTCTGATCTGCGATCACATGAAAATGAAGTCAGAGGACTGTTTCATGGGATAAAAGTAAAAAAAAAATGAATAAGTGTGCCAAATACTGACTTTAATTGAACTTGAAGCATATGTTACAGGTATGCAAATGTGTCCCAGATGTTCTGCCATGCCTGGTGTCTGAGCTTCCCTTGATTTGCCACAAGGCAGCTATTAGTCCTGTAACCTATGGCAGACGGGGGGTATTACATGGCACAAACGTAAAGCACCTGTTTTACATTCTACATAGACCTCTGGTGGGCTTTGCGTAAGGCAGACCATGTGTTCTTACTTAGCAAATAGTTGGGTGATTATGAAAAGTGTCTTTCTTTAAAGCGTGTGTAGATATGAGTCACTTTTTCACTAGGGAAAGAAATATTTCTACTCAGACTGTTTGATGTGTGTGACTGAGCTTATTTTTCAACCTGTGCTGCTTGTTTTATGGCTACAAAATTACTGGCTGGGGCAAAGTATTAATGTTTTTGTCATTAGCTACAATAATCCAGTTTGCTAATGTTTGCACACAACCACATACATATTGGAGGGGTAAGAGAACTGGAACCTTTCTGAGGTTTCTGTAAAATTGGAATTTTAAGCAAATTCTTCATGGTATTTTATAGTGTGTTATAGTTAAATAAACTAAAGACCTTAAAAAAATGGTGATGCAAAAAAAATGTTGCAGCAAAGCTTCATATCAGGAGTAGAGTTGGTACTGGTGATGAGTCATTTCCTGGTTTTATTCAGAATATTAAAAGCTCCACTTCCCATACTTCTTTTCTTATCCTAGTTAATATGAAGGACATATAAAAAAGCCAGAACAACATCAAAGTTTCTCCCTTCCTAGGTCCCTAACCTACAGCCACACAATGCAAGTCTTCAACCAAACAAACTGAGATACAAACAAGTGTGGCAGAGGCTCTTTGCTATTTTCCTAGACACATACAGCACGTGGAAATGGACTGCAGTCTCAGACCTGACTGTTTACACATCCCGAGTTACTATTAAACCCACAGCCCTGGGCACTCACCAGCACTCACACACAGCTACACAGCTTTTAGTGACTTGTGCAGATAATTCCAGACAAGCCTATGTCTATGTGTTATGTTAATATTTTTGTTTAGTAATTTTTCCCTATGCAACTAGGCTTGTTTTATGCCTGGCTTGTTAATCTGCAACTTTTACCATAAAGGTGCAATTTTATTTTTATTTTTTTAAAAACACGCAAACTAACACAGGGAAAGGTGAATAACAAATTGTGTATTTTTTTGATTGCTATATTGCATGTTAATTATAGCTGCTAATTTTTGTACACTCCATTGCAGACTGTAGCGCACTGAAGGCAGTTGTACTTAGACATATGATAAAAACATGGTGACTCTATATCAAATAAGTTAAATGACATGTTATGACAATGTCAGCCTGGGAACTGATGCAGTTTCATTATCAGCTGTGTAATCCGTAAATGTACAATCCATTGGAACACTTATGGAACATGATAGAGGTACATACAGCTGTTGCAGTCTGCTAATAGAATGCCTTTATTGATTGTTACAGTGGTGTATTCGGTTTGCTTGTCACGGTACTTAATGTCCAGTGTAGATGAACAAGTTAGTTTTCCATTGAGTTGACCTCAGAGTCACGCAATTTTTGAATCAGGTCCTCAGATTTCATTCTTTCGTTCTTCTAATGGGTTACATTAAAGAATATGAGTCACCTTTTGCACCATGTAATGCCAAATCAGATCACAATTCATACACAATTATGTCTTTTACAGTTTAATAAGAAAAGCTGACTTATCTTTTAGCAGCATATGGACAAGGGGGGAAAAAAGACTCATATACAATCAAATTAGTTTAAGAAATGCAATTATTTCATTTGACAGTTACAACCTGAATATTCATTTTTTAATTTAACCATTTTGCTGCCAAAAAGAATTTAACCAGGACCAGATTTGCATTGCTGGTGCCCGTGGGCACAAAAAAATTAGATTCTTATTACAGTTACTAGATTAGAATTGCATTTGATTAAGAAAAGCCTATATATTAGCTAGTACATTTATTTCTGGCTGTCATCTGTAATAGAATAGTGAATATAAAACATTATAAATATAGATTTCAAAAGGTTATCCTTAGTTCCATGCAGGTGCCCTATGTATTTGCTTCCATTGGCTAATAACAATTTCAACCCAGTCCTTTGCATCTTTCTCTAGCAGTTAAGGTGTTAATGCCTTGTATCATAAATGCACCGGCCAGCAACACACATATTAACCTGTTGCTTGATAGAGCCTTTGAAGTTTATGATACATGTCATATATATATATATATATATATATATATATTATTTTGCTTACAGATATAGATAGTTTTATAGCTATATTTATTCTGTGCTGTAAACAAATGTTATATAACAGGTAACAATAGTTAATGAGATATGAAACAATCAAAATATTAAAATTAAGATTATTTTCCCTTTTAGTTACTTAGGGCATGCACTTGTGTTTACATTAAGCACCAGTAATATAGTGTTAGTGTTTTTTAAGTCTTAGTGGCATCATGAAATATTGCCTGTTTCATTGTATGCCATCTACATTGTATAAGCTAAGAATGCAAAAAAAACCATCTTTAATGTCCCCAACGCTACTACTGAGAGGCAAGCAAATTGTAGGCGTCATATCATACATGGCCACTAGAGGACTGTATTAGACAGGTGGGAGAAATAAAAAGTGGTAAATGGATACAGATAAAGTTCACTCTAGGCTTCAGATCTCCAATCACAGCTGTTCCATTGTTTGTGCCCAAATGACCCAGCACTCTTGCCTTTTAGCATTTCTATTACATTGCCACAGCCAAGAGGGAACTTTACTGGCATAGCTCTCACCCTCTATGCCACCTATCAACTAAATAGTGCAAAAATGAGGAATAGGAAGCCAAAAAGCAAGCCAGCTGATCATGACCCCCAACTTGGGTTTGGATTAATTTTCCCAATCTGAACCCAACTTGAATGTGAGCCTGTACATGAAATGGTTTTTAACTGAGGGGAATTAAACAGTGGATGTGATTGACTTAGGTTTAAATGAAACACACCAAGCCAGATGACTGTGTTTTATATTTGCATTGTTTATTTCTAAATGAATTCAAGAATTGTTATCATCTGTCACTCAGTGCCATTAAAGGGACAGAGAAGTAAAACATAACTCTACTGATTTACAACAAGCAATTAAAAATAAATAAATTACTATTTACTTCTGTGATCAAATTAGCACCCATAGTGCATTGCAGTTCCTACCTAAGTTTATTTTTCAACAAAGGTTACCAAGAGAAAGAAGCTGATGTGATCATAGAAATAAATAGAAATGTTTCAAATTGCTTTTTCTTTTTAAATCATGAAAGTTAAATTTTACATTTTTACTTTAATTTTCCCCTTGAAGGGACATTATACGGTACATGTTATAAGTATGATAATGAGGTTATTCCCCGCCTCCCTCTAGTCAGGGTGATATATATAGCTTTCACTGTGTTCCATTGCTGATTTGTTTGCACATGTGGAGAATCTTTTTCGGATACCTAGGTTCCTAGGTTCAAAAATGTCAGCACCCATGATTAGAGGGAAGTGCATGAAATGTATTTTGGGTTAAAGTCCCTTTAAAGGGACATAAAATAGGTTGAGTGCTGCGCATATCCTAAAAGAGCTAATTAATTAAAAAATAGTTTATATAACAAAATGGTTTAAAAATTGCTGGCAAGTATTTTAAAATAATTTTCAAAAATAAGCAAAATTAATTGCATAGCTAAGCTGCCTGGAGCAGCCAACTCCACCCCCTTATCAGTGTTTAGACACAGGCATTGTATTTCAACTGAGTTCACAGCTTCTAGGCATGCTCCAGCAGATAATTCCTACGCACTTTTGCATTCTACCAAAACAACAGTAGATATAGATACAGCCATAGGAGGAAATTTGTGGGGGGAGTTAGAGCTTTACAATTCAGAAACTAAAAAGAAAGGGTTAACGGCGAGGCACTGCAGTATACATTTGCAGGTAAAGTAATTAAAGTGCATATTATATTTTGTCTCTATCCAAACTTGTGTTATTCCCTTTAATATAATTCTCATATGATAGAAAGCTACTATTAGCATATAATTTGTCCGCCATTTTTATTTGGACCAATGCTTTGTTAACTTCCAACCACATATTATCCATCTGTCACCTAGTTACAGAAATGTAATGAGCAATGTAAGACACATACAGTATGAAGTAGGATAATCACTGTGTTTTCTAAAAGAAAATGGTTAATCATTATATATCATCTGGTAGAAAGAGTCATCTAGCTTTAATGTGTTAGTGAGTCCACCCTGCGCAAATAAATTACCTTAGCTCTCCTCAATAGGTTCCCTACTGAACCTTAAAAGTAACAGTTATAGAAGTGGATGAGGTGAGCGCCAAAGGCTAGGTAAACAATCAGAAAATAGCCTCAAATTTTGACAGGCATAAAATATACAGTTTTAATGAAGTATACAATTATAGAAAAAAACAATGTTGGCTATTACAATAAAATACATGGATCCATGTTTAAAAATTATATATAAAAAGAAAATAATACTATAAAATCGCAATAAAATCACAGTATCACAATGCTTGATGCTACATATAAATGCAGACAATATGTGAATAACAGTAATGAAGCAGTAAAATAGCTCCTTGATAAAGGCCTAGTTTTAGGCCGAAACGCGTCGACATATCAAAGTAAGCTTATTACCTATACTTGAATATAAAAGTTTATATTGTCTGCAGTATTGTTTTTTTTTCTTTTTCAACAGGTTATTTCCACATTTTTTCTGATTGTTCACTCACTGATGAAATTTATGGATTTTTAGAAGACACAAGGAATTCATCAATATCCAACTTTAATCATTGGGATTTATAAACTTTATCTTATTCACTTTTTACTGAAATTTATCCTTTTTTTTGAGACATCACTTCACATATAATTGCACAAGGATTTTGTGATACACACTTTTATACTTTTATGATGATTTTTTGATTATTTTTTTATTATTTTTAAACACAAGGACTTTTTCTTCACATCACCAGTTAGTCACTTTTTATCACCATTGACTTACTTTTGGGTTTGGTACTATTTTAAATATGGACATTTGTGCAACCTTTTCTAGTTCTTTATACTTCTAATGTATTTTTTTCTATCAGAAAGAGACTACATGTAAATCAAGGAGCTATTTTGCTGCTTCATTACTGTTATTCACATATTGTCTGCATTTATATGTAGCATCAAGCATTGTGATACTGTGATTTTATTGCGATTTTATAGTATTATTTTCTTTTTATATATAATTTTTAAGCATGGATCCATGTATTTTATTGTAATAGCCAACATTGTTTTTTTCTATAATTGTATACTTCATTAAAACTGTATATTTTATGCCTGTCAAAATTTGAAGCTATTTTCTGATTGTTTACCTAGCCTTTGGCGCTCACCTCATCCACTTCTAGAAAGAGTCATCTAGCCATTGGGGGATATTTATCAAAGGTATGTCGGACCTGATCCGACAGTGCGGATCAGGTCCGACAGACCTCGCTGAATGCGGAGAGCAATACGCTCTCCGTATTCAGCATTGCACCAGCAGCTCTTGTGAGCTGCTGGTGCAATGGCACCCCGTGCAGACTCGCGGCCAATCGGCCACCAGCAGGGAGGTGTCAATCAACCCGATCGTACTCGATCAGGTTGATTTCCGGCGATGTCTCTCCGCCTGCTCAGAGCAGGCGGACAGGGTTATGAAGCAGCGGTCTTTTTTGTTTCTGGCGAGCCTGCCCTCAAGCTCCATTCGGAGCTTGATAGATAGGCGCCATTGTCTGAAGGGTGTTAAACATCAGAATATCTGGTCACTGTTCTATTAGACAGGAAGGGGTAAATTGTGAAGAGGTGTTAATTAGAAAGTACTCTGTATAGTAAAAAGGAGTTAATCATTCTTTGTCTGTGTCTTTTGCAAAATGATAATTAAAGAGACAGTCTAGTATAAATTAACCTTTCATTATTCAGATAGGAATTGTAATTGTAATCAACTTTCCAATTTACTTTTATCATCAAATTTGCTTTTTTCTCTTGGTATTCTTAGTTTAAACTAAACATAGGTAGGCCCATATGCTAATTTCAAAGCCTTTGAGGGCTGCCTCTTATCACATGCTTTTTAAATCTCTTTTCAACACAAAGAGACAGAAAGTACACGTGGGCTATATAGATAAAACTGTATTCAGGCACAGGGGGTTATTTAAGATCTAGCACAATACAATGCTAAATTTAAGACAATAGATAATAAACAGTCACAGTCAAGTGATCGGGGGGCTGGAAGAAGGTTCCTAGATACAAGGTAATCACAGAGGTAAAACATATATTAATATGACTGTGTTGGTTTAGCAAAACTGGGGAATAGGTAATAAAGGTATTATCTATCTTTTAAAACAATAATAATTCTGTGGTAGACTATCCCTTAAATAACAGTTCCTTTTGTGTTTTTTGACTATTATGGCCCTTTAACATATGTTTTTTGCATGGCTAAGGCTTCTTTTAGTCTTCTGTTGCATATTCTTACCACTTCTGCTGGAAGATTATTGCATATATCTACAAGCGTCTTAAAGGAACAGTCAAGTCAAAAAAACCTTTCATGATTTAAATAGGGCATGTAATTTTAAACAACTTTCCAATTTACTTTTATTACCAATTTTGCTTTGTTCTCTTGATATTCTTAGTTGAAAGCTAAATCTAGGAGGTTCATAAGCTAATTTCTTAGACCTTGAAGGCCACCTCTAATCTGAAAGCATTTTGACAGTTTTTCACCACTAGAGGGAGTTAGTTCATGTTTCATATAGATAACATTGAGCTCAGGCACATGAAGCTCCTAGGAGCAAGCACTGATTGGCTAAAAATGCAGTCAAAAGAACTGAAATAAGGGGGCAGTTTGAAGAGCCATAGATACAAGGTAATCACAAAGGTAAAAGTATGTTATTATAACTGTGTTGGTTATGCAAAATGGGAAAATGGGTAATAAAGGGATTATCTACCTTTTTAAACAACAAAAATTCTTGTGTTTACTGTCCCGTTAAAGGAATAGTCTAGTCAAAATTAAACTTTCATGATTCGGGTAGAGCAGGCAATTTTGAACAACTTTCTAATTGACTCCTATTATCAAATTTTCTTCGTTCTCTTGGTATCTTTATTTGAAAAAACAAGAGGAGCTGGCCCATTTTTGGTTCAGCACCTGGGTAGCACTTTCTAATTTTTGTCTATATGTAGCCACTAATCAGCAAGCGATACCCAGGTGCTGAACCAAAAATGGGCTGGCTTCTATGCTTGCATTCAAATAAAGGAACCAAGAGAACGAAGAAAAATTGATGATAGGAGTAAATTAGAAAGCTGCTTCAAATTTCATGCTTTATCTGAATCATGAAAGTTTAATTTTGACTAGACTGTTCCTTTAAGAAATGGATGTATACGGTCACTTTGTTTTCATAGGTAACCTATCTGACCACTGATCTCTCACAATACACAATCCTTGTTTCTGAAAACCTCTTGTACTACTGTAAAGAATTAACCATATAACATATCTAAAGTTGCAGGAAAGTGCAAAATGCTCTGTGTTAGAGCATTTCAGGATTGCACTGTTGCTTGCAAAGAGGTTAATCCCTTTGTAGGGGTCAAACAGATGTTTTGAGTCTTGTTTTTTTATATTTTTATTGATCAAGGATTCCAACAACACAATATACATAGTAGCAAAACCAGTAAGAAACATTACAAAATAATTTCAATAAAACACACATCCTCTCAGTCCATACTGATTACAGGAAACTAAACAAAGAGGAAAAATTAAGAGGGAGGAAACGAGAAAAAAAGTGATAATCCAAATTTGTGAAGTGTTTTTTCTTTTATTTTCTGAGAGTAAAAAGAGATATCCCATCCGTTTTGTGTAATTTATATAGGGTTTAAACACATAATATACTAGCAATAGTGCAGTAAGACGATACTTCTCCAAATAGATCATTTTCTTATTGTACTTTTATGTCCCTTTAATTATTAGTAGCAGTAAAACTGACTTTGCAATGCAGTTTTTTTTTATTATTTGTTTTTCCTGCTTTTCCTGTAATTTAAATACAAATCTTTTACTTTTTCACTTCCCCCATAGAGGCTGGAGTTCTTTCAGAAACCTGATCCTTGTACATGATGCACAGTGATTGTTTGATCAGTGCAAAAACTCACTAACATCTGTCTCTAACTGGCCATAGTAAAGGAGATAAGATAGATAAGGCATGGTAGTTTAAACAATTATAAAACATTTTTTCTTTGCATGCAGATTTTTTGCTGTGCAGTGATTAATTTCAGATATGTGTATATATTAATTTATATATTGTATATATTAATATATATATATATATATATATATAATTTATACATTTATACATTTATATATTATATATATATATTAATTTATATATATAAAAGTGACTTGAACAATTTACAAGGCTATTGACTTTGTGTTCTAGGAGTTAATTGTGCTATTTATCTATGGGGTTTATTGTGGGTAAGAGTTGCGTGGAGTTTTTAATGGTTACTTTCTGATTGCCATTTGCCACACAATTTAAAACACATGAACCTGTCTTATCAGCTTGACCAAGGGGCCATCTTGTTAGTCAGCCACAATATTGCTTTTTAAATTATTATCATTTTAAAACTAGAATAGAGGTTTCTTGAAAAATCCTTGCACTGCCAATTTGTGTCAGTCTCTATATAGTTACTAATAATTTGGCGTTTGCAATTTGACTATAAAGGGCTGTTGCTTCTGCTTTAAAGAGAAAATTAATTTGATAGCAGTCTGACGAGGGCTGTAATGTTAGGTGTAAATTTGTATATATAGATTATGTAATTAAAATGATTATGAACTATATATTAATATACTCATTCTGTTTCTCTGTATGTTCTACAGATGAAAATAGTCACATTAGGAGCATCAATCCCAAAAGAATTTGTTTCCTCTGTACTTGCAAAAATTCCCCATCTATAATGTATAATTTTTAACATTATCTTATTTAACACTCTCACAGGTTTACAGTTAAGTCATAACCTCCGGCATGAAATGTACTGAGGAAAAAAAATATCTTGCACTACTGCAAATCCGCCAGCTATCTGTTTATTTCCAACTTCATCCAGCTATCTGTAATGTGATTTAAATATCAGTGGAAAATGAATGAAAACAATTTAACTGAAATGCACTTTTGTATTGTGGAAGGAAGTATATATTGTACATCATTCTAACCAGCTGCAAATCTGGGTGTAAAAACTGTATCATCATTTTTTTCGCAGGGTCGTGCACCAGTATTCAAACACAATACCTGCTCAGAGGGCTGGCGGGGGTGGGTATTATGTCTGTGAAGACTTCATTTGTATCATACAAGCCACTGCTGACTCTCTGAGTAGGCATGGTGTTTGATTACTGGTACAGGGGTCCTTACAGCATATGTGTGTGCATGCTGCTGAAATAGTAATAACTATTTGAAGCATTTCTGCTAATGGAGGTATATTGCAAAACTGTTTCTATTTGAAATTGTATTGAACACATGCACAATTCAGTTTTGATCTTTTTTTTGTTGGTGCCTAATTTCACTGGGAGTTGCTACATTTTTTAAGCTCTCACTTTAAATATAAACAATAATTCAACATGAGGTACAATAACAGTTCCTTTAAAATATGTTCTTTATGGACATAAATTCAATCTAGAGATATTGTTGAAAATATTCTGCTGCTGTTATTTTCCATATCAGCTTGTTTTGCATCTAATAACAACTCTCTTTTGTCTGTGGTGTGAGGGGGCACTGTTACAGAGCCCAGATTTCCATCTCTTCTCCATCTATTAGGACATGCTACTCAAATTAGAAATTGCATGTCTCTCTAGCATGCACAGGGCCAGCTCAACCATGGGATTAAGTGGGTCCAATGGGCCCAGGCAGCACTTGACAAGGGGCAGCATTAAATCATTGACTGTCAGACCCAGACCACCCCTGTCCTATGTTTCCTTGGTTGAAGCTGTAGGCTACCAGCAGCATAACCTCATTATGCACCAAGACACAGAACCTGTCAGAGGGGACATTCATGGTGGGACATTTGTGCATAAGCATTGGTTGCATGCAGGCAGGAAGGCAGGTTTAGTAAGGTCAGCGCCCATGTTAGTATGTTGATATGCTAATCAGTGATGTTACTACTGGAGGGAGTCACTGCATTCTCGGACCCAGGCAGCACAATATCTTGAGCACCATCCAAAAAGCCATTTTGGCTGTGGCAGTAGAGCACACTATTGCTCCACCTGGACCCTCATTTAAAAGAGGAGAACCTCCACTAATTGTTGCCCTAAAATGCATATAATCATTAAATTAAAACAAGATATTTTTTTTTAAAGGGTTAGGAAACCATTATGTAGCCACTTATCCCCCTCTGCCTTATGTGGAAGGGTTTTTATTTAACAATAACTTTCTACTTAGACGTGCATGAGACTCCTTGTTTTTAAAGAGTAATTCCCTCTTTCATACAAGGTGTATTGAGTGCCCTGTGTCCATCCAACTGGTTGGTGATTGTCATAACAATTACGTATTTTTAAGACCTTTAATTTTATTTTTAAAGGGTACAGCAACTATAAAGTATCACTCCATCCCTATAGAAATATATCATAATAGACTTGTGCATTTGGAGGTTTCAGATGCCTCCAAATTCAGAAGAAGGTGGCCAATTGTGGTGTTCAGCTCTTATTGGAGTTGGATTTCTTCTTGTAAAAGTGCAATGTACCAAGATCTGAATTTGCACAGATCTTAGTGTGTTGCACTTTCACAAGAAAATCTGGCTCCGTAAAGAGCCAAACACCATGAGCGGGCGCCATCTTCCTCATTGGGAGGCATCGGAAACCTCTTAATGCACATGCCTACTTATAACATATTTCTATAGTCATTTGAAAAAGGGGCATTACAACCTATCAAATGAGAAGTTTAATGTCTTTATAGCTGGGAAATGATTGTTATAGTAATAACATCATTAACCACTTGACTCGTTTTTGTGTGTTATTGATGTTAGGGCCCATAAGATCCTTGTTTCTCTGAGAAAATAAAAAAAATGCAGGTATCTAAATAAATGGGAGAAGAGGGTATGTGTAAATATTGGTGACATTTTGGGAAATTATATGAAAGATGACTGTGAATGTGGTTTGGATTTCTAGGATTTCATCAATATCCTGAAGCCTCAAGAGTTAAAAGTCTGAAAAAGTTAAGAAAACAGTGGTCCAGCACAGGGTTTCTCATCTCCAGCCCTCAAGCAGTTCTAACAGGTCACATTTTTATTCTTGGGCTATTAAAGTGATGGTAATTTCTAATGTTTGTGAAACGCTTTTGCCGCACTGAGCTCCTCAGGCAGCCCACGGCAGAAAGCTATTTTGCTGTGAGGTGACGTTTCCACCTCTTAGCCAATAGTTGTGTGGTCCAGCTGCCACCATGCTGGATTGATAGCACGCAATTGCCTAACATCATCTCACAGCAAAATAGCATTCTGCTGTGGGCTGCCTGTGGCGCTCAGCATGGCAAACGCTTCAGACAAATAAAGGTACTTTCAGGATGAAGTATTTTATATTTCATAGTTTGAGCAAGTGTTTAAATAAACAATCACCTTGCTGCCTTAAAACATCACAGCTTTTAGGTTACAGTTTTTATGGTTTGGAAGAAGTTACTCATGCATTCCTAGACCATCCTGGACCATGAGAGATTGTCATTGGTTGGCAGGTCTGTCACTCCTGCACCCACCACAACCACCAGGGCAAATATTCTAGTTTCCGGAAAGTACCCCAGTCCCTTTAATTGACAAGTGTGCAGTATGCAAAGTCTAAGAAAATAAGGTAGACAGTAATTTGATTTGATTTTATATGCTGGTAGAAATTATATGTTTTTCGTTATATTGCATTATGGAAATTATGCAAAACACTGTTATGGATATTTATTATTATTATTATATAACATTTATGAGAATGATTAAAGTGAAAGTCAATCCTAGCGTTTGGGAAACGCTAGGATTGACCATTGGAACAAATAAAGGGGACTTTCAGTCATGAAGTATAAAATACTTAATGCTGAAAGCTTCTTTTTTTGTTTCAAGCGTTCACCGCACCGAGCTGCTCAGGCAGCCCACAGCAGAACGCTATTTGCTGTGAGGTGAAGTTTTCACCTCTTAGCCAATAGTCTTGCAGGAAATCCGGCTTGGCACCTTCTGGAATGCACAGCTATTTACTAAGAGGTAGAAACGTCACCTCTCAGCAAAACAGCATTCTGCCATTGGTTGCTTGAGCAGTTCAGTGCGGCGAACGCTTGAAACAAATAAAGGAGCTTTCAGTATTTTAGACTTTATCAGGCCCATTTATCAAAGGGCTTGCGGACCTGATCTGACACTGCGGATCAGGTCCGCAAGACCTCGCTAAATGCGGAGAGCAATACGCTCTCCGCATTTAACATTGCACCAGCAGCTCACAACGCCGCCCCCTGCTGACTCGCGGCCAATCGGCCGCCAGCAAGGAGGTGTCAATCAACCCGATCGTATTCGATAGGGTTGATTTCCGGCGATTCCTGTCCGCCTGCTCAGAGCAGGCGGACAGGGTTATGGAGCAGCGGTCTTTGTGACCACTGCTTCATAAGTTGTGTTTCTGGCGAGTCTGAAGACTCGCCAGCAACACGGCCCTTCAAGCTCTGTACGGAGCTTGATAAATGGGCCTGTATGACTGAAAGTCCCCTTTATTTGTTCCAAAGGTTATTCCTAGCATTTCCCAAACGCTAGGATTGACTTTCACTTTAAGTCTAAAAAATGTGTTGCATATTAAAGAGAACAATTTAAACACATTTTGTTTGCATTAAAAAGGTTAACTTAAAACTTTATAGTTTTTATTTTGATTTTGATGCTAACAAGAAGTGTTTTTGTGTAATGGTCTACTACTGATTGCTCACTGGCTGATAAGCAGAACTCCCACTGCCTTGTTGGCTGACAGTGGCACATATCACAAGCATAACCCCCTCACACACCTTTTTTTTTTTTTGGCACTAGAGAAATTAAAAAAAAAAGGTCATATGTTCTGTTTCTTTAATAATCGGACATAATCAGGGGTCAAGTCTTGCGGGAACGCATGGGAACAGATTTCCTGCACTATTTTTGCAGGAGGAAATAAGTTCCCTCTGGACAGAGAACAGAAACACTCCAATAAATACTGCTGCTGCTGGTGGAAGGAGCTGGACCACAGTCTGTTAGAGGGATAGTGAGATCCTCTAGTAATGGGCAGTAACACTTCCTGCAATACACTAAATGTAAGACTGTCAGCGGTCCTGCTGTGTTATCACCCCTGTTATTGATATTATCTTGATTATCTTTTATTACACATGGTGCTTACATTTCTGTGTGGCTTGTTCTGGGGTTATTTAGCTCCCCTCAGCAAAAATAGAACTATTGCACCTTAAATGAGATTCTCAGACCCAAAGGCAACCATTCAACGCTTCCTTGGATTTAATTTGCTTTCATTAACCAAAGTCTATAGATTATATACATATAAATACAGTGTGTGTGTAAGTGTGAGTATATATATATATATATATATATATATAATAAAACAATATTATTTGTAAGGGAGGGTGGAAGTCTTGGCGAGTTCCCACACTTTGTTTTGTAGGACTTGACCCTCCTGGACATAATACTTAAAATGTATCTCTTGTTCATCTAAATGAAAACAAATTGAATTCAATTTAAACAGCTTTTTCTTGGTAAACATTTTCATGGTAAAATGTATTTACTGATATTCCCTTATATACATGACAGAAACATTTTGCTAACTATGCCCTTTTAAGATTACAGATTGTACAAATTATAGCAAGTGCAACTTGTTTATTTGATTTTGGAAACAGAAACATTATTTATCTGAGCCTCTTAATGGTTATTTACTAAAATGGGTCTCCTGTTTACCACTTTGGCAGTGACTTTTCTACAGATACTTTGATATACAATTTATGACGTTAATAAGCTTTCAGAAATTAAAAACTGACTCGTTATAGTTTTGAATCTAAGACTTCAAGTGAATTACAGCACATATTATATATATATTTTTTCACACTTACATATGTGTAAATCTTTACTTGTTTAAAATGCAATATTAAAACACATCCATTTCTTTATTAATATATTTCTGTCAAATGAGCACTGAGCTTTTTACTGCTTGATAAATACTTTCATGCAGGTTGTGTAGATTTGCACAAAAGAAAAAGCATATAAACAAATTTGCCTAAATAATCTTGCGTTAAATTCTGTTTTTAGTTGAATCTGTTTATTCTAAGAAATTCACAATAGTTGTGTCATATTTGAGGCCTGCATAAAAGAAATAATTGTTTAAGATTCAACTGTGCGGAACGTAATTATGCTAAGGAACAATTTCTAAACCACAAATTTGTTTTGAATAAATATAGGTAAAAATAAACAAGCTCTTGAATGCAGAATTTTAGCAAATATTATTTAACGCAGAAGTGGCAGATAAGACTCAGAACAGCTGTTTGAATGGCAGACTGCTTTTCAATGCTGTTTGAAAACTATATGATTGGTTTCAGCAGTATGGGAATCTATGTACTATCCAGCCTGTGACACACTATAGCGTCTCTGAAGTGTTACACTATGTAATCTCTAACTGTCAGAAATAGGAATGTGCAGATCTTTTTCCAAAAGGGAGGGTACGTTTTGTGTTTACGATCCTCTATTCTTTGGAAATGGTTTGAATAGCACAGTATTCTCAAATCTACCTTCAGCCTCTGTGCTATTGTTTCCGATAAAACCATTTATTTCAGTGATAAAGTATTTTAGAATCATATCTCCCTGTTTATTTAGTGTTGCGGTGCCCTAGATATGACAGTGTACAGATCCAGTAGAAAATAATGAAATCTTGGGGAAAGAGACACACAGAGGTGGAAAAAAAAAGACATTAGTCGATGGCAGCTTTTATTCCCTGCTGTTATTGGGCTGTGAATGGGTAGATAGATTGCAACCAGGCTACAAAGCATTTAAGCTTTATTTACTGCACAATAAATACAAAAACGTTCTGCCAAGTGCTGTAGATGACAGGCGTTATTGAATCCGTGTACTGGTGAGTGTGACTTCTGTGTGTATTTCACTTATTCAATATTTTGAAATATATATTGTACAGTCCCAGTGACCTACTTTGCACAAGAGGGGGATTTATAATGTAGAATACTGGTATCTGTTTAGAGCAACCCCCCCCCCCCCCCCCTGCATTTCTATGTCTGTAACCCACTGCGTCCTAATGACAGTGACCTGGAAATATGAATATTCCTTAGTGCAATTGCAGTCCTTATGTCATGGGGGATTTTATTATTCATGTTAATGACATCAACTCTGATGTGACTAACTGGTCTAGTAGTAAAGTGGTTGCTGTGGGCTTGCGCATCACTATAAAGTGAATATCTGTTTTCATATCCATGATAAGAAAATACTTTGTTGCAGTCAGTATTCTTTAAAAACAAAAGAACACATACATATTAATAAATTTGAATTATATATGCGCCTGTCATCGCATAAAAGCAAATTTGATTCTCTAAAATTGGAAATGATGTGGATTTATTTAAAAAAGTGCTATATACATATACATTTTGGCCTGAATTTATTAAGTTTTAGAGGCCTAAAGAATAACAAAGGAAGCTGCCTTTTTTAGCTCATGTGATAATCAGCAACCTTGGGAGAAGGGGGTTTATAGAACACTTGGTACAACATAATGATGCTGTGTTTACATTTCGTTGCAATATCTTCTGCTTGATCATATAATGAATTGTAGTCTGCATAAGAGACATCAGAGAATATTATCTCTCTGTTACATTTTCTTAAGCACATGTCATATAACAAATTCATTGTTGCATTTTCATGAAGATGTGGGATGCTGATTCCCTGGATTATTTAATTCAGGCAGTCTCTCTGTCTTTATTGATATTAAGGTTTGTTACTTAGCAGTATTTTAGTCCACTGCGCATTCGTACTGAAACCATTCAGGATTTACAGATTCACCCAATCACTCATCCCTGAGTGACACTGCAGAGTGGTACGCAACACTGCCAGATGGTTCTCAGTGGTGCCAATGTAACCCTTCTGCCAATGGCCAGGGGGTTACACTAATAAAGATGATTTGAATTCATGATAATTTACTGTTGAGTGTGTTAGAGGTTTGCCAGGCATTGGTTGCATATATTCATATCCTATTATGGAATGGCCTCTTCACTCATCATCATTATGAATTTAGTAGAATAGAAAAGGTGCCTATTTCCAAAATTGAACTCAATGAGTTCAATTCAAAACCTTTGATTATTTGGCAACTCTTAGTGATTTTTTGTGTGGAAAAGACACAAATTTATACTCTGTATTAAATATAGGTGTATAATCAGTAATCGTTATCATAATGGAAAAATCCGCTCCTTGCAGCTTGTGAGCAAAGTAGTTTAGTTATTGATTAGACAATAAATTCTATAATATAAAATAATATTCAATGTCTCTTGTATTATCATGAGCAACCACAGAAATATTTCTGGTGTGGAGAAGGGTAAGAAATAAAATAACATAACAGCAAATAAGAAAGAAAGAAGGAACATGGGTCAGTGCTATCTGAGTTGAAGACAGTGAGATCCTTCTTTACCTGAGATGACAGCTATAGTGTACGTTTTAACTTCATAAACAATTGGGAAAATTCGAAGGTGGCCTTTGTCCCATCTTGTTCCGTCCTTTGTCCCCTCTTGCCCCGCCCTTTAAGACACCTATGAACGTGACTATAACATCCCTAACAGCATGTTATGGAGATTACCGCTTAATGGCAATATTTAAAATGAAACATTTTTACTCCATTTAAGGTAACATTTTATCTATTAAAGTGCAGAAAGGGGTAAAAAAATAAAGTGTATTGCAAAAGGTGATGAAAACAATAAATAAAAAAAATAAACCTTTACAAAATCTCTGTTCACATAAACCATTACATATAACGAGGCAACACCTGGTCACTTCTAGAAAGCACAATAATAAAACAATGCAAAACAAATTATACAGACAGTTGGACCGTTTACAGGGAGAAGCATAATGAGGAATTATATGCAGAAAGCTTATTCAATGAAAAACTAAGGTTGGAGCAGATACTAATCTACCTTGAAATTAATTTTTAAACCTTTGCTTGGTTCAGTCACTAAGCATGTTATAGTAATTATGTATAAAACATGTATTTTGCCAATCTTACTCTCTGCATGAGAATGGGATAGGATGTTTAAAATGTTTCTGATTTTAACCTGGACTTGGCATCATCAACAGTGTAAATTTAATAATTAATATTAAGTGCGCTCAACTTCAGATTTTTGCACTGGTCGATTAGCATGCACGTTACTAGTTGAAAGTAAAAAGTTTTCGCTCATGCACTAACCCAACACACTCAAAAATTTAAACTCAGAATACCGCAACCGCATTAACGTATTCCACCGTAGACTTTAACAGATTGTGAAAAGTAGAGAAGAAAAAACTAAGACCCAACAAGCCATGCAAACCCGATCGCGTTTAACCAAGTACGCTAACCCGACATGAAATAATATTTCACATTCCAATGTTCTTCTCATAGAGAATATGTTCTATTTATTCATAAATAAATATTTAGTTTTTTGGTAAAACGTACTGTGTGTATATCTATATATATATAGATATACAGTATATATATATATATATGATTATATATAGGTATATATATATATATATATATATATATATATAGGAACATCTATAAATACTTAAAACATATTTCCCTATTTGAAGAACATTGGAATGTGAAATATTTACGGTAAATAAACAGTTTATTAAATATGAATATTGCAATAAACCCATTATTGCTTGCACAAACTTTTAGCTTGCAACTCGTAATCTAGCCCTATATAAGTATATTGGATGGAGTTTGAAGGAATTAAGGGGCCAATTTATTAAGGCCCTGAATGCCCCTGTTTCCGCGCTCTGGAAACAGGAGGTAAGAAGCAGCGGTCTTAAGACCGCTGCTCCTTAACTTGTATGCCTCCTCTGAGGCTGCGGACATCAATCTGCCGGATCTCATACGATTGAATTGATTGACACCCCCTGCTAGCGGTCAATTGGCTGCGAATCTGCAAAGGGCGTCATTGCACAAGCAGTTCACCAGAACTGCTTGTGCAATGTTAAATGCCGACAGCAAATGCTACAGCGGATCATGTCCGTCCGACTGTTAATAAAACGACCCCTAAGACTTGTATAGCTTGCATAAGTGTTAGGGAAAATCACAATCAAGTATCATAGCTTGGTACTGCTTTGATAAGTGAAAATTAAAGGGATAGTAAACCCAAAATTTTTCTTTCACGATTCAGATACAGCATGCAATTTTAAGCAACTTTCTAATTTACTCCTATTATCATTTTTTCTTCGTTCTCTTTGTATCTTTATTTGAAAAAGCAGGAATGTTAAAGTGATGATAAATTGCAGACAATAAGAATGTTGCAATAAAACATATATTAGTAAAACCACATAATTTTTTTTTTTAAGTGTATATATATATTATAATAAAAGGTTTATAATCTTAATTGGTATTGTCTGTTCCTCCGCCCCCCTTCATTTCCTCTTTTGGCTGGGCTGTGATGTACAGAGCAGTCACATACACTCTCTACATAGGCTTTCTATGGGCTTTAAAGGGGCTGGACTTCAAGATTGTCAACTGACACACATGTTGATTGGATGTTCACTGGAATTGTCCTAAAAAATAATCCATGTGGGCCGGCATAACATTGTAATAGAAGCATTACTATATGCACTAACTTAACCCTTTCACAGATAGATTAAAAAAAAAAGGTACACATATATTTTTTTAATGGCAAAGATTATATTTATGGCATTTGATTATTTAAAGTTTACTATCACTTTAAGTAGTTGACGAGGTTTACATATGTATTTCTATCAGTGACGTGCAGTGACGTCAGAGGCTGGTGAGGCAGTGGCTAGGATACGCCTTCATTCTTTAGATATCCTTTGTTAAAGAAATAGCAATGCGCATGGGTGAGCCAATCACATGAGGTATCTATGTGCAGCCACCAATCAGCAGCTACTGAGCATATTTAGATATGATTTTCAACAAAGGATATCAAAAGAATGAAGAAAATTAGATATTAGATGTAAATTGGAAAGTTATTTAAATTTGCATATGGGTTTCATGTCCCTTTAAATGGTGTCTTGGAAAACTGGTCAACTTAGTAAACATCTGATTTTAGTCTAAAAGGATTGTAACAGAAACTCTTGCCAGATAACACAATGCTTGCTCTGATTATGAGATCTAGAAATCCATGACCATTAAAATATGTTTAAAACATACTTTTTACTTTAATGCTGCAAATTATGCTTATAGATTCTTTCATTATTCAGTAAATATAAAAATGTCTTGATCCAGTGGCGGCTGGTGAAATTAAAAGATGGTGGGGCGCTTGACCTCACCCCTTTAAATAAAGCCACACATCAGATGGCACTACCAATTCATTAATTAAATAAATAAAAGGTAGACAGAAACACAGAAAAGCACTCGGGGGGGGGGGGGAAAGGGAGAGAGAGATGGGGGGAGAGAGACACAGAGGGTTAGAGAGAGAGAGAGAGACAATCACACACAGAGGGTTAGAGAGAGACACAATCACACACAGAGGGTTAGAGAGAGAGAGACACAATCACACACAGAGGGTTAGAGAGAGAGAGAGAAAGAGAGACACAATCACACACAGAGGGTTAGAGAGAGAGAAAGAGAGAGAGACACAATCACACACAGAGGGTTAGAGAGAGAGAAATAAAGAGAGAGTGAGAGAGACAATCACACACAGGGTTAGAGAGAAAGAGAGACACAATCACATACAGAGGGTTAGAGAAAGAGAGACACAAT
The DNA here is from genome assembly GCF_027579735.1 of Bombina bombina. Lineage (NCBI taxonomy): Eukaryota > Metazoa > Chordata > Amphibia > Anura > Bombinatoridae > Bombina > Bombina bombina. The sequence continues at coordinate 238,361,290 of NC_069500.1, read as the reverse complement.
CACACACAGAGGGTTAGAAAGAGAGAAAGAGAGACACAATCACACACAGAGGGTTAGAGAGAGAGAGAAATAGAGAGAGACACAATCATACACAGAGGGTTAGAGAGAGAGAGAGAGAGAGAAAGAGAGAGACACAATCTCACACAGAGGGTTAGAGAGAGAGAGAGAGAGAGAGAGAGAGACAATCATACACAGAGGGTTAGAGAGAGAGAGAGACACACAATCACACACAGAGGGTTAGAGAGAGAGAGAGAGAGAGAGAGAGAGAAAGAAACACAATCACACACAGAGGGTTAGAGAGAGAGAGAGAAAGAGAGAGACACAATCACACACAGAGGGTTAGAGAGAAAGAGAGAGAGAGACACGCAATCACACACAGAGGGTTAGAGAGAGAGAGAAAGAGAGAGAGACACAATCACACACAGAGGGTTAGAGAGAGAGAAAGAGAGAGAGAGAGAGAGAGAGAGAGACAATCACACACAGAGGGTTAGAGAGAGAGACACAATCACACACAGAGGGTTAGAGAGAGAGAGAAAGAGAGACACAATCATACACAGAGGGTTAGAGAGAGAGAGAGTTAGAGAGAGAGAGAGACACAATCACACACAGAGGGTGAGAGAGAAAGAGAGAGACACAATCACACACAGAGGGTTAGAGAGAGAAAGAGAGAGAGAGACACACAATCACACACAGAGGGTGAGAGAGAAAGAGAGAGACACAATCACACACAGAGGGTTAGAGAGAGAGACACAATCACACACAGAGAGTTAGAGAGACACATAAGGGATGAGAGAGTCAGAGGGGGAGGAAGACAGACAGAGAGAGAAAGAGACCATGGGGGAGAACAACACATAAGGAGAGAGATGGATAGATATAGAGAGAGAAACACACACACACACAAGGGGGGTGAGAGGGACCACTGCATTTTAAAGTAATAAAACAGCGGAGCTACAGAGAGTTCAGAAAATGAGTCTATAGTTTAGTGTGAAGTACAGAGGCAAGCTGCTAAGTTAGTGGGTGTAAAGTTTGAGTAAACAAAATACAAAAACGGCCCTGCTGTAAAAGAGTAAAAAAACACTAAACCACATTCATTAAATTATCATTTTCACTAACAGAATCCCTTTCAGTAAAATCTTACTTCAATAAAATGTGGCTGAAACACTGCTCTCTGTGCCTCTCTCCCTTTCCTGCTCTGTAAGGATTCAGGAAGTGACAGTGGCACATTCCACTGCACTTAGAGGGGAAGAACAGAACTCTCTTTTTCACTTTAGCAAAGCTAGCAGGTTCACAGGACAGCAACAAAATATATGAAAGTTGTTTTTTTCCGTTTTTGTTTTGTTTTATATGATTTAACATCCAGCCCCAACCCTAAGTTCCACTTACTAATGCCTCTCACTGGATTGGGTCAGCCCAAATAGGACTGCCTCAAATAAGCAGTTAATGGGCCATGCAATGATCTTAACCACTTTCATCCAGTAGATGGCGCAGCATGTTGTGTAATAGTGGGCAGACCTGTTTGTGCCTCTCCATTGCACAACATGTAGCTGTGAGAGAAAAAAATGCTGGGGGGAAAAAAATTACAATTTTTTTTTTTATTTTTTTTAAAGCCAATAAAAAAAAATATATTTTTGCCCATATGAGAGGTGAAGCACTGCCTCACCTGCCTCTAGTGACTGCACATCACTGATTTCTATCTTGTAAAAAGCCTCTGAGAACAAACTTTATTTGCTAGAAAAGTCATTCAGAAGCGGATTTTTTTTTAATCTGAATCGACTTTACCTAAACTGTAATCTGACTGTTTGATTTTTTTTTATTTTTATACCAACTTTGCACCAAGTTTACAGAATGCATTTTTTCCCCCTTAAAGTCAGAGATTTTATGTGACATGCTACAGTTATGATTGAAAACTTAATTATAGGAAGTTTAACAAGTTTGAAATTTGCAGTCTTTAACTTTAGAGACCACTGGAATTAACAAGTCCGTTATTTGTGAATTGCTAACTTGCTATACTTCTAATAGCAAGTCAGCTATTATTATTGACTTGTACTACCTATTCATATGAAGGACTTGCGTTTACAGAATATCAGACAGCAAGATTTTTCTTAAAGTTAGGTATTGTTAAAATCAGCTCCATACTTGCAACTAGTTGGTGATTGATTGCTTTACACATATGCTTCTTGTCACTGGTTAATCAGATGCTTTCATTTAGGTTACAGTAATGAAGCAATGGAGCGGATATTAGCAGTATGGTTAACCTCATTTGCAGACCAGAGCTCCCAACCATCTTGCCTATTGTAAATTGTCATGGTTTAGTATCTCTGCCCTTTCACTGATTCTGCTAACTGCCAGCCCAACCTCGCCCACAGCATATTGATTTTGAATCTCCAATTGCAGTTTTGCTCACAAAACACTTGTGGGCCACAATCCACAACACCCCCATATATGTGACTTTTTTTTGTTAAAATATCTATTTATTTATTTATATATATATATATATATATATATATATATATATATATATATAATATATATATGTACAAAGAGATCAGCACTCACCAGCAAAGCAACCACAAGTAAACAATGCGTGAAACAAACTTAAATAGCCCTTTTCAATCAAAATGGACCGTGTGCAAAACTCTCATAAAACTTGTGTGCAAAATAGACAACTACAATATGCTTATAATGGAATGTGATGCATGATAAATGAATTCCTATAAACTACCAATATGTTCACAATGGTGCTCTGACAAAATGCTGAAAGACATTTGGCAGAAGGACATTTGGCAGACGGACATTTGGCTGACAGACAGAAAGCTAAAGAATGTTCCGATTTCGGCCGAGGGCAGATACGTTCCAGAGTGCTCTGTTCTAATCAGAGCCTCGGGCGCCGCAACTGCCTCTGGGAACCTTACCATGGGTTCCATGCCGCACGTTTTGTAATTCTCTGTCTGGGAAACTATCTATCTATCAAATCTATCTATCTATCTATCAAATCTATCTATCTATCGTATCTATCAAATGTATCTATTGCATCTATTGATCTATCTATCTAATCTATGTATCTATCTATCAAATCTATCTATCTCGTGGCCGGACTGTTATGTGACAGCCACTTGTGTTTCGGCCAAATGTCCGTCGGCCAAATGTCCGTCGGACAAGTGTCCGTCGGCCAAGTGTCCGTCGGCTAAAAGTCCGGCCATGGTTCACAATCAGACTTCATCAGTCCTTGCCATGAACCTGCATAAGACAGCGATCACCCGTCAAACTCCAATGCCGCTTGTAGAATAACATAATATATTGGGCACCAATGTAAAAAAAACAATTAACTGAAGGAAAAAGAAAAAGAAAAGAAAAAAAGATCTATTGGTGCAGCGTATATAGTCTCCACCTTCAGTCCTGCATCACTCTGACGTTTTACTTCCTAAAAGGATACCTTCTTGCTTAACACACCCACAGGGGCGTGTATGTAGAAAATGTAAATAAACAGTGACGCCACTCGCGTGTAGTACTAGATCACAACTCGGATAGGCTACTGCACCAGGAGGACCCGCCCACAAGGCGTATATCCACAACATGTAAACATAACCCTAAGACTCAATCGATAAATATATGGAAAATGATACTCAAACTAATGCGATATGTGTTGTATAAAACCTATCTATGTATCTAACGTACCCAATAGTTGCTATAGACCAGATCCATGTATGAATAACACATCGTACAAGTAATAAGTTTAACCCTGACATCATGGATCACCAGAGTCATCAATAAAAATGGATCTTAGTGAATATCGAAATATCACCTTAACCTAAATAGACGTGTGGCCCCTTATTCAAACTCAAGATGACCATTATTATCTCGTATTCAAGATTTAAGTAACCTCATAACATATAATGGAGATTTATCTCTGTATCATGGCTAGATTGTTATAAAAATACCACTAATGGCAATCAATGAAGGGTGATTACTAGTCCCGTGAATCACAGCAAGGACTGAGTGAGCCCATGTGACAATGGTGTGTGTGTATATACAGTGAATAATAATTGTGAAGTGACAATAAAAACATATTAAAAACACACAATAACCATAAGATATACAAAATGATAGGCATGATATTGGTCAGATGCAGTACATATATAATAATATAGATGTATTTCAATTACACTATTTTCAAATTATTCTTAAAAAAATCAAACTTTAGTAGAGAATCCTATCCAATCCAAGCTATATTAACATATGCTCTTTTATAGATCTAATCTACAGAATCTTATTTAATGATGGCCAAAATAGTTATCCTATGACATTTAACAAAAAAAAATTGTATATAAATTTGCATAATCCATATGTCTAGCCATCAAAGTGCAGCATGAAAAATATCACACATGAATGTGAAACAACTCATAACAATGACAAGTAGTATCAGATGTTTTCCATATCACTAGTTTAAAAACATTTTGCATCACAAACCCTAAAGGCTGTGACGCACTGCAAGCGATGCCGCGCGAGGCGAAGCAGCTGCTTCACACCGCTTCTGAAGTTCAAATATTTAATCTCTAAACGCTCAGCTAAGCGATGTGACGCAGCAGAGTGCTCAGAGATGAAAAGGCAAGAAACACTGAGCGCGCACAGCTGCATCTACACGCTGCACGCCGCTCTACTTGCAGTGTGTCACAGCCTTCATACAAGAGTGTCCTACAGAAGAACATTTCCCTCTTTTCTCGCATAGGATGTATTTTAGAATATGGACTCTCATTGATAGCAATAATATGTGATGAGACTCGCTTGTCATGCATTTTTTTGGAAATTGGACTCTCATTGATGATCATCATATATAATGAGCCTCCCTTCTCATGGATATCATGGAGACAAATCAAAAGCAAAAAGTTATCTACAGGGAGATATCTACACAGAGAGTTCTAATTCATAAGAAGCATTGCCAACCGGTTTGAATATTTAAGCCTTTAGGGTTCAAGTTTTCCAACTCATAAATCCATCTAGCTTCTATTTAGAGAAGGAGCTTTGCTCTATTACCTCCCCTCATCAATGGTGGTACATGGTCGATGATTCTGAACCGTATATATCCTTAACAGAATGACCAGAATCCAAAAAATAGAGTGCCACCGGTTGATCGGATTTCTTAGATTATAGTGCTGAACGTATACCCAACCATGTACCACCATTGATGAGGGGATGTAAAAGAGCAAAGGTTATACCCCAAAAACATTAACACTATAATTAAAGCACGGATTTAAAGCAACATGGCGAGTCCTCCCTGAGGACTGTTTTTATGTAAATATTGCTTGGGAAGCATTTTTAAATAGAGATTAATATATATATATATATATACAAATATCCAGACAGGTGCACTCACTGTGACATAAGACATCCGCCGGGGTGCTGCGTTGAAAACATATAGCAATATCCGTTCAACCCCTCAAGGTAGAAAAAACGCTTCACTCTCCGGACTCTTTCAAAATCCTTTATTAAGTATCCAGCATCAAATGACAAAGTTCCCAAACGTTTCGATACCAACTGGTATCTTTTTCAATGGGTAATCAAAACATATCTATCCCAAAAGAAGATTCCTGGAAAAGAAGGAATCTTCTTTTGGGATAGATATGTTTTGATTACCCATTGAAAAAGATACCAGTTGGTATCGAAACGTTTGGGAACTTTGTCATTTGATGCTGGATACTTAATAAAGGATTTTGAAAGAGTCCGGAGAGTGAAGCGTTTTTCTACCTTGAGGGGTTGAACGGATATTGCTATATATATATATATATATATATATATATATATATATTGATATATACATACTGTATATATATACAGGGAGTGCAGAATTATTAGGCAAATGAGTATTTTGACCACATCATCCTCTTTATGCATGTTGTCTTACTCCAAGCTGTATAGGCTCGAAAGCCTACTACCAATTAAGCATATTAGGTTATGTGCATCTCTGTAATGAGAAGGGGTGTGGTCTAATGACATCAACACCCTATATCAGGTGTGCATAATTATTAGGCAACTTCCTTTCCTTTGGCAAAATGGGTCAAAAGAAAGACTTGACAGGCTCAGAAAAGTAAAAAATAGTGAGATATCTTGCAGAGGGATGCAGCACTCTTAAAATTGCAAAGCTTCTGAAGCGTGATCATCGAACAATCAAGCGTTTCATTCAAAATAGTCAACAGGGTCGCAAGAAGCGTGTGGAAAAACCAAGGCGCAAAATAACTGCCCATGAACTGAGAAAAGTCAAGCGTGCAGCTGCCAAGATGCCACTTGCCACCAGTTTGGCCATATTTCAGAGCTGCAACATCACTGGAGTGAAAGCACAAGGTGTGCAATACTCAGAGACATGGCCAAGGTAAGAAAGGCTGAAAGACGACCACCACTGAACAAGACACACAAGCTGAAACGTCAAGACTGGGCCAAGAAATATCTCAAGACTGATTTTTCTAAGGTTTTATGGACTGATGAAATGAGAGTGAGTCTTGATGGGCCAGATGGATGGGCCCGTGGCTGGATTGGTAAAGGGCAGAGAGCTCCAGTCCGACTCAGACGCCAGCAAGGTGGAGGTGGAGTACTGGTTTGGGCTGGTATCATCAAAGATGAGCTTGTGGGGCCTTTTCGGGTTGTGGATGGAGTCAAGCTCAACTCCCAGTCCTACTGCCAGTTTCTGGAAGACACCTTCTTCAAGCAGTGGTACAGGAAGAAGTCTGCATCCTTCAAGAAAAACATGATTTTCATGCAGGACAATGCTCCATCACATGCGTCCAAGTACTCCACAGCGTGGCTGGCAAGAAAGGGTATAAAAGAAGAAAATCTAATGACATGGCCTCCTTGTTCACCTGATCTGAACCCCATTGAGAACCTGTGGTCCATCATCAAATGTGAGATTTACAAGGAGGGAAAACAGTACACCTCTCTGAACAGTGTCTGGGAGGCTGTGGTTGCTGCTGCACACAATGTTGATGGTGAACAGATCAAAACACTGACAGAATCCATGGATGGCAGGCTTTTGAGTGTCCTTGCAAAGAAAGGTGGCTATATTGGTCACTGATTTGTTTTTGTTTTGTTTTTGAATGTCAGAAATGTATATTTGTGAATGTTGAGATGTTATATTGGTTTCACTGGTAAAAATAAATAATTGAAATGGGTATATATTTGTTTTTTGTTAAGTTGCCTAATAATTATGCACAGTAATAGTCACCTGCACACACAGATATCCCCCTAAAATAGCTAAAACTAAAAACAAACTAAAAACTACTTCCAAAAATATTCAGCTTTGATATTAATGAGTTTTTTGGGTTCATTGAGAACATGGTTGTTGTTCAATAATAAAATTAATCCTCAAAAATACAAAAAATACAACTTGCCTAATAATTCTGCACTCCCTGTATATATATATATATATTAATCTCTATTTAAAAATACTTAGAACATATTCCCTTATGTGAAAAGAACATTGGAATGTGAAATATTTACAGTAAATACTTTATTTAATATGAATATTTCATAAATATGATTTTTCTTCTTTTCAGTTATTTAAAGGGACAGTACTCCAGAATTTTTATTATTTAAAAAGATAGATAATCAATAATCCCTTTATCACCCATTCCCCAGTTTTGCATAACCGACACTGGTATATTAATACACCTTTTACCTCTGTGATTACCTGGCTACTAAGCCTCTGCAGACTGCCCCCTTATCTCAGTTCTTTTGACAGACATGCATTTAAGCCAATCAGTACTGACTCTTAAAATACTCCATGGGAGTGAGCACAATGTTATCTATATTACACACATGAATTAGCAGTGTCTAACTGTCTAACTGAAATAAGAGACAGTTCAACGGCTTAGAAATTAGCATATGAGCTTACCTAGGTTTAACTTTCCACAAAGAATACCAAGAGCAAAGCAAATTTAATGATGAAAGTAAATTAAAAAATTTAATTTTGACTAGACTGTCCCTTTAACTGCAAAAGGCTTTAATGCACTTATACGTATACATATACATATATACACATATAAATACATATGTACACAGTTATACATATATATGTATATATTTATCTACATTATGTGTTTATATATATATATATATATATATATAAATAAACAGTATGCATGTGTATATATATATATATATATATATATATATGTATATATATATATATATATATATATATATATATACAGTATATACATACATATTTAGGCATGTATATGTATGTATGTATCTCTAAGTTAAAGCCTTTTGCAGACCTCAGATCATTTTTTATGAATTTTGTCTAAATATTTTTTTATCAGACAGTGTTATCATGAGTGCAACTGTACTGTACAATGTATTTTTGATTTTTTAGTCGAGTGTAACAGTTAAAGGGACAGTATACTGAAAAATAGTTTTCCCTTAATGTGTTTACAATTGCTTTTTTTACCAACTCAGAGTAAAAAATGTATGAAAAATAGCTTTTAAGGTTTATTTGTGTATATTAAAGCTCTGATTTTGTGTTTTGAAGCCACAACCTAATAAAATGGGTTGAGCTTGTAGGTATAATCAGATCTCATTACTGTATCACATTGTGTACATATACCTGCTTCTTTATCTTATATCTGTCCATAAACCAATCACCAATACTTGGAGAGAACAATGGAAAATCATCATTGTATTACCTTATATCTTCTATACTCCACTGGGTGTGTAATTTCTTCTGCTGGATGTGTTTACAAAGCTTATCTATAGCTTGGACATGCGGCCGCAAACTTTCAGAATAGGTAGGGATACCACTTGCTAAATCAACTATTTCAAATGCCAATATAAGGGTAAAGGAGCTATTTGTAAACAATTTAATACACTCCAGCAGGTAAAGTGGATCATTGGAAACAAATTAAAGGGGAGAATTTTTTTGAGTAAACTGTCCCTTTAACTAGAGATCTGAAGTCACTCTGTCCCATCACAGGTTAAATTCAATTGTGTTCAAGCAAACACATTTACTTTTAGCTTTTAATACCCCTGCTACTTACGTTCCGATGCGCACAAAGAGCCGGGATAAACCCCTTTTCACTCGCATGCAACACCTAGTGGGTCACTCGTAATCTAGCCCTCTATATTAAAGGGACAGTAAACTTTTGTTAACAAGTTACATAATTCTGCATTATGTGCAGAATGGGATCATTGTTTAATCACAGAGGGCCCGATCGTGCCATTCAACTATGCATAGGGCACTACTGCGACAGCTTTACCTAGAGCAGGAGCTCGCTACATATAGCTGAATGGCGCGATTGGGCCCTGGGATTCGACAGTGAGCCCGTGATGCGGTAGTTGAAAAATCTGCAGCGCATAAGAGGACGGCTTTGTGCATAAGGTAAGTTTAGTTTTAGGAGCCAAATTAGGTAATTAGAAAAAAAATCAAGCAAAAGGCCATCCTTATGTTAGATAATTCTGCACATAATGCAGAATTATGTAACATCTTAACCAACGTTTACCATCCCTTTAAATATTATTTTTTTAGGTACAGTATAGCCGCTTATTTGTATGGCATTGTTTGTAAACACAATATTGTATTATGATCTATTTAGAGATGATAATGGGGGGCATGAAGTTACAGTGAGATAACAAAAATAATTGGGCTAAAGTTATAATTGAATAGATTGCAAGTGGAATGCATTTGAATAACACACAATCCTGTATTACAAGTAGATGGTTAAATATTTTTAACAAAGCATTTCAACACTTGTACTTTTAATAGATAGTGTAAGGAGTGCTATTAGCACGCTAATTGTGCTATTTGTACAAGTGTCAAGTTAAAGGGACATGATAACCAAATGTTGAAACACTTGAAAGTGATGCAGTATAGCTGTAAAAAGCTGACTAGAAAATATCACCCGAACAGCACTATGTAAAAAGGAAGATAGTTACCTAAATGTAAAGGGAATTTAGTCCCAGGACTTGCAAGGGAGTGTGCATCTGGCATGTGCAGGCACAGTCATGTTATTTCCCTATTCAGTTTAAGGAAGTTTCCCCATTAAGTTTAAGGAAGTTTACAATTAAAGCTCACTGCAAAGCAATGCTGATGCTGATTGGTTATTGTTTTTTTTTTTCAACTTGCAGCTGGACAGTAGTTGAAGTATAACTGTTAACAAACCACTTACTCTTGTAAGCAGAATTGTTTTTGAGGTAAAATATCTTCCTTTTTTACATAGAGATGTTCAAATGTTCAGATGCAATCCTTTTTTTTTAGTAGCTAACTGAACACATCGGTAACCCAATAGTAAGAGGCATATATGTGCAGCCACCAATCAGCAGCTAGCACCAGCTTCTGAGCCTACCTAGGTATGTAAATGAGATAATAGAAGTAAATTGGAAAGTTGTTTAAAATTATTTGAATAATGAAATAAATGTTAGGGTTTTAGGTCCCTTTAAGATAGACCATGCAAATTTAAACAACTTTCCAGTTTTCTTCTATTGCAATCCTTTGCTGAAATGCATACCTAGGTAGGCTCAGGTGCTGCAATGCACTACTGCAACTGCTGACTGGTGGCTGCACATATATGCCTCTTGTCACTGGCTCAACATATGGGTTCAGCTAGCTCCCAGTAGTGCTTGCTGCTTTTTAAACAAGGGATAACATAAATGAAGCAAATTTGCTAATGAAAATAAATCAGAAAAATGTTTAAAATTGTATGCTCTTTCTAAATATATATATATATATATATATATATATATATATATATATATATACTAGTCCTAAAGCCCGTATACACGGGCCATTTTTTTGCAGTACAGCGGTTCCACCCCTTGCTCTCTCTCTCTATCTCTGCTCTATTTTGCTCTCTCTGTCCCCTCTCTTTTGTTCTCTCTCACCCCCTCTCTTCTGCTCTCTCTCTCCCCCTCTCTATTTTGCTCTCTCTCTCCCCCTCTCTTTTGCTCTCTCTCTCTCCCCCTCTCTTTTCCTCCCTCTTTTGCGCTCTCCCCCATGTCTTTTGCTCTCTCTCCCCTCTTTTGCTCTCTCTATCCCCCCTCTTTTGCTCTCTCTCCCCTTTCTTTTGATCTCTCTCCCCCCTCTCTTTTGCTGTTTCTCTCCCTCTCATTTGCCATCTCTTTCCCCCTCTCTTTTGCTCTCTCTCTCCCCCTCTCTTTTGCTCTCTCTCCCCCTCCTTTTTTTGCTCTCTCCCCCCTCTATTTTGCTCTCTTTACCCCACTCTTTTGCTCTCTCCCCCTCTCTTTTGCTCTCTCTCCCCCCTCTCTTTTGCTCTCTCTCCCCCCTCTCTTTTGCTATCTTTCCCCCCTCTTTTGCTCTCTCTCCCCCCTCTCTTTTGTTCTCTCTATCCCCCCTCTCTTTTGTTCTCTCCATCCCCCTCTCTTTTGTTCTCTCTATCCCTCATCTTTGGCTCTCTCTCTACCCCCTCTCTTTTGCTCTCTCTATCCCCCCTCTTTTGCTCTCGCTATCCTCCCTCTTTTGCTCTCTCTCTACCCTTTCTTTTGCTCTCTTCCCCCCTCTCTTTTGCTGTTTCTCTCCCTCTCTCCCCCTCTCTTTTGCTCTCTCTATCCCCCATCTTTTGCTCTCTCTATCCCACATATTTTGCTCTCTCTATCCCCCCTCTTTAGCTCTCTCTCTCCTTTCTTTTGCTCTCTTCCCCCCTCTCTTTTGCTGTTTCTCTCCCTCTCTTTTGCTCTCTCTCTCCCCCTCTCTTTTGCTCTCTCTCTCCCCCCCTTTCTTTTGCTCTCTTTCCCCCTTCTCTTTTGCTATTTCTCTCCCTTTCTTTTGCTTTCTCTCTCCCCCCCTCTTTTGCTCTCTCTCCCCTTTCTTTTGCTCTCCCTCCCCCCTCTCTTTTGCTGTCTCCCTTTCTTTTGCTCTCTCTATCCCCCTTTTTTTGCTCTCTATGCCCCACTCTTTTGCTCTCTATTCCCCACTCTTTTGCTCTCTATTCCCCACTCTTTTGCTCTCTCTCTATCCCCCCTCTTTTGAGCTCTCTCTTTCACAGCCGCACGGCCCCATCCACCTCACACCCGGCCCCGCCCCACCATGCCTGCGTCACCCCTGGCCCCGCCCCTGTCAGGTCCAGATGGCCCCAAATGCCAGGAGGTTAGTTTGTTGAAGGCCAGGTGTGTTTGTTCTTGCGCAATCTCTACTGCGCATGACAGCTTCGGACAAACACACTTGGCCTTTTATATTATAGGATATTTTATAATACAGATAGAGCATTTAATTTTAAACAACTTTCCATTTAACATCTATTATAGTATTTGTCACATTCTCTTTGTGTCCATTGCTGAAGGAGCATTAGTGCACCACTGGGAGATACCTGAACATATCTGGTGAGCCAATGACAAGAGGCATATATGTGTAACCACCAATCAGAAGCTAGCTCCTAGTAGTACATTGCTGCTCCTGAGCCTATCTGGGAATCCTTTTTATCAAAGGATACCAAGCGAATGAAGCAAATTTAAGTTCATTGGAAATTTGTTTAAAATTGCATGCACTATGTGAATCATAAAAGTTTAATTTTTATTGTCCCTTTAAGTATTGTTCTTGAGTGCAATCCTAATTGTAACATTTAGCTCTTCTAGAGAGCTAAAGGTCTCTAGAGGAAACTGCCGGTCACCTAATCAGCAGTAGTAGTCGTACAGCTAGGACTTGCAACTACCACTGCAGATTGGGTCAGCGGCCGTGTCTGCTCAGAGCCAGCAGTGAGGGACCTAAGCCAACTCGTGCACTGCAGCCGACAATGATTCCTCCACTGATGGCGGTCTGCAGCACATGTGCAGTATGTATAAAGAAAAGGTTTAGTAATGAAAACAAGGTTTTGTGGCAGAATTAAAGGGATATAGTATATGACAATATGACAAGGGGGAGAACTCGGAAGGTGTCAAATGTGTATATAAATACTGTATATATATATATATATATATATATATATAAATATATATATATATGTGTGTGTGTGTGTTTGTATATGTACAGTATATATATATATATATACATATGTGTGTGTGTGTGTATTTATGAAGTGTTTTATACTTAACTCTACTACTTGAGCACCAATGGCTTAGTCCTTAAGCAATATATGAAATTTATTTTACTGGGCACCAATATAGACGTCTATTATATCAGCGCTTTTGAGCAACGGCTGTGAGCACTAGAAAAATAATGATGCACTATTGATTGTGTGCCAGTGATGTTAGCGCACAATAGCGCTTATATGTTTGCGTTATCTATGGTTAGGGTAGACCTCTGAACACAAACAGATTGGATTTTGGGGTAGTTATAAGTTACCTCTTCCCCACGTTAAATTTATCTTTCTTTATATTCTATAGCCTTATTTCATCTTCCATTTATTTTCTTGTTCTGCTTCCCACTTTAATCTCTTTTTTTCTCTCACCACCTTTCTCACCTGATACATTCTGCAAGTATCTCCCCATTATATTCTGTTTTTAGCTCTTGTTCTCATACAGCTAGATTACGAGTTTTGCGTTATGACCCAAAAAGTATCGTTATCGCCCATAACAGTGCTTTTTCCCTAACACCGCTATTACAAGTCTTGTCAGAATAGGTGTACTGCACACCTTTTTGGCCGTCACGCAACGTCAGTACCACACTTTTTATAAAGTCCTTTTACAATGGGACTTCCATAGCGCCGGTATTACGAGTTTGCCTGGGAGGCCAAAAAGTGAACGGTACAGCCTAAAATGACAAGATCCGTACCGCCATCTAAAGTCAGTAGTTATGAGTACCATAAAACTCATAACTAAACTTTCACAAAGTACACTAACACCCTTAAACTACCTATTAACCCCTAAACCGAGGCCCTCCCGCATTGCAAACACTAAAATAAAATTATTAACCCCTAATCTGCCGCTACGGACATTGCAGCCACTTAAAAAAATGTATTAACCCCTATTCTGCCGCTCCCCGACATCGTCGCCACTATTATAAACCTATTAACCCCTAAACCGCCGCCCTCCCGCATCGCAAACACTATTTAAATATTATTATTAACCCCTAATCTGTCGTCCGCAAACACCGCTGCTATAATAAACCCAATAACCACTAAACCGCAAGCCCCCCACAACGAAATATACTAAATTAAACTATTAACCCCTAAACCTCTGGCCTCCCACATCACTACATAAACTATTAACCCCTAAACCTAACCCTAACGTAACCCTAAGTCTAACCCTAACACCCCCTAACTTAAATATAATTAAAATAAATATAAATAAACCTTACAATTATTACCCAAATAATTCCTATTTAAAAAATACTTACCTATAAAATAAAACCTAAGCTAGCTACAATATAACTAATAGTTACATTTTAGTTAGCTTAGGTTTTATTTTTATTTCACAGGTAAGTTTGTATTTATTTTAACTAGGTAGACTAGTTAGTAAATAGTTTTTAACTATTTAATAACTACCTAGCTAAAATAAATACAAAAAAAAAAAAACCCTATCCTACACTAAACTGCCAATGGCCCTTAAAAGGGTCTTTTGCGGGGCATTGCCCCAAAGAAATCAGCTCTTTTACCTGTTTGTATTTTTTTTTTACAGGTAAAAGAGCTGATTTCTTTGGGGCAATGCCCCGCAAAAGACCCTTTTAAGGGCCATTGGCAGTTTAGTGTAGGCTAGGGTTTTTTTTTATTTTGGGGGGCTTTTTTATTTTGATAGGGCTATTAGATTAGGAGTAATTCGTTTTTATTTTTGATAATTTCGTTTTTTATTTTGTTTAATTTAGTATTTATTTATTTTTTTGTAATTTAGATAATTGTATTTGATTAATTTAATTTATTTTATTTGATTGTAATGTTAGTTTTTAGTGTAAGGCAGGTTAGGTTTTATTTTACAGGTAATCTTTGTATTTATTTTAACTAGGTAGCTAGTAAATAACTATTTACTAACTAGTCTACCCAGTTAAAATAAACACAAACTTACCTGTGAAATAAAAATAAAACCTAAGATAGCTACAATGTAACTATTAGTTATATTGTAGCTAGCTTACGTTTTATCTTACAGGTAAGTATTTAGTTTTAAATAGGAATTATTTAGGTAATAATTGTAAGTTTTATTTAGATTTAGTTAGGTTAGGGGTTAATATATTTATGTAGTGTTAGTGATGTGAGAGGCCAGAGGTCTAGGGGTTAATAACTTTAGTATAGTGGCGGCGACATTGGGGGTGGCAGATTAGGGGCTAATAACTGTAATGTAGGTGGCAGCGATGTTAGGGCCAGCAGATTAGGGGTTAATAACTGTAATGTAGGTGGCGGCGGTGTTGGAGGCGGCAGATTAGGGGTTAATAACTGTAATGTAGGTGGCGGCAATGTTAGGGCCAGCAGATTAGGGGTTAATAACTGTAATGTAGGTGCGGCGATGTCGGGGGCAGCAGATTAGGGGCTAATAGTTTTATTTAGGTGCCGGCGATGTCGGTGGGTTGCAGATTAGGAGTTAATAGTTTTATTTAGGTGCCGGCGATGTCGGGGCCGGCAGATTAGGGGTTAATAACTTTAGTATAGTGGCGGCGATATTGGGGGCGGCAGATTATGGGCTAATAAATGTAGGTAGGTAGCAACGATGTTGGGGGTGGCAGATTAGGGGTTTATAACTAATGTAGGTGGCTGCGATGTTAGGGCCAGCAGATTAGGGGTTAATAACTATAATGTAGGTGGCGGCGATGTTGGGGGCAGCAGATTAGGGGTTAATAACTGTAATGTAGGTGGCGGCAATGTTAGGGCCACCAGATTAGGGGTTAATAACTGTAATGTAGGCGGGAGCGATGTCGGGGGTGGCAGATTAGGGGTTAATAGTTTTATTTAGGTGGTGGCGATGTTGGGGCGGCAGATTAGGGGTTAATAACTGTAATGTAGGTGACGGCTATGTCGGGAGCGGCAGATTAGGGGTGTTTAGACGTGGTTTTTATGTTAGGGTGTTAGGTTTAAATGTATCTTTTTCTTTCTCCATAGACATCAATGGTACTGCGTTACGGAGCTTTTCATTCCGCAATTGAAGGTGTTAGGCTTTTTTTTTTCTTTCTTTTTTTTAGCCGACTATCCGCATTGATGTCTATGGGGAAATCGTGCACGAGCACGTCAAAGCAGCGCTTGTAATTGGGTGAGGTATGGAGCTCAATGCCACCATATCGCCCACGCAAGCCTGCTTTTTTAAAAAACCTGTAATAGCAGCGCTATGAAAGGTGAGCAATGAAAATAACGTACACTAAATTAGCGAGCAGCCATAACTCCATGACTTTTAATTTAGTTGTGAGTTATTTACTAGATTTGACTTTATGGGAATATACAGGGTAAGGTACCTCTAAATTAATATATTTTAATATTATTAACTAACATATATATATATATATATATATATATATATATATATATAGATATATAGATATATATATAGATATATATATATATACAGTATATATATATATATATATATATATATATATAACTTTTTATTGAGAACTGAAGTCTTGACAGATATCATTATAATGAAGACAGTTTGCCTATCATCTGGTAGCAGTACATTTAACTGCTTTTTGTGGCTAGTCCCAAGTAATATGAAATAAATGTTGAGAAAACTTTTAAGTTTGAAAGAAAACCTACAAGAGTATTTTTGTCTTCACAAATGGTGTGCATTGACCTTGTATCTCTGAGAGTTTGTCTATGGTAATAATGGCTTCAAAAGAACCAAGTACCAGGGGTTGAAAAGGGGCATGAGGACACATCTTTGACAATGCTAGGATTTGTGAGAATATAAAACCTAATTGTTGCTACCTTTTAAGTTTACAAGTATCCTGCAGAACTTAATAATAAAAAAGCTCTCCTGTTCAAAATATACGTATATTGCATCTGTAACTGACAGCGGGGTTTAACTGAACGATGACCCCTTTTTTCAAGCTCAGACTGGCTGTGTTAAATTATTGGAAAAGATTTTTAAATCTGCAAATCAAACAGTTCCCTTTTATTTTCTTTTGAGCACTCCAGTCTTTAGTGTCACATTGTAAAGCGTACTGCTGGTGCAACCCTACAGGGGACCATTTGGAGGCGCCCAGGCAGTGCTAATCGCTCCTGAAGAAGCTATTGGGCTGGTCTCAACAGAACTGCAGATTGAAGGATTTAAAAAAATCATTTATTGACATCCTCTGTGAAAATAAAGCATATTTATATAGCTCGTAGGTTTCTTTTGAAACAAGTACCATAGCATTTATATATGATAATCCACCTGTGGTTGTTTTTCCAAAGAGGGTAATATTTTCTTTTTTTTTTTTAAAGGAAAGAATGTCTGGAGCTAGCAGTTCTACTCTAATGTTAGTATATTTAGCAGTATTGTAGTGAGAAATCGCTGCTTAATAAATATGAGGATTCTTACATGAACGTATAACATGCTGTGCAAAAGTATAACACTATTGGAACATAGGCTCGGGTCAAATTTAACATATGTTTTTAAATCAGGATAAACATGGGGCACATTATTAAAATGTGCACATTGTTTTTATATGCACACTGAGAGGCCTATTTATCAAGCCGTCAACTATGCTGCATTCGCCGGCACCAATACGCTCGCCTAACATCGCGGCCGCGGACCTGAATACGCTCTCCATATTTATCAAAAAAGCTGTCATAAAGCCGCGCACCAAGTACGGGGCGATGAACAGCGGACTGTTGTTAACTAGCAGTCATCGATCTCGCTGCTATTCGGCTTTTTCCCAACTTTCGGCTAGATTACGAGTCTTGTGTTATGAGTAAAAAGCAGCTTTAAGCCTCATAACGCTGCTTTTTTACTAACGCTGCTATTACGAGTCTTGCAGATTTAGGGGTACCGCAAATCAATTTACGCAAATTGCGTATAGTCTTTTTTCTATGGGACTTCCATAGCGCCGGTATTATGAGCTTGTCCTGGGAGGCCAAAAAGTGAGCGGTACACCCTATACCATCAAGATTCATACTGCATTTTAAAGTCAGTAGTTATGAGTTTTACACTACAACGCTGTAGCATAAAACTCATAACTAAAGTGCTAAAAAGTACACTCATAAACTACCTATTAACCCCTAAACTGAGGCCGTCCTGCATCGCAAACACTAAAAAAAAATTATTAACTCCTAATCTGCCACTCCGGACATCGCCGCCACTAGAATAAACATATAAAAAAAAACTAAAACGCCACACTCCTGCCTCGCAAACATTAGTTAAATATTATTAACCCCTAATCTGCTGTCTCTAACATCGCCGCCACCTAGCTACATTTATTAACCCCTAATCTGCCGACCCAACGTCGCCACCACTATATTAAATTTATTAACCCCCTAAATCTAACCCTAACACAACCCTAACTTAAATATAATTAAAATAAATCTAAATAAAACTTACTATCATTACCTAAATAATTCCTATTTAAAATGAAAAACTTACCTATAAAATAAACCCTAAACTAGCTATAATATAACTAATAGTTACATTGTATCTAGCTTAGGGTTTA
Organism: Bombina bombina; assembly: GCF_027579735.1. Classification (NCBI taxonomy): domain Eukaryota; kingdom Metazoa; phylum Chordata; class Amphibia; order Anura; family Bombinatoridae; genus Bombina; species Bombina bombina. Next base: position 238,342,812 of record NC_069500.1, on the reverse strand, counting down.
TTTTTATTTTACAGGCAAGTTTGTATTTATTTTAACTAGGTAGAATAGTTACTAAATAGTCATTAACTATTTAATAACTACCTAGCTAAAATAAATACAAATTTATCTGTAAAATAAAACTTAACCTAAGTTACACTAGCACCTAACACTACACTACAATTAAATAAATTACCTAAATTAAATAGAATTAAATAAATTAAATTAAATCAGAAAAAACACTAAATTACAGAAAATAAAAAACAAATTACAGACCTTTAAACTAATTACCTCTAATCTAATAGCCCTATCAAAATAAAAAAGCCCCCCCAAAATACAAAAAACCCTAGCCTAAACTAAATTACCAATAGCCCTTAAAAGGGCCTTTTGTGGGGCATTGCCCCAAAGAAATCAGCTGTTTTACCTGTAAAAAAAAAATACAAACACCCCCCAACAGTAAAACCCACCACCCACACAACCAAACCCCCCAAATAAAACCCTAACTAAAAAAACCTACGCTCCCCATTGCCCTGAAAAGGGCATTTGGATGGGCATTGCCCTTAAAAGGGCATTTAGCTCTATTGCTGCCCAAAGCCCTAACCTAAAAAATAAACCCACCCAATACACCCTTAAAAAATCCTAACACTAACCCCCGAAGATTCACTTACCGGGAGAAGTCTTCATCCAAGCAGCAATATGTCCTCAACGAAGCCTGCAGAAGTGGTCCTCCAGACGGGCAGAATTCTTCATCCAGAGGACATCTTCTATCTTCATCCTTCTGACGCGGAGTGGCTCCATCTTCAAGACATCCGGCGCGGAGCATCCTCTTCAAACGACGTCTTCTTCAGAATGAATATCTCTTTAAGTGACATCATCCAAGATGGCGTCCCTTAGATTCCGATTGGCTGATTGAATTCTTTCAGCCATTCAGAATTAAGGTAGAAAAAATCCTTTGCAATCCTTGGCAATCAGCCAATAGGATTGATGCAATCAGCCAATAGAATGCAAGCTTAATCCTATTGGCTGATTGGATCAGCCAATAGGATTGAAGTTCAATCTTATTGGCTGATTGGATCAGCCAATAGGATTTTTTCTACCTTAATTCCGATTGGCTGATAGAATTCTATCAGCCAATCGGAATCTAAGGGACGCCATCAAGAGCTAAATGCCCTTTTAAGGGCAATGCCCATCCAAATGCCCTTTTCAGGGCAATGGGGAGCTTAGGTTTTTTTAGTTAGGCTTTTATTTGGGGGGTTGGTTGTGTGGGTGGTGGGTTTTACTGTTGGGGGGTGTTTGTATTTTTTTTTACAGGTAGGTGTTTTTTTTGTTGTGATTTAGCTAATTTATTTAATTGTATTTAATTTAGGGAATTTATTTAATTGTAGTGTAGTGTCAGTGTAACCTAGGTTTTATTTTACAGGTAAATTTGTATTTATTTCAGCTAGGTAGTTATTAAATAGTTAATAACTATTTAATAACTATTCTACCTAGTTAAAATAAATAAAAACTTGCCTGTAAAATAAAAATAAACCCTAAGCTAGCTACAATGTAACTATTAGTTATATTGTAGCTAGCTTAGGGTTTATTTTATAGGTAAGCATTTAGTTTTAAAAAGGAATAATTTAGGGAATGATAGGAATTTTATTTAGATTTATTTAAATTATATTTAAGTTAGGGGGTGTTAGGGTTAGGATTAGACAGGTTTAAAGGGTTAATAAATTTAGAATAGTGGTGGCGACATTGGGGACGGCAGATTAGGGGTTAATAAATGTAGGTATGTGGCGGAGATGTTGGGGGCATCAGATTAGGGGTTAATAAATATAATGTAGGTGGCGGCGATGTCCGGAGCAGAAGATTAGGGGTTAATAAGTATAATGTAGGTGGCGGCAATGTTATGGGCGGCAGATTAGGGGTTAATAATATTTAAGTAGTGTTTGCGAGGCGGGAGTGCGACGGTTTATGGGTTAATATGTTTATTATAGTGGCAGCTAATGTCTGGAGCGCAGATTAGGGGTTAAACATTTTATTTTAGTGTTTGCGATGCGGGAGGGCCTCAATTTAGGGGTTAATAGGTAGTTTATGGGTGTTAGTCTACTTTTTAGCACTTTAGTTATGAGTTTTATGCTACAGGGTTTTAGTGTAAAACTCATAACTACTAGAATGTGGTACAGATCTTGTCGGTATAGGCTGTACCGCTCACTTTTTGGCCTCCCAGGACAAACTCGTAATACCAGCGCTATGGAAGTCCCATAGAAAAAAGGCTTTACGAACTTTATGTAAGTCGGTTTGCGGTAAAGCCAACAAAGTGTGCGGTACACCTATACCTGCACGACTCGTAATAGCAGCGGGCGTAAAAAAGCAGCGTTAGGACCTGTTAACGCTGGTTTTTTACCTTAACGCACAACTCGTAATCTAGCCGTATGTTTGTGATACTTTTTATAACATTGCTAAAGTAAAAGATTCAATCTAAACATAAACACCACACTAGGTCTTTAGCAATCATGGACTCCTCAGAAATCATTAGCCAGATAATAATTGAAATCACCAGTTATTTCTACTATACCAAAAACAGAACTCTATTTGAATGTGTCCAATATATCAGCTACATAAATTAAAGAATTTCCAGCTTCAAATTCAAATATGCCGGATGAAGTAAAATCAGCATATCTAGGCCTGAGGATTAAAACTCCTTTCCACACATGTATGGTTCAGGGACCAGGCATAAGTTGAGCAGCTGGGGTTATACTTTTCATAGCAGAACATCAAACATCTGCTGGACAACCAAGGGTCCTCCACCTCACATGTATAGACCTCCTCCTCTCCCTTAGCAACAGAGGAAACTTACAAATCAGCCTATAACACAAGCACAGGAACTTTCTTTAGACTGAGCAGATCTACCACCTATAGTCTGCAGTTCCATCTCACCTGTTTCTGCCAGTATGTACCATGACTGCAGGGGTCATTTTAAATTAAACCATTTCTAATCAAGCACTGTGCTTTATAGGATTTTTTAAGACTTTGTAAACAGACTAAACAGGTAAATCAGGGTCGAGGCCTGTTGGATTTGCATATGCAAGTTAATGTTTTCCTTGTTTACATTCAATTTGCTATTAAAACTAAAGAATATCTCTATAAGCCTGATGATCAAAAACTTCTCTGCAAGGAGAGAAATCACAGAAAATCTTTTTGGCTTTTTTTGTAATATAGGTGTACCTCCTTCACATCCAAAGTCCTGCATAAAGAGATAAACAGCTCTCAAGCTAAAATTTCTCTTTCGAAAAACAAAATAGTACTGACGAGACTTCTTAAATACGCATGATCGCTTATGGGAAATTCATTTCTTTGGTGGTTACATGTGACTGGGGCTCTTGATTGACTCACCAGCTGTGTTCTGCTCTGAAGATAGAATACAAGCGGCTTTTGAGCATCTATGTGTTACCCTCTTTGTGGGTATTAAATAGATATTAAACTAGGGTTAGTAATGAAAAATGATTATTTATTTATTTTTTACATTAGAATGATAGTATAAACCAATGATTTCTGGTCAGACATGCAGACCTGTGCACTTTCCAGTTCCACCAGTAGAGCTAGGGTAGTTGAGTTTATCAGCCACAAAATAACAAGAAGTACACAATATTGCTGTATTAGTTTAAATTTTATACTGATTTTGCTTATAGGGACATGATACCCCATAGCTGTAAAAAAGCTGACTAGAAAATATCACCTGAACAACTCTATGTAAAAAAGGAAGATATTTTACCTCAACATTTCCTCAGTAGATTGGCGGCCCTTGCTTGTGATGCGATTGGCTGCACGCGTGCAGGGGGTGGCATTGCACACTAGCCATAGGGGCCTATTTATCAAGCCATCAAACGCAAATACGCTGGAATTCCGCAGCGTAATTGTGGAGAGCTTGATTCGCCTTAGTTATCAAAGCCTACAGACCGGCAAAAGTAGAATTTTGTGACGTAACATACGATCCGCCAGCCAACACAGATTGATGCTTACTTCACTACAGATGTTCCGAATGCAAATTCGGCACTATCTGACTACTTTTGCTAGTTAACAAATGTCTACAAGGTACGCTCGCCACTATTCCGGCCCAGTGTACCTGATTTTCAATCCGCCGCCCTGGGCGGCGGATGCCATAGGAATCAATGGGAGTCTGAAAGCAGCGAAAGCTCATGTTCGCTGCTGCCCGATATCCCATTGATTCCTATGGGAGAATAAAAGTTACATTTACACCTAACACCCTAACATGTACCCAGAGTCTAAACACCCCTAATCTTCTGCCCCCGACACCGCCGCCACCTACATTATACTTATTGACCCCTAGTCTGCCGCCCCCTACACCACCTATATTATACTTATTAACCCCTAATCTGCCGCCCCGCCACCGCCGCCACCTAAATAAAGTTTTAACCCCTATCCCGCCGCTCCCAGAGCCCACCGCAACTAAATAAATGTATTAACCCCTAAACTGCCAGCCCCCCACATCGCCATAAACCTAATTAACCTATTAATCCCTAAACCTAACAACCCGATAACTGTACATTAAATATTAACTCATCCCTATCTTATAATAAATTTAAACTTATGTTTAGATTTAAATTAAACTATATTAAACTATTAATTAATCTACCCTAACTGTTATACTAAATTACATTAAACAATATTAAACTATTAATTAATCTACCCTAACTGTTATACTAAATTACATTAAACTATATTAAACTATTAATTAATCTACCCTAACTGTTATGTAATCTACCCTAACTGTTATGTAATAAAATTACATTAAACTATATTAAATTAATAATTAATCTAACCTAACTTTTATACTAAAATTACATTAAACTACAAATTAAATTAACTATATTATATATTTAAACACCTAACCCTACTCAAATAATTTAATTCTACACTTAAAAATTACAAAGTTACAAAAAACTAAGTTGCAAAAAATATCAAACACTAAGTTACAAAATAAAATAAACACTAAGTTACAAAAAATAAAAAATAAATTATCAAAGCTTTAAACTAATTACACCTAATCTAAGGGCCCTATGAAAATAAAAAGCCCCCCCAAAATAAAAAAAAACCCTAGCCTACAATAAACTACAAATGACCCTTAATAGGGCCTTTTGCGGGGCATTGCCCCAAAGTAATCAGCTCTTTTACCTGTAAAATAAAATACAAACCCCCCAACAGTAAAACCCACCACCCACACAACCAACCCACCAAATAAAACCCTAACTAAAAAAACCTAAGCTCCCCATTGCCCTGAAAAGGGCATTTGGATGGGCATTGCCCTTAAAAGGGCATTTAGCTCTATTGCAGCCCAAGTCCTAATCTAAAACTAAAACCCACCCAATAAACCCTTAAAAAAATCCTAACACTAATCCCAGAAGATTTACTTACAGTTTTGAAGATCTGACATCCATCCTCCAAGAAGCCGGGAGAAGTCCTCAACGAAGCGGCCGAAGTCTTTATCCAAGCCCGCAGAAGTCTTCACCCAGACGGCATCTTCTATCTTCATCCATCCGGCACGGAGCGGCTCCATCTTCAAGACATCCGACGCTGAGCATCCTCTTCCTTCCGATGACTACCGACGAATGAAGGTTCCTTTAAATGAGGTCATCCAAGATGGCGTCCCTTAGATTCCGAATTCTATCAGCCAATCGGAATTAAGGTTGAAAAAATCCTATTGGCTGTTGCAATCAGCCAATAGGATTGAGCTTTCATCCTATTGGCTGATCCAATCAGCCAATAGAATGCAAGCTCAATCATATTGGCTGATTGCAACAGCCAATAGGATGAAAGCTGAATCCTATTGACTGATTGCAACAGCCAATAGGATTTTTTCAACTTTAATTCCGATTGGCTGATAGAATTCTATTAGCCATTTGGAATCTAAGGGACGCCATCTTGGATGACGTCACTTAAAGGAACCTTCATTCGTTGGTAGTCGTCGGAAGGAAGAGAATGCTCCGGTTGGATGAAGACTTCTGCCGCTTCCTTGAGGATGGATGTCCGGTCTTCAGAACAGTAAGTCGATCTTCAGGGGGTTAGTGTTAGGGTTTTTTAAGGGTGTATTGGTGGGTTTTATTTTTAGGTTAGGGCTTTGGGCCGCAAAAGAGCTAACTGCCCTTTTAAGGGCAATGCCCATCCAAATGACCTTTTTAGGGCAATGGGGCGCTTAGGTTTTTTAGTTAGTTTTTTATTTGGGGGGTTTGTTGTGTGGGTGGTGGGTTTTACTGTTGTGGGGGTTGTTTGTATTTTTTTTACAGGTAAAAGAGCTGATTACTTTGGGGCAATGCCCCGCAAAAGGCCCTTTTAAGGGATATTGGTAGTTTAGTGTAGGCTAGGGGTTTTTATTATTTGGGGGGGCTTTTTTATTTTGATAGGGCTATTAGAATAGGTGTAATTAGTTTAAATATCTGTAATTTGTTTATTATTTTCTGTAATTTAGTGTTTGTTTTACTTTAGCTAGTTTAATTTAATTTAGGTAATTGTATTTAATTGATTTAATTATAGTGTAGTGTTAGGTGTTAGTGTAACTTAGGTTAGGTTTTATTTTACAGGTACTTTTGTATTTATTTTAACTAGGTAGTTATTAAATAGTTCATAACTATTTAATAACTATTCTACCTAGTTAAAATAAATACAAACTTGCCTGTAAAATAAAAAATAATGCATAAGCTAGCTACAATGTAACTATTAGTTATATTGTAGCTAGCTTAGGGTTTATTTTATAGGTAAGTATTTAATTTTAAATAGGAATTATTTATTTATTAATAGTAGGTTTTATTTAGATTTATTTTAATTATATTTAAGTTAGGGGTCTTAGGGTTAGACTTAGGTTTAGGGGTTAATAAATTTAATATAGTGGCAGCGACGTTGGGGATGGCAGATTAGGGGTTAATAAGTATAATTTTGGTGGCGGCAGATTAGGGGTTAATAACATAATGTAGGTGGTGGTGGGCTCCGGGAGCGGCAGGATAGGGGTTAATACTTTTATTAGAGTGGCGGTGGGCTCCAGGAGCGGCGGTTTAGGGGTTAATAACTTTATTTAGTTGCGGCGGGGTCCGTGAGCAGCTTGATAGGGGTGAAACAGTGTAGTATAGTGTGGGTGTTTGGTGACAGTATACCAATAAACATGGGAAAAAGCAGAAGAGCAGCAAGATCGATGACTGTCAGTTAACAACAGTCCGCTGCTCATCGCGCCGTACTTGGTGCGTGGCTTTTTGACAGCTTTTTTGCTAACTTTGAAGAACGTATTCAGCGGCAGCGAAGTTAGGCGATCTTAGGTGAGCGTATTGGTGCCGTCCAATACAAGTAAGTTGACGGCTTGATAAATAGTGTGCAATAGTGTGCAATGGTAAATGTGGGCAGCATAATTGCTGCCCACTAGATGCAAAGTAAGGCAGACAGGGGCGAAGATGTACACCCCTGTCCTCCTTACAGCCTTAAGTCTAGCCCTAGGTATCCCTTCAATTCTGTAAGTCTATTTATCAGGCACACAAAAAAATTATTCTTGTTATTACTGGACATGATGAACACACTAGATTGTGTAAAGAGAATAATAAAATGTGTATTGGAATAAAAGATGGTTCATTTTGAAATAAAAGGAATTTCAGCAAAATGCGAATTCGAAAAATGCCCATTCTTCTTTCTGATAAATGGAGAAATTGTGCTTTATCAGATTGAGGTATTATCAAGATGAATTCAATAGTTTGTCTTACAGACATACTATGTATTATTACCCAGAAAACTATCGCTTTTAAATTTACTGTAACATTGCATATTATATAAAAAATAATATGGCTGTGTAAAAGATGTGAAACAAATATATATCACTCAGATGCAACAAAGCAGGGACATTTCTTTTTCAGATGTATCACAAAAGATAAAAACGCTTGCAAAATTAACTACACAAAATACTACACTTAATTTAAAGGGACATGAAACACAACATTTTTCTTTCCTGATTCAGACAGAGCATACATTTTGTTAAACACTTTACTTCTGTAATCAAATTTGCTTTATTCTCATATTATTCTTTGTTAAAGTGATATCTAGATAGATTGCGTATGTATGCCTGGAGCACTCCATGACAGGAACATTCTTGCAAAATTGCGGCCATATAGTGCTGCAGAGATATGCAAGCTCCTAAGCTTACCTTCCTGCTTTCCAAAAAAGGATACCAAAAAAATCGAAGACAATTTGATAACTGTAGCAAATAAAAAGTTGTTTGAAAATTGTATATTCTATCTGAATCATGAAAGAGAAATTTTACTTTAAGAAGTGTTTAAAATTTTCTTTTAGAGAGAGCTGTACCCAGGAATGTTCCCACTTCAGCCATGGGGAATAAGATACTCAAACACAGAATTTTCTGTAAGACATACACATATACTACTAGGTCGTGTGCACATTTTGGTCATTTTGAGTGCTAAGCTCCATAAGATTAGTATTAAAATAAAAATAATGAAAAATACACATTGGAGCCTATTTATGAAATGTCTGTCCGACATAATCCGATCAGCAGATCATGTCCAACAGACATCGCTGAATGCGGAAAGCAATACGCTCTCGGCATTCAGCATTGTACCAGCAGCTCTTGTAAACTGCTGGTGCAACGCCGCCCACTGCAGAATAGGCCACTAGCAGGGGGTGTCAATCAACCTGATCGTATTCGATCCGGTTGATTTCACGCGATCTCTGTCCGCTTCCTCAGAGCAGGCGGACAGGTTATGAAGCAGCGGTTATGGAGACCGCTGCTTCATAACTGGTGGTTCTGGCGAGTCTGAAGGCTCGCCAGAAACACACCCCTTCAAGCTCCATACGGAGCTTGATAAATGGGCCCCATTGTGTTCAGAAGGACATAGCATTGAGCTGAGAAGGACATTGGCTCCAATGGGAGCCTCGTTGTCATTCTGTGAAACACGGCATGAGAACTAGCGCAGCGAAGGGGGTAAGTTGAGCAGGGATGGGCAGAAAATGTAAATATATATGTATATGAATATATATGTATATTTATGTATTTATATGTGTATATATACACACATATTAACACATAATATATGTATATAAGCATATACATATATATTTATTAAGAACACACAGTTCCTATAGACCGCAATTTAAAGGCACTTTTAGTGCCGTTTTTTTCTAATACACTATACCCACCACTTTAAACTCCTTATAACTGCTTATTGATGTTATTTTTTTAATTAAAAAAATTCTCATATTTTTTATTAAAAAAAAAACACTACAGTAGTGACGTATTTAGGTTTTGTGCTGCCCTAGGCACTCAAAATTCTGTAATAAGCACTGCGCTTACAGACCAACCACAGCTGACAAGGGGAGGCAGCATATCGGCACAAGGTCTTCTCCTCCAGCCTCACCTTGTAAGCATATCCCCGGGCAAGTTTCTCACCAAGAACGCTTCCACTGCAAAAATGCCGGCAGCTCTAAATGAAGCAACGGTTTAAAGGAGCACTGCCTGTGAAGTGCGACCTTAATCAGCGCATGTGCCTTGTCTTCTCTATAAAAGCCTGCACTTTATCCCTCGCTGTACTGTGTGCTGTCTTTTAGAGAGAGGATAGGGCAGATGTGCTGCCCCTCCCAAATCTGCTGCCCTAGGCATCCGCCTAGTTGGCCTAGGATTATATCCCCCCCCCCCTTGCACTACACATTAAATTTTGGTGGCATTTGGGGGACATTTAGAAAATTAACCAGAGGTCTGACCGCTGATTAATTTGTGGGGCACTTATAATGGCTGGCTATTTATCACACGCCAGAAAACAGGCAAATTTGTCTGTTTGCGGGTGCGCAATATATTAGCGCTCCACTTGTAAACTAGCCCTAAATTATTTACCTAAACAAATCATTAAATAAACTTTGCTATTGTTATAAGCTAGCAGTAACAAAATGCCCTAACTCATTAGAACATATTTGTTTCACACTTTTATGCCCTAGTAAGTTCAACAGCAATGCCCTTTGGATAACTCAACTAATCCAAACAGTCAGCAAGATTACGAGTTACGTTATTTAATTTCCTATAGCGCTGCCATTACAAGTTTTCAAACATAGGCCTTTTGCGTGCGATATGGTTGCGTTGAGCTCCATACCGCACTTTATCAGAGCCCTGCTGAGACGTGCTCATGCACGATTTCCCCATAGTCATCAATGGGGAGAGCCGGCAAAAAAACACCTAACACCTGCGATCGCGGAAACAAAAGTTCCGTAACGCAGCCCCATTGATGTCTATGGGGAAATAAAAATACTGTTTAAACCTAACACCCTAACATAAACCCTACGTCTAAACACCCCTAATCTGATGCCCCCAACATCGCTGGCACCTGCCTACAGTTATTAACCCCTAATCTGCCACTCCCGATATCGTGCTATCTAAATACAATTATTAATCCCTAATCTGCCACTCCCGATATCGCCGCCACTATACTACATTTATTAACCCCTAAACCGCCAGCCCCCCACATCGCAACAAGCTAAATTAAACTATATTAACCCCTAAACCTAACCCTAACATAACCCTAACCCTAACGTAACCCTTAACCTAACCCTAACACCCCTTAACTTTAACATAATAAAAATATAGCTAAATTAAATTGACAGTTATTAACTAAATAAACCTACTAACCCCTAAACCGCCAGCCCCCACATTGCAGCAACCTAAATTAAACTATATTAACCCCTAACCCCCCTAACTTTAACATAATTAAATTAGATCTAAATTCAATTTACAATTATTAACTAAATAATACCTATTTAAAACTAAATACTTACCTGTGAAATAAAACCTAAGCTAGCTACAATAAAACTTATAGTTATATTGTATCTAGCTTAGGTTTTATTTTTATTTCACAGGTAAGTTTGTATTTATTTTAACTAGGTAGACTAGTTAGTAAATAGTTATTAACTATTTACTAACTACCTAGTTAAAATAAATACAAACTTACCTGGGAAATAAAACCCTGCCTTACACTAAAACCTACCATCACAAAAAATAAACCGAAATTATTCAAAAAAATAGATTAATCCTATTCTAATTCGAATTAGCCAATAGAATGAAAGCTGCTTAAATCCTATTGGCTGATTTGAACAGCCAATAGGATTTTAGCAGCCCTTATTTCTATTGGCTGATTCAAATTTTTCAGCCAATAGGAATGCAAGGGACGCCATCTTGGATTGCGTTACTTGCATTGAAGAATCAGTGTACGGCGGCGACCGTATGAAGAGGATACTTCATGCCAGATGTCTTCAGGATGGACCCGCTCCGCACCGACTGGATGAAGATAGAAGAGGCCGCCTGGATGAAGACTTCTTGCCGCCTGGATGAGGACTTCGCCAGCTGGATAAAGATAGAAGAGGCCGCCTGGATGAAGACTTCTTTCCGCATTGGATGAAGACTTTGCCGGGATGAAGATCCTTCAAGCGGGACTTCAAAAACTGTAGGTGGATGTTAGTGTTAGTTTTTTTTTAAGGGTTTATTGGGTGGGTTTTATTTTTCAGTTTAGGGTCTGGGCAGTTAAAGAGCTAAATGCCCTTTTAAGGGCAATGCCCATATAAATGCCCTTTTCAGGGCAATGGGTATCTTTTTACAGGTAAAAGAGCTTATATCTTTGGGGCAATGTCCCACAAAAGGCCCTTTTAAGGGGTTAATAATATTTAAATAGTGTTTGTGATGCGGGAGGGCGGCGGTTTAGGGGTTAATAAGCTTATTATAGTGCCTCAGAATAGGGGTTAATACATTTTTTTAGTAGCGGTGATGTAGAGAGCAGCAGATTAGGGGTTAATAAATTTAATATAGTGTTTGCGATGTGGGAGGGCCTCAGTTTAGGGGTTAATAGGTAGTTTATGGGTGTTCAGTGTACTTTGTAGCGTAACACTCTTAACTACTGACTTTAGATCTTGTCATTTTAGGTTGTAACGCTCACTTTTTAGCCAGAACGCAAAACTTGTAATACCAGTGCTATGGGAATCCCATGACAAAACATACGGCTAGATTACGAGTTTTGCGTTAGAGGCTATGCGATGCTAACGAGCAGTTTTCTCTAACCGCTCACTTACCTGCAGCGCTGGTATTACAGGTTTTTACAAACCCGTCGTTAAAAGACAAGAAGTGAGCGTTGAGCAAAATTTTGCTCATTACCGCACTCCAATACCAGCGCTGCTTAAGTCAGCGGGGAGCTGGTCGTACGTGCCCGTGCATGATTTCCCCATAGGAATCAACAAGGAGAGCCGGCTGAGAAAAAGTCTAACACCTGCAAAAAAGCAGCGTAACACTCAGTAACGCAGCCCCATTGATTCCTATGGGGAAATAAAATTTATGTCTACACCTAACACCCTAACATGAACCCCTAATCTTACACTTATTAACCCCTAATCTTCCGCCCCCAACATCGCTGACACCTGCATTATATTTATTAACCCCAAATCTGCCGCTCCGGACATCGCCGCCACCTACATTATACTTATGAACCCCTAATCTGCTGACTCCAACATCTCAGCCACATACATTATATTTATTAACCCCTAATCTGCCGGCCCCAATGCCGCCGCTGCCACCTACCTACACTTATTAACCCCTAATCTGCCACCCCAACGTCGCCGCCACTATAATAAATATAATAACCCCTAAACCGCCGCACTCCCGCCTCGCAAACAATAGTTAAATATTTTTAACCCCTAATCTGCCGTCCCTAACAGCGCCGTCACCTACCTACATTTATTAACCCCTAATCTTCCGCCCCCAACATCGCTGCCACTATACTAAATGTATTAACCCCTAAACCTAAGTTTAACCCTAACCCTAACACCCCCTAACTTACATATAATTTAAATAAATATAAATAAAATTCCTATCATTAACTACATTATTCCTATTTAAAACTAAATACTTACCTATACAATAAACCCTAAGCTAGCTACAATATAACTAATAGTTACATTGTAGCTAGCTTAGGGTTTATTTTTATTTTACAGGCAAGTTTGTATTTATTTTAACTAGGTAGAATAGTTACTAAATAGTTATTAACTATTTAATAACTACCTAGCTAAAATAAATACAAAAGTACCTGTAAAATAAAACCTAACCTAATTTACGATAACACCTAACACTACACTACAATTAAATAAATTAACTAAATTAAATACAATTACCTAAATTAAATTAAATTAGCTAAAGTAAAAAAAAAACACTAAATTACAGAAAATAATAAACAAATTACAAGATATTTAAACTAATTACACCTAATCTAATAGCCCTATCAAAATAAAAAAAGCCCCCCCAAAATAAAAAAAACCCTAGCCTAAACTACCAATAGCCCTTAAAAGGGCCTTTTGCGGGGCATTGCCCCAAAGTAATCAGCTCTTTTACCTGTAAAAAAAAAATACAAACAACCCCCCCAACAGTAAAACCCACCACCCACACAACCAACCCCCCAAATAAAAGCCTAACTAAATAAACCGAAGCTCCCCATTGACATGAAAAGGGCATTTCGATGGGCATTGCCCTTAAAAGGGCAGTTAGCTCTAATGCGGCCCAAAGTCCCTAACCAAAAAATAAAACCCACCCAATACACCCTTAAAAAAACCTAACACTAACCCCCTGAAGATCGACATACTGTTCTGAAGATCCGACATCCATCCTCAACGAAGCCGGGAGAAGTCTTCATCCAAGCCGGGCGAAGTGGTCCTCTAGACGGGCAGAAGTCTTCATCCAGACGGCATCTTCTATCTTCATTCATCCGACGCGGAGCGGCTCCATCTTCAAGACATCCGACATGGAGCATCCTCTTCATCCGACGGACTAACGACGAATGAAGGTACCTTTAAGTGACGTCATCCAAGATGGCTTGGATCTACTTGTAATCTAGGTGAATGGTTCTAATGGATTTTAAAGCAATAGAACTAAAAAAGTTAAAAACTTTGCAAACTGTTTTTTTTTCTAATGAATTTAAATATTTTTGGTGAAGAGTTTAATGAAAAGTATATGATAAGCAGAATCAGTGTAAATTAAAAACAAAAATACAAAATGATGCTAAACTTTATTGAAAATGAACTAAGTAATCACGTGTACTTTATGTGATTATTGTGGTTGTTAGTTTCTGCTAAATAAGTACATAGTTTATCCCCTTAATGTCTTTCTATGGGGGTGCCGCTTTCAATAGCGCAGTCTCGCTGCTGGGAGGCTCTAATAGTGCGGTCTTGCACTCGCTACTAGAGAAACACAATCACTTAATGACCAGCGACGTACAGGGTAACTCGTAGTCATTAAGGGGCTATATATAGTTTTTCTAGATACAAAAGTTTTTCTAGATACAAAGTTTTAACCTCATTGTTGGCAGTAAAATCTCACATGGGGACAGATTTCCAGTTGGATTAACGTATGTATTAGAAGTTAAAAGAAAAAAGCAGCACGTGAGCGAAAGACTCTGGCACACTAACTTACTGGGTATCGCGACGCTCAAACGCTGAAGAAATCTCTAAGTTATCGCTCATTTGGTAACCCAACACTACACTAAACCAACTGTGTTAAAGCCGAACGTGCATTAGAAATACTTTACAATGTTCCTCACTTACAAGAAAATGTTCTTTTTATTTTTAAACAGATATTTATATACATGATTATTTTTTGTAAAAAAATATATCTTTATCTATATATCTATATGAATATATCTATATATATATATATATATATATATATATATATATAGAGAGAGAGAGAGAGAGAGATTTTATATATTTAAAAATAAAAAAAACTAATTTCTAAGTGAAGAACATAGGAATTTCTATTCAAAACACAGTAAAACACGTTAACAATGTTCCTGGGCAGCGATCATGGAAGGTCACAATACAAGGAGCTGCAAGATGTGAGCTGATAAGCTGCTGATTGTTTGAAGGGACTTATAACATCTGACCCTAAAAGTGGCATTTTTGACCTAATAATGTTTTGCTGAAACAAATGATACCAACATTTCTGCACTTAATCTACTTGCACAGTGGTCTGGGCCGTTGAAGCTTTGGTGGTGGCCTTCTACAAGACTTCAACACCCCCTTCCCAGAATCACGGTAAAGCAGTTAGTTAACATTCAGCTAGATTACGAGTTTTCAACGCTATAGGGAAATTAACTAGCACCACAAAATAATCGTTAATTCACTTTCCTATAGCGCCGCTATTACAGGTTTTTAAAAACCTGGCTTGCGTGGGCGATATGGTGGCGTTGAGCTCCATATCTCACCCAAATATAAGAGGTGTTTTGCTCGTGCATGATTAGACATCAATGGGGAGAGCCGGCAAAAAAATAGCCTGACACCTGCGATCGCGGAAAAAAAGGAGCTCCGTAACGCAGCCCCATTAATGTCTATAGGAAAAGAAAAAGTTATGTTTAAACCTAACACCCTAACATAAAACCACATCTAAACACCCCTAATCTGCCGCCCCCGACATCACCGCCACCTACATAATGTTATTAACCCCTAATCTGCCGCTCCCGATATCGCCACCACCTAAATACACTTATTAACCCCTAATCTGCTACCCCTAACATCGCCGCCACCTAAATACACTTATTAACCCCTAATCTGCCGCTCCCGATATCACCGCCACCTACATTACAGTTACTAACCCCTAATCTGCCGCCCCCAATGTCGCCGCCACAATACTAAAGTTATTAACCCCTAAACCTCTGGCCTCCCACATCACTAACACTAAATAAATATATTAACCCCTAAACCTTAGCATAACCCTAACGTAACCCTAAGCCTAAGTCTAACCCTAACCACCCTAATATAATTAAAATAAATCTAAATTAAACTTACAATTATTACCTAAATAATTCCTATTTAAAACTAAATACTTACCTATAAAATAAACCTAAACTAGCTACAAAATAAATAATAGTTATATTGTAGCTAGCTAAGGTTTTATTTTTATTTCACAGGTAAGTTTGAATTTATTTTAACTAGGAAGACTAGTTAGTAAATAGTTATTAACTATTTACTAACTACCTAGTAAAAGTAAATACAAAGTTACCTGTAAAAAAAAACCTAACCTGCCTTACACTAAAACCTAACAATACAATAAAATAAATTAAATTAATAAAATACAATTATCTACATTACAAAAAATATAAACACTATTACTTGTGAAATAAAAATAAAACCTAAGCTAGCTACAAAATAAATAATAGTTATATTGTAGCTAGCTAAGGTTTTATTTTTATTTCACAGGTAAGTTTGTATTTATTTTAACTAGTTAGACTAGTTAGTAAATAGTTATTAACTATTTACTAACTACCTAGTTAAAATAAATACAAAGTTACCTGTAAAATAAAACCTAACCTGCCTTACACTAAAACCTAACATTACAATAAAATAAAATAAAATAAATTAAATTAATATAATACAATTATCTACATTACAAAAAATATAAACACTATTACCTGTGAAATAAAAATAAAACCTAAGCTAGCTACAATGTAACTATTATTTATTTTGTAACTAGCTCAGGTTTTATTTTGTAGGTAAGTATTTAGTTTTTAGATTTATTTTAATTATATTTAAGTTGGGGGGTGTTAGGGTTAGACTTAGTCTTAGGGTTACGTTAGGGTTAGGTTTAGGGGTTAATATATTTATGTAGTGATGTGGGATGCCAGAGGTTTAGGGGTTAATAGTTTATTTTAGTATATTTCTTTGTGGGGGGCTTGCGGTTTAGTGGTTAATAGGTTTATTATTGCAAGCTTTAAATAGTGTTTACAATGCGGGAGGGCATTATGGGTTAATAGGTTTATTATAGTGGCGATGATGGGGAGCGGCGGAATAGGGGTTAATACATTTTTTAAGTTGTGGCGTTGTCCGGAGCGGAAGATTAGGGGTTATTAATTTTATTTTAGTATTTGCGATGTGGGTGGGCCTCGGTTTAGGGGTTAATAGGTAGTTTTTGGGTGTTAGTGTACTTTGTAACACTTTAGTTATGAGTTTTATGCTACAGCTTTGTAGCGTAAAACTCATAACTGCTGACTTTAGATGGCGGTACGGATCTTGTCATTTTAGGCTGTACCGCTCACTTTTTGGTCTCACAGCAAAACTCGTAATACCGGCGCTATGGGAGTCCCATTGAAAAAGGACTTTTTTAAAAGTGCGGTACTGACATTGCGTGAGGGCCAAAAAGGTGTGCGGTACACCTATACCTACAAGACTTGTAATAGCAATGCTTTTTCACTCATAACGCAAAACTCGTAATCTAGCTGAAGGTCATTGAGAAAGGCAGGATCCGAAACGTGTATAATGTGAGCTATATCGGTCCTGTGTACCATGGCTTTTTTTGTTTCCGATCACAGTTTTGTTTTAATACATTTTTTCAGTGAACTTGGATTTATTTTACTTTTTGCTTTGGACTCTGTTGTGATTTATATTAAAGCAGTTAGTTTATAACCCCCACCATATAAACCTGTTGACCATTGAGGCTTCTATTGGAATTTTGACTGAACTTAGAATGCTGGATGATTACAACACTAATTTCATGTAGATGCTTGTAGGGGCGTTTAGCCCTTTCCTCGCCACTGCTTTCATGGAGGATACTATCGCGGGCCACATCATTGTACTAGGTGAGGACAGCTGTGCTTTAGAGCCCCAGTCTTGTTACCCTTACTACAGCCTTGTCATCCATAGTCGAGAGCAGTGGGACCATTGTCTGGAGAGGACGATATCATCTGCGGAGGTGGCTCCAGTGGGACACAGGGCGACAGTTAGTACTTGTATTTTCAGGATGCTGCAGGCATCATGTACATCACTAGATTTGAATGGAACCAAGATGCAGTGACAGCGATACATTTGGAGGCCACATTGGTAAAAGCTTCCTAAAGATTGAAGAGCCTCATCTACAGACACTGACACCTTTGAAATATAATAGTGACAGTGGCGGTTCAACTGTGCCCCATGGCTTAAATATCCTTGCGATTCTGCAGATTGTGGGGGATTCATATTTAAAACTGCTTCTAGGTGGAAGCAGAACTTGGGTTTTTTTTATAATTGAAACCCAATGTTTTCTTGTTGAGTGCTTGTTATGCCTCTATTCTGTAAGTTGTATTATCATTATGACCTACATATTGTGGGGTATTATTCAGAATTCACCTAAATCTGATTCAAGTGATCTTTATTGCACTGTTAGTTTAGAATATATCAGCATGAATATTAGATTTTAGCAGCTAATGTTTACTATGTTATATCCTTAACCAGATGCCCTTTGTACTTAAACTTATTTCATAATGCTTGAGTTAAAGATGTCTGTAGTTTTTGAGATGCAAATTTATTTTTCTCCTATAATCCCGCAATGTTGTATTTTGGGCTATGTTAAAAGGGGCCTATAATATAGCTATTTAGATTTCTTATATTATGATAATGCCATTAGTGCCATTATGGTATAGATAAGATGCTGGTAGAGAATCTATTTGAGAGAAGGACTTTTCTATGACAACTCTTAGGGGCGAATTTATCATCGGTCTGTCTGACATGATCCGCTCAGCCTATCATGTCCAACAGACATCGATGAATGCCGACCATTCGGAGCTTGATAATTCGGCACCATTTTTTGAACTCTGAAAGCTCATATTCTCCACCTTTATCTACAATATTGGGCATTAATGGCTTAGCCTTATCTTTGTTCTTAGCATATTTTGCTGTGGTGTTTGCTGTAATTAACATTTATTGACTCTATAATATATATGAAGTATAGTATATTGTGGTACAGTCTTGCCAGTAAAGCGTTTTCTTTACACCTTTAAGGGTCTAGAGCCAATTACATTTATTTCTATCTAGTGTTAAGTTGTCAAATGATTTAAGACTATCTATGTCTGTGAAAAGTTGCTTATTATTTGCCAGCTAAAGAGCTACACTTTAAGTACCTAATCTACTTTGTTTTCCCCCGTATATATCAGTATGTTTACACTGGATTCTTGCTCTGTTGCCAGCGGCCAAGACAATAGAGTATATTTAATTTATGGCTATTCAAAAAAAGAAGAGCACCAATATATGACCACTGAAGGGTTTTATAAGAAACGGTTAATAACCTCTCCTACTGTAGTAATATGTTGGCTTTGTCGAGATTTAACCTCTACTATGGCTGCAGACAGTTTGCCCTAATCACCTTATGGCTATTTTATAATTTATATATTTTTTTTATTAAAAAGTGTATATATGAGTGTAAAAGTTTATTTTAATATGTTTTTGATGTGTTTTGTGAAAAACTTTTTTTTTAGTTCTCACTAAATATTCTACCGCAGTTTCGGCTTGCTCTCGAGGGCAATCTATAACTTACAACTTGCAATATCAGCACTATTTGGCATGGTCGCACTAGAGTGATGTCGGCCGCGCTAACCTGTCTCTAGTAAATGTGGTTTACCATGGACTTATAATATCAAGTTGCACGCTAATGTTAGCGTAGTCTATCGATACTGCTTAATGCGTCCCTTGCTATCATTTAACGTGTCACTTGTAATCTGGCCCATGGTTATTTAACCTGGGGGTTGGCAATAACCCACATACAGAGGCTTAGCCATTTAGTTACTAATAACACACATAAATCATTTGTTGTGCCTGTAACAGCATGAAGCACTTATAAAACCAATTGATCTGGGGTAGAACTACCATTGGTGCAGCAGGTGCGGTGGCACCAGGGTCTAAGCGCTGGGGCGCCCATATCAGCCAGTCTGTACATAGGCATGTACAGAATATGTACAATCCTAATGCAGGGGAGCATTTTATTAGTGCCATTTGCAGGCCCATCTATCTATCTATCCTCAAAATCATTATACAGAGCAGCATGTATATTACTGCTATTGCTTAATACTGAGTTACCATTGGGGGGGGGCACAAATTAATAAATAAAATAGTGCACCAGGGCCCCCTGAGTAGGTCTGCTACTGCACTTGATGGATAGCAAGACAAACATAACTGGCATTTAATTCATGGACTACCATTTACATGCACTGCTTAATTTAACCCCTTTATTGCCTAGAGGACACATGTGGAAATTATGTATACCCTCGATTGCCAGAAACAGTGACAATGAAATAGTTAAAGCATTGTTGTGTAGCACATACCTACAGTGATTTAACCTATTGATATCCTATAATGCACATGCAGATGTGATTTAACCCTATTGACTGCTGAGAATGCATGCAGAAGAAGTAATTTAACTACCTTGCCCATTCCAAATTATAGTGATCCATGTATGCTGTGCCTGTCTGTTGTGGCTTATGCAAGTTAGAACAAGTTACTATGCCGGTAAAGAAAATAATCTATACCCCAGATCCTTTCCCTAATCACCATGCCAGGATTAAAGGGCATATTACCAGGGTATATTTTAGGCACCCTAGTGCCCTTCTGTCTGGTATTTGTCGAGCCCTGATTTATTAGATGCAACACCTTCCATGTTTGTTTGTTTTGTCAGTAATGAATAAATCTAAATGAGCACCAGGCAATTACCTGGTATAACATAAAGGCCCCAATTTATCAAAGTCTGGCGGACCTGATCCAACAGTGCGGATCAGGTCCGCCAGACCTCGCTGAATACGGAGAGCAATACGCTCTCCGTATTCAGCATTGCACCAGCAGCTCACAAGAGCTGCTGGTGCAACTCCGCCCCCTACAGACTCGCGGCCAGTCGACTGCTAGCAGGGGGTGTCAATCAACCCGATCGTACTCGATCGGGTTGAATTGCGGAGATGGAGCGGCAGTCTTTGTGACTGCTGCTTCATAACTGCTGTTTCTGGTGAGCCTGCAGGCTCGCCAGAAACACGGGGCATCAAGCTCCATTCGGATCTTGATAGAAAGGCCCCAAAAGGTTACAACCTGCCAGGTATTCTGTGATTACCATCCTAGGCCCCAGGACTGCCAAATCTTTTTCTTATAACTCATTAGTCACCAGATAGCAGAATATAACATCCCTTCTGCCAGCAGTATAGAAGACAGTGATTAAACCTTCCTGTTGCCAGTAATTGATAAACAGTGCTTGCCAGTAATATGCAGTATAGTCAGGGCCGCCACTAGAAATTTTGGGGCATCTGACTTAACCATTGATCAGGCCCCCTCCCCCCCCCCCCTCCTTTGACATGTGCAATTTTTGACCAAGTGACTAAAACGTATATGCACTTTATTCTTAATTGTCTATTTAAACTTGGAAATGTTGTAAAGGTAGTAACATACACACACACAGACATACATTAATACACTGAAACACACACATACACACTCACACATAAGGATTCACATACAGACACTTTAGCAAACACGCAAAGAAACTCAGACACAGACACCTAAACAGACACTTAGCACTTGTTTACATTGCCCTGACAGGTAATGAGGTAAACTACAGTTTTGTAAAAAAAAAAAAAAAGGAGATTTAGAAAACAAAATATGGAGTTCTGATTATCTTTTTGTAAAGGAAGATGCCAACTAAATGATAACAGCATGCAGTGGCTGAAAGGAAGGGCCCTGAACTGCCTAAACAATAATTTAAAGGTTAAATGGTCGATTGGTGACTTCCGGAAAGGTCTCATAAGTCTCAAAGTCTGTAGAAATATGTGAATAATCAGTAGTAAGGTCAAAATGTCCTAAAAAGGAACAGACAATGGACACCCACACACAAACTCAAACTTGCACATACACCCAAGGAAACACCAACAGATACAGCCTCAGAAAACACACAAAGACATACACACA
The DNA here is from genome assembly GCF_027579735.1 of Bombina bombina. Classification (NCBI taxonomy): domain Eukaryota; kingdom Metazoa; phylum Chordata; class Amphibia; order Anura; family Bombinatoridae; genus Bombina; species Bombina bombina. The sequence continues at coordinate 238,321,086 of NC_069500.1, read as the reverse complement.
CACACACAGAGACACCCACAGAAAACACATAAAGACATGCATACACACCCTCACTGAGACATCGACAGAAAACACACAAAGACATACACACACCCTCACAGAGACACCCACAGAAAATACACACCCTCACAGAGACATCCACAGAAAACACAGACATACATACACACACACACCCTCACAGAGACATCCACAGAAAACACAGACATACACACCCACCCTCACAGAGGCATCCAGAGAAAATACACAAAGACAAACACATGCACACACCCTCACAGACATCCACAGAAAATGCACAAACATCAATTTGCCCAATCTCATAGGATTGGGTAGATTGAAACCCCCCTAATTGGCTGCAAATCTGCAGTGGGCGGCATTGCACAAGCAGTTCACTAGAACTACTTGTGCAATGATAAATGCCTACAGCATCCACCAGACATTTAATAAATCAGCCCAAATGAATCAACTGTGACATTTTCATCTGCCTTCCTAGCTTTTCTATGGAAATGTATCAGGCAACATGTCAGAGACTCTTTAGTGGCACACAAAAAAACTGCTGAGGATATCAGGACATAGAGCCTTGTTATTGTTGTTTGCTCTGTATTCCATCAACAGGATTTAACCTCCCTTGAATACATCATTACCACAGAATGCTCCCCTATGATTATGCCCTGGGGTGACTGGAATGTGCTTGTAACACGGACAGTAGGCTGGTGCAGGGATAGGCAAGGTGTCCGTACACGGACACTGGTGTCCATGACTGGCTCTTGCTGTGTCCACCACCCGTTTTGCGGAGGGGAGGGAGGAGTAGGAGAGATGAATGCTGGTCCTCACACCTCCTTGACCCAAGCGGCGCCACGGTTAGTAGCGGGAAAGTCGGGGAGGCAGGAAGCTGCCTTCAGTCAACTAACCATGAGTCGTGATCCATCCCAATTCCTTGATCTGTGCGGCAGCGTGGTGCTGGTGTCTGTGTGTAGAAGACCGCTGCCTACTCTGACAAACCTTACTTAAACCAAGTAAGTAACCAACTATGATGATCATGCAATTAACATCAAGGTAGGTTGGTTTGGTCAGGAGTTGCAGACTCTCATTAAAAGGTAATACCACAAGCAGTCTTTATATAAATGTTATTTTAAACTTGTTTGATTAGATGACTAATTTGTACTTGTGGAACTAGACCAGTGGCGTCCAACGTGCAGCCCATTTGACAGCAAAGTGTCGCTCTCCTGACTTATAGAAACATAGAATATGTCGGCAGATAGGAACCATTCGGCCTATCTAGTCTGCCCAATTTTCTGAATACTTTCATTAGGTCCTGGCCTTATCTTATATCTAGCATAACCTTATGCCTATCCCATGCATGTTTATACTACTTCACTGTCTCTACCACTTCTGCTGGATGGCTATTCCACCATGTATCCACTACCCTCTCATTTGTTTTTTGATGTTTTTAATTTGAAATGTACCTTGGTGTCCTTCACTAACGTCTGCACTTTGAAAAAACATAATTTATGTAAGAACTTACCTGATAAATTCATTTCTTTCATATTAGCAAGAGTCCATGAGCTAGTGACGTATGGGATATACATTCCTACCAGGAGGGGCAAAGTTTCCCAAACCTCAAAATGCCTACAAATACACCCCTCACCACACCCACAATTCAGTTTAACGAATAGCCAAGAAGTGGGGTGATAAAAAAGTGCGAAAGCATATAAAATAAGGAATTGGAATAATTGTGCTTTATACAAAATCATAACCACCACAAAAAAGGGTGGGCCTCATGGACTCTTGCTAATATGAAAGAAATGAATTTATCAGGTAAGTTCTTACATAAATTATGTTTTCTTTCATGTAATTAGCAAGAGTCCATGAGCTAGTGACGTATGGGATAAAGATTACCCAAGATGTGGATCTTTCCACACAAGAGTCACTAGAGAGGGAGGGATAAAATAAAGACAGCCAATTCCTGCTGAAAATAATCCACACCCAAAATAAAGTTTAATGAAAAACATAAGCAGAAGATTCAAACTGAAACCACTGCCTGAAGTACTTTTCTACCAAAAACTGCTTCAGAAGAAGAAAATACATCAAAATGGTAGAATTTAGTAAAAGTATGCAAAGAGGACCAAGTTGCTGCTTTGCAAATCTGATCAACCGAAGCTTCATTCCTAAACGCCCAGGAAGTAGAAAATGACCTAGTAGAATGAGCTGTAATCCTCTGAGGCGGAGTTTTACCCGACTCAACATAAGCAAGATGAATTAAAGATTTTAACCAAGATGCCAAAGAAATGGCAGAAGCTTTCTGGCCCTTTCTAGCACCGGAAAAAATAACAAATAGACTAGAAGTCTTTCGGAAAGACTTAGTAGCTTCAACATAATATTTCAAAGCTCTAACAACATCCAAAGAATGCAACGATTTCTCCTTAGAATTCTTAGGATTAGGACATAATGAAGGAACCACAATTTCTCTACTAATGTTGTTGGAATTCACAACTTTAGGTAAAAATTCAAAAGAAGTTCGCAACACCGCCTTATCCTGATGAAAAATCAGAAAAGGAGACTCACAAGAAAGAGCAGATAATTCAGAAACTCTTCTGGCAGAAGAGATGGCCAAAAGGAACAAAACTTTCCAAGAAAGTAATTTAATGTCCAATGAATGCATAGGTTCAAACGGAGGAGCTTGAAGAGCTCCCAGAACCAAATTCAAACTCCAAGGAGGAGAAATTGACTTAATGACAGGTTTTATACGAACCAAAGCTTGTACAAAACAATGAATATCAGGAAGAATAGCAATCTTTCTGTGAAAAAGAACAGAAATAGCAGAGATTTGACCTTTCAAGGAACTTGCGGACAAACCCTTATCTAAACCATCCTGAAGAAACTGTAAAATTCTCGGTATTCTAAAAGAATGCCAAGAAAAATGATGAGAAAGACACCAAGAAATATGTTTTCCAGACTCTATAATATATCTCTCTAGATACAGATTTACGAGCCTGTAACATAGTATTAATCACAGAGTCAGAGAAACCTCTTTGACCAAGAATCAAGCGTTCAATCTCCATACCTTTAAATTTAAGGATTTCAGATCCTGATGGAAAAAAAGGACCTTGTGACAGAAGGTCTGGTCTTAACGGAAGAGTCCACGGTTGGCAAGAGGCCATCCGGACAAGATCCGCATACCAAAACCTGTGAGGCCATGCCGGAGCTACCAGCAGAACAGACGAGCATTCCTTCAGAATCTTGGAGATTACTCTTGGAAGAAGAACTAGAGGCGGAAAGATATAAGCAGGATGATACTTCCAAGGAAGTGATAATGCATCCACTGCCTCCGCCTGAGGATCCCGGGATCTGGACAGATACCTGGGAAGTTTCTTGTTTAGATGAGACGCCATCAGATCTATTTCTGGAAGTTCCCACATTTGAACAATCTGAAGAAATACCTCTGGGTGAAGAGACCATTCGCCCGGATGCAACGTTTGGCGACTGAGATAATCCGCTTCCCAATTGTCTATACCTGGGATATGAACCGCAGAGATTAGACAGGAGCTGGATTCCGCCCAAACCAAAATTCGAGATACTTCTTTCATAGCCAGAGGACTGTGAGTCCCTCCTTGATGATTGATGTATGCCACAGTTGTGACATTGTCTGTCTGAAAACAAATGAACGATTCTCTCTTCAGAAGAGGCCAAAACTGAAGAGCTCTGAAAATTGCACGGAGTTCCAAAATATTGATCGGTAATCTCACCTCCTGAGATTCCCAAACTCCTTGTGCCGTCAGAGATCCCCACACAGCTCCCCAACCTGTGAGACTTGCATCTGTTGAAATTACAGTCCAGGTCGGAAGCACAAAAGAAGCCCCCTGAATTAAACGATGGTGATCTGTCCACCACGTTAGAGAGTGTCGAACAATCGGTTTTAAAGATATTAATTGAGATATCTTTGTGTAATCCTTGCACCATTGATTCAGCATACAGAGCTGAAGAGGTCGCATGTGAAAACGAGCAAAGGGGATCGCGTCCGATGCAGCAGTCATAAGACCTAGAATTTCCATGCATAAGGCTACCGAAGGGAATGATTGTGACTGAAGGTTTCGACAAGCTGAAATCAATTTTAGACGTCTCTTTTCTGTTAAAGACAGAGTCATGGACACTGAATCTATCTGGAAACCCAGAAAAGTTACCCTTGTCTGAGGAATCAATGAACTTTTTGGTAAATTGATCCTCCAACCATGATCTTGAAGAAACAACACAAGTCGATTCGTATGAGATTCTGCTAAATGTAAAGACTGAGCAAGTACCAAGATATCGTCCAAATAAGGAAATACCACAATACCCTGTTCTCTGATTACAGACAGAAGGGCACCGAGAACCTTTGTAAAAATTCTTGGAGCTGTAGCTAGGCCAAACGGCAGAGCCACAAACTGGTAATGCTTGTCCAGAAAAGAGAATCTCAGGAACTGATAATGATCTGGATGAATCGGAATATGCAGATATGCATCCTGTAAATCTATTGTGGACATATAATGCCCTTGCTGAACAAAAGGCAAGATAGTCCTTACAGTTACCATCTTGAACGTTGGTATCCTTACATAACGATTCAATATTTTTAGATCCAGAACTGGTCTGAAGGAATTCTCCTTCTTTGGTACAATGAAGAGATTTGAATAAAACCCCATCCCCTGTTCCGGAACTGGAACTGGCATAATTACTCCAGCCAACTCTAGATCTGAAACACAATTCAGAAATGCTTGAGCTTTCACTGGATTTACTGGGACACGGGAAAGAAAAAATCTCTTTGCAGGAGGTCTCATCTTGAAACCAATTCTGTACCCTTCTGAAACAATGTTCTGAATCCAAAGATTGTGAACAGAATTGATCCAAATTTCTTTGAAAAAACGTAACCTGCCCCCTACCAGCTGAGCTGGAATGAGGGCCGCACCTTCATGTGGACTTAGAAGCAGGCTTTGCCTTTCTAGCAGGCTTGGATTTATTCCAGACTGGAGATGGTTTCCAAACTGAAACTGCTCCTGAGGATGAAGGATTAGGCTTTTGTTCTTTGTTGAAACGAAAGGAACGAAAACGATTATTAGCCCTGTTTTTACCCTTAGATTTTTTATCCTGTGGTAAAAAAGTTCCTTTCCCACCAGTAACAGTTGAGATAATAGAATCCAACTGAGAACCAAATAATTTGTTACCCTGGAAAGAAATGGAAAGTAGAGTTGATTTAGAAGCCATATCAGCATTCCAAGTCTTAAGCCATAAAGCCCTTCTAGATAAAATAGCTAGAGACATAAACCTGACATCAACTCTGATAATATCAAAAATGGCATCACAGATAAAATTATTAGCATGCTGAAGAAGAATAATAATATCATGAGAATCATGATCTGTTACTTGTTGCGCTAAAGTTTCCAACCAAAAAGTTGAAGCTGCAGCAACATCAGCCAATGATATAGCAGGTCTAAGAAGATTACCTGAACACAGATAAGCTTTTCTTAGAAAGGATTCAATTTTCCTATCTAAAGGATCCTTAAACGAAGTACCATCTGACGTAGGAATAGTAGTACGTTTAGCAAGGGTAGAAATAGCCCCATCAACTTTAGGGATTTTGTCCCAAAATTCTAATCTGTCAGACGGCACAGGATATAATTGCTTAAAACGTTTAGAAGGAGTAAATGAATTACCCAATTTATCCCATTCTTTGGAAATTACTGCAGAAATAGCATTAGGAACAGGAAAAACTTCTGGAATAACCACAGGAGATTTAAATACCTTATCTAAACGTTTAGAATTAGTATCAAGAGGACCAGAATCCTCTATTTCTAAAGCAATTAGTACTTCTTTAAGTAAAGAACGAATAAATTCCATTTTAAATAAATATGAAGATTTATCAGCATCAATCTCTGAGACAGAATCCTCTGAACCAGAAGAGTCATCAGAATCAGAATGATGATGTTCATTTAAAAATTCATCTGTAGGGAGAGAAGTTTTAAAAGATTTTTTACGTTTACTAGAAGGAGAAATAACAGACATAGCCTTCTTTATGGATTCAGAAACAAAATCTCTTATGTTATCAGGAACATTCTGCACCTTAGATGTTGAAGGAACTGCAACAGGCAATGGTACTTTACTAAAGGAAATATTATCTGCATTAACAAGTTTGTCATGACAATTAATACAAACAACAGCCGGAGGAATAGCTACCAAAAGTTTACAGCAGATACACTTAGCTTTGGTAGATCCAGCACTAGACAGCGATTTTTCTGTAGTATCTTCTGACTCAGATGCAACGTGAGACATCTTGCAATATGTAAGAGAAAAAACAACATATAAAGCAAAATTATTCAAATTCCTTAAATGACAGTTTCAGGAATGGGAAAAAATGCCAAAGAACAAGCTTCTAGCAACCAGAAGCAAAGAAAAAAAGAGACTGAAATAATGTGGAGACAAAAGCGACGCCCATATTTTTTAGCGCCAAATCAGACGCCCACATTATTTGGCGCCTAAATGCTTTTGGCGCCAAAAATAACGCCACATCCGGAACGCCGACATTTTTGGCGCAAAATAACGTCAAAAAATGACGCAACTTCCGGCGACACGTATGACGCCGGAAACGGAAAATAATTTTTTGCACCAAAAAAATCCGCGCCAAGAATGACGCAATAAAATGAAGCATTTTCAGCCCCCGCGAGCCTAACAGCCCACAGGGAAAAAAGAGTCAAATTTTTGAAGGTAAGAAAAAAATGATTAATTCAAGTGCATTATCCCAAATATGAAACTGACTGTCTGAAAAATAAGGAAAGTTGAACATTCTGAGTCAAGGCAAATAAATGTTTGAATACATATATTTAGAACTTTATAAACAAAGTGCCCAACCATAGCTTAGAGTGTCACAGAAAATAAGATTTACTTACCCCAGGACACTCATCTACATGTTTGTAGAAAGCCAAACCAGTACTGAAACGAGAATCAGCAGAGGTAATGGTATATATAAGAGTATATCGTCGATCTGAAAAGGGAGGTAAGAGATGAATCTCTACGACCGATAACAGAGAACCTATGAAATAGACCCCGTAGAAGGAGATCACTGCATTCAAATAGGCAATACTCTCCTCACATCCCTCTGACATTCACTGCACGCTGAGAGGAAAACCGGGCTCCAACTTGGTGCGGAGCGCATATCAACGTAGAATCTAGCACAAACTTACTTCACCACCTCCATCGGAGGCAAAGTTTGTAAAACTGAATTGTGGGTGTGGTGAGGGGTGTATTTGTAGGCATTTTGAGGTTTGGGAAACTTTGCCCCTCCTGGTAGGAATGTATATCCCATACGTCACTAGCTCATGGACTCTTGCTAATTACATGAAAGAAATGTCCGCCACAGCCTTGGTCCGTTCCTATCCCTGGGCTGGTGATATAGTCCACTAGTCCTGAACTAGGACTAGAAGAGAAAAATGTACTCTTAAACCCAATTTTTCCTTCATGATTCAGATAGAGCATTTAATTTAAATCATCTTTCCATTTTACTTCAGTTATTTAATTTGTTCTCTTGGTATCCTTTGTTGGTGGCTGTATTTATATTTCTCTTTTTATTGGCTTACCAATGAGTTCAGTGAGCTCCCAGTATTACATTGCTGCTCCTTCAACAAAGTATACCAATAGAATTAAGCAAAATTGATAATAATAATTTGGAAAGATGTTTAAAACTGTATGCTCTATATGAAAATTTTCGGGTTTTACATCCCTTTAACTAAAATATTTCCTGTTATGTATAATGGCAGCTTTTAGAAGGTTTGAGGTGTAAAGTTTTTCAATAACAAAGGTGTACAATAAAGTTATTACAGTGGTTACAGTAGTACTTGATATGCAATATTTGACAAGTAAGGTTGTAGAATAAACTTGAGTTGTTTCTGCATTCAAGTTGATATTACGGATAATTAAAAGTCATTGCTGGTGCTGTTTCTGCAACCTGATATCATGGAAGTCGAGGTGTATACTTTTTATACTTCATTGTTCCTTAGTATATGAGTAGCTCAAAGAATAGGGACACCCTATCTATATATCCAAGTGCATGTGCTTTCTGTGCATGTACAGCATGATTAATGTGTGTGAATCATAATAATGATTGCTCATTTCTTTAATCTTATATTAAAGGGACACTCAAGTCAAATAGAACTTTTATGATTCAGAAAGAGCATGTCGTTTTAAGACACTTTCCAGTTGACTTCCATTATCAAATTTGGCACAGTCTTTTTATATTCACACTTTCTGGGGAACAAGATCCTACTGAGCATGTGCAGAAGCTCACAGGGTATACGTACTAGTCTGTGATTGGCTGATGGCCGTCACATGATACAGGGGGCCGAAAAATGAGAGAGAAAATAAAATTGACAGAAAAAAATCTACTTCTTTTTTTTAAATTCAGAGTAGGTGTTAAATAATTGTCTTTTTATTATGCACTTGTTAATTATTCAATTCTACTACATTGAGTGGTCCTTTAAGGAAAATATTAAATGAAAATAACTTTCTAGCTATATTCAACAGTTAATATATATTTATATATAAACACACATACACAGAGTTGGAAATTCTCACTAGTCCTGGGCAAATAGGAAATTGTAGTACTTTGTTCCTATTTTTAATGTTGAGTGGACTAGTAACCTTCTCCCTCATGACTAGTAAATTATAGTGATAATTTCTATGAGCACGTGCGCGCACGCACACACGCAGACATACATATATATGAAACAGTATTTCCATTGGTCTAATCAACATTATATTTGCAAATACAACATAACTTATATATCCATATCCAATGTGCCGAGTATAGCTTCATACAAAGTAGTTACTATCTACCAAAAACTGCCTGATTAACACCATTTGCAATACTTTAGGATTCTTAGAAGTGGCTACTTACACAAGGAGAGTTTGACAAAAGCCCACGCACTTGCTTGGTCCCCACTCTACTGTATAGTATTCCTTGGCTACAGAAAAATAAAGATATTATTTTATCTATGTGTGTGTTCAGATATGTAAAAATAAGGATAAAGTTATTAGTAGTGTTTTGCCTGATTGCTGCACCTGGAATTTTGAGTCATATAAATAATTAAATTGGATCCAGTCACAGCCCATCTTTTTGTTTGCAAAGGAAATACCAGAAATGTATGAAGAATTGATAATAGAGGTTATTTTTTTTGCTGATGCGGCTTCATGGGGTCTATTTGATAACACAGTTCAATGCTGGGAAAAATGTACACATCATTTCCCTAGCAAAGATTATTTTTACTGCATGTCTTTCAGCAGGAAATAGAAAACAGCCAATGACTTTTGGGACATGTGGAATTACTTTAAACAAAGCTGAGTCGTCCTCTTTCCTGGACTGTTTTGCATTGCTTAGTGGAAATTTGCAAGTTCAATGCAACTTTTAGGACGTGTAAAACCTGTAATTCTTGGTTATGTGGTTCTGGGAAATCTATAAAGAGATAGGCAACTGAGCGCTTTCATTATCCTAAGCAAAGAAAAAACTAACGCCAGGACGTGAAAGCTGACCTATAATAAATCCGTATTATTAATATTCTTATTAATCTGGATATAAAACTCAGTCAGTAGAGTGACTCATTACAGTTAACACACCATCTTTTTTTTTTTAAAACAGAAAGAAGGATGCTCTTCATAATACTGAATTAAATGAAAACGCTTTCCAGTAAATACTATAATATGGATGGTGCTTAAAAAGAGATAGAAATATGAGTCATAATAAAGATATTTACAAGTGATTTAACTGAATTTTACATTAATCTTGAGCCCTTTGTATTTCATTTGTTGAGATTTTATACTTACCATTTATTTTCCATTTTTCTCTCTTAAATCTAAAGGTGAAATACATTTAATAACCCCATACAAGTTTTAATTAATTGGCAGTATCATTTTAAAAACTTCTAATCTCTTCTGCTGAGGCCTCATACTGACACATTTAAGTGAACTGCTGCACTGATCAATATTCACTATGAAAAATGAAGCAGGGTATAGGCAACCGCAAAATATTTCTGGGAGGTGGAGCAAAAAAAACAAAAAACGTGCAGCAGAGATATCTGCTTTTTGTACATACTGTATAGTATGCTTATATATAAAGAGCCAAGGTGGTTTGCTTTCACCCCCCCCCCCCCCCCCCGAATACCTCTATAGGGCTAGATTACGAGTGGAGCGCTGTTTAGTGCTCCCGCTTGTGCATTTAGATCGCTAGACGGAGGCTTTTCGCGTTCGCCAGGTTTTTGTCTTGCATAACAGTTAACCAGATATCTGAAGTTGCGGACACCAGACATGCGTTAAATTTGATTGCACTCAAGCAAACGCATTTACTTTCAGCTCATAATAGGCACGCTATTTCCGTTGTGTGCAGTGCAAAGAGCTGCAAAATACTCCATATTAATTGCCCACTACAGTTAGTGCGCCACTCGTAATCCAGCTCGTAATAGGGTGAGGCTTCTGAAATCTGGAGTTTGCACTTCCAATTCTCATGACATCATTTTCAGATTTAACTGGAAAAGGCAGCAAAATAAGTAATAAAAGTATAATTAAGAGCTGGGGTTTTTTTTTAGGTTTAAACCGATAAATCGGACATGAAATCCAAAATTTTTCTTTCATGATTTAGGTAGAACATACAATTTTAAACATCTTTCCGGTTTACTTCTATTTTCAAATTTGCTTAGTTCTCTTGGTATCATTTGTTGAAGGAGCAACAATTTACTACTGGTCTCTAACTGAACACATGGGTGAGACAATGACAATCAGTATATATATATGCAACCACCAATTAGCAGCTAGAACTTAGGTTATTTGCTGCTCCTGAGCTTTCCAAAATAAACCTTTCAGCAAAGGATAACTCGAGAACGAAGCAAATAATATAAGTAAATTGGAAATTTGTTTAAAATCGTATGCTCTGTCTAAACCATGAATGTCTAATTATGACTTTACTGTCCCTTTAAGCATTTTGTGGGAAATTCCAAATGTGATTTATGTTACTTTAAAAGTTACAGGTAGGGAATAATATCAGACAGTTTGTTTATCTGTGGGTGAATAAACAAAGTTTTGCTTTTGTGTAAAAAAAAAAGTTATTTGTTCTCTAGAGAGGTCAAAAAAGCAAAAAAGGTTTTCAAAATGCTGAAGATTGCCTAAATGTTCTATTGATTTGCAGCATTTGCCGGATATATAATGTTTTTTTTTCCTCTCTAGGGACATGAAACTTTTTAAGCAAAAGCAGCAGGTGTTTAATGTCCTTTTAAGGTTCAATTGTATTACAGCACTTATCAGCTGCAGAAAGTATGATGTGCACCCTGTACGCATAAAAGTGACTCTTGGGTAGTGTCACCCATAGAAAACACAGACAAACACCTTGCAAATTAGAGTAAAGCTTACTTTATAACAGTAATCAAGGAACCGCTAGATCCTTGTGCATCTTAGTCCAAATCACCTAGATTACGAGTTTTGCGCTAAACAGGGTGCGAAACTAATGCCAAAAAAGTTGCATTATTTCACTCTCCATATCGCTGCAATTACGAGTTACTGAAAAACCTCCTTGTACATGTGATATGGTGGTGTTAAGCTCCATACTGCACATATCACACATATCTGAAGTGCCGAATGAAAAAATCTCTGTAACGCAACCCCATTGATGTCTATGGGGGAAAAAAGTTACGTTTAAACCTAACACCCTAACATAAACCCCTAGTCTAAACACCCCTAATCTGCTGCCCCCGACATCGCTGACGCTAAATAAAGTTATTAACCCCTAATACGCCTGTCCCCGACATCGCCAACACTAAATAAAATGATTAACCCCTAAACCTCCGGCCTCCCACTTTGCCGCCACTAAATAAACCTATTACCCTTAAACCTCTGGCCCCCCACATTGCCAACACTATTTACATATATTAACCCCTAAACCTTCGGCCTCCACCATCGCCGTCACTAAATAAACCTATTAACCTCTAAACTGCCAGCCCCCCCACATCACAAAACACTAAATTAAACTATTAATCCCTAAACCTAACACCCCCCTAACTTTAAATTAAAATTACAATATAACTATCTTAAAATAAATAAAAACTTACCTGTGAAATAAAAAAAAATCCTAAATTTAAACTATAAAATAACCTAACTACATAACTATTCTAATAAAATTAAAAAAAACTACCAATTAAAAAATCTAAAATACTCTACGAAAAAAATAAAAAAATCTAAAATTACAAAAAATAATAAACACTAAATTACGAAAAATAAAAAACACCAAGATTACAAAAAATAATAAACTAAATTATCAAAAATAAAAACAATTACACCTAATCTAATAATAGCCCTATAAAAATAAAAAGCCCCCCAAAATAAAAACACCCCTTAGCCTACAATAAACTACCAATAGCCCTTAAAAGGACCTTTTGTAGGGCATTGCCCTAAGTTCAACAGCTCTTTTACCTAGAAAAAATACAAAGTCCCCCAACAGTAAACCCCCCACCCAATCAACCCCCCAAAATAAAAAAACCTAGCTCTAAAAAATCCTAAAATACCCATTGCCCCTAAAGGGGCATTTTTATGGGCATTGCCCTTAAAAGGGCATTTAGCTATTTTACTGCCCTTAAAAGGGCATTCAGCTCTTTTACAAGTGCCCAAAAAACCCAATTTAAAAAAAAACCCCACCCAAAACATTTAAACAAATACCTAACATTAACCCCATAAAATTTACTCACAGTTCCTGAAGTCCGGACATCCATCTCCATCCAGGTGACGAGAAGTCTTCATCCAGGTGGCGACACCTTCATCCATTGCGGTGGCGTCTTCTATCTTAATCCCGTGGCGTGGAGCGGAGCCATCCTGGACGGTGAAGACATCCTGCATGGAGTGTCCTCTTCATACGGTCACTGCCATACACTGAAGTTGAATGCAAGGTAGCCGTTTCAAAATGTCGTACCTTGCATTCCTATTGGCTGATTTGATTCTTCAAATTCAAATCAGCCAATAGGATGAGAGCTTCTGAAATCCTATTGGCTGTTCAAAACAGCCAATAGGATTAGAGCTACTAAAATCCTATGATTTGAAGATAGAAGACGCCCCCGCGATGGAAGACTTCTCGCCGCCTGGATGGAGATGGATGGATTAATTTAGTGTTTTGCGATGTGGGGGGGGGGCTGGCAGTTTAAGCATTAATATGTTTATTTAGTGGCGGCGATGTCGAGGAGTGACGGTTTAGGGGTTAATATATTTAAATAGTGTTGGTGATGTCGGTGGGCGGCAGATAAGGAGTAAATAAGTTTATTATATAATTTGCAATGCAGAAGGGTGTCGGTTTAGGGGTTAATAGGTTACACAAAATCCATAACTACTGCTCTCAGATGGCGGTATGGATCGTGACGGTATAGGCTGTAACGCAAGTATTTTAGCCAGAACGCACAACCTGTAATACGGGCGCTATGAAAATCCCACGCAAAAACATAATTTTTTGAGTTTGGAATGGACGTTGCGTTACAGGCTAAAATGCTTGCGGTATTGCTATACCAACACGACTTGTAATATGCGTTCCTGGCCATTACGCTGGAATGGCTAATTTTTCAGCGTTAAAATCCGTACCGCAACACTTGTAATCTAGTCGAATGTGTGCTGTGGTCTAATTAGTCCTGCAGATCATGAGATCCCTGTAGATTTAGGCTGCTACCCTTTGCATATTTGAAAATGTTTGTGTTTAATGCATCTTAAACTAGAAACTATTTGTTACTTGACCGTGAATCATTCTGCTGTTTGCTCTTATTTGGAGTTCTGTCCTGCTATCCCTCCTTCCTATAGTTAGGTGCTGATTCTATTAAACAAAATTAAAACTGCCCTAATACTGCACTGGAAGGGCCAAATCCTCGTTATAAATTACACAGCTCATGCACATGACTACAGATGCCTCTCCTAATCACCTCTATAACATTACTTTGTAGGACAGTGAAAAGAAAGGATTTATGAACAAACTCTATGCCATCCAGGAGGTGTGTGTCAGTGTACAGAATGTTCTAGATGAAGTGGCCTCCATTGGAGAGAGGATAAAGAAGTAAGTACGCACTTCATTTTGAATTTGTTAACATTTGAATGCAAGCACCAAAGACAGACACGTGAACTAATGTAGTGCATGTTTATCTATACTATAATCGCATTTGTAACACGTCCGTCGGTGTCGCCAGTTGCACACGCATCCTCAAAGGAATGTTAGCTGCGCACGCCCGGTGGATTCCGAAAATGGCAGGGTGGTGAAAGAATCGCACAATGTATAACAAAAAAAACTAACCTCCCACACGAAGTATTAACAAACTGAAACCGCCAACATCACAAAATAATAAAGTAATAAACCCCTAATCTGCAAATAACATAATTCAAATATTAACCCCTAAACCGCCAACCCCCCACATCGCAATAAACCTAATTAACCTATTAAACCCTAAACTGACAAACCACCACATCACAATAAACCGAATTAACCTATTAACTCCTAAAACGCCAACCCCCCACATCACAATAAACCTAATTAACCTATTAATCCCTAAACTGCCAGACCCCCACATCGCAATAAACCTAATTAACCTATTAACTCCTAAACCGCCAAGCCCCCACAACACTAACTAATTTAATTACTAAGCCCCCTAACCTAACACCCCCTAAGTTAACCCCAATACTAAGTTACACTTAAATAAAACCTAACATTAAATTACAAAAAAATTTCTAAAATTACAGAAAAAAATAAACAAAATTATCAAAAAAAAAAAAAAAAAAATTAATCCCTATGAAAAAAAAAAAAATCTCCCTAATTTAAACTAAACAACCAATAGCCCTTAAAATTGCCTTTTATAGGGCATTGCCCTAAGTTAAACAGCTCTTACATTTCAAAGAAGTCCCTCCTGACAGTGAAAAACCTCACACACACCAAAACCCCCAAATAAAAAAACTTAAACTACCCATTGCCCCTAAATGGGCATTTGTATGGGTATTTCCCTTAAAAGGGCATTCAGCTATTTTACTGCCCTTAAAAGGGCAATCAGCTCTTTTACAGTCCATTAAATTCCTAATCTTAAAAATCCGGCGAAGAAGGTCTTCTTCCAGACGGCTCCATCATCTTCTACCGGAGCGTTGGAGGCGCCGAGCGGAGGTGCGGAGCTGGCTTTCCCAATGCACGGATCCTCAGCAGTGGTCCTCAGTGGCGGTTCTCAGCGGCGGTCTTCAATGGCGGCGGTCCTTAGTGGCGTGTAGGCTCCTCTTCATGCGATCATCCGTCGCACACTGAAGATTGAATGCAAGGTACCCCATATTTATTTGGGTACCTTGCATTCCTATTGGCTGAAATGTTTAAATCCTAATCCTATTGGCTGATTTCAAAATTTAAGCGAATAGGAATGCAAGTTACCCCAAACTAAAAGTGGTACCTTGCATTTAGTTTTCAGTGTACGCCGGAGAGGAGCATCCACACCACTGAGGATGGCCATCTCTGAAGACCGCCGCTGAGGACCACCACTGAGAACCGCCGCTGAGGAACGCTGCTCCGGATACGCGCATCAGGGAAGACTGCTCCACACCTCCGCTCCGTGCCGCCTTCGCTCCGGATGAAGATAGAAGATGATGGACCCGCCTGGAAGAAGATCTTTACCGCTGGACTTTAGGAACGGTGAGTACCTATCTGGGGCTTAGTTTTAGGATTTTTTTTTTATTTTTAAGATTAGGGATTTAATGAAATGTAAAAGAGCTAATTGCCCTTTTAAGGGAAGTAAAAGAGCTGAAAGCCCTTTTAAGGGCAATGCCCATACAAATGCCCCTTTTGGAGCAATAGATAGCTTAGGTTTTTTGAGTGTTAGGTTTTTTTTATTTTGGGGAGGTAGGTTGGGTGGGGGGTTTTACTGTTAGGGGTAATTGGTAATTTTTTAAGTAAAAGAGCAGTTTAACTTAGGGCAATACACCTACAAAAGGCCCTTTTAAGGGCTATTGGTAGTTTAGTATTAGATTAGGGGGTGTTTTTATTTTGTGGGGGAATTTTTATTTTTATAGGGGTATTAGTTTAGGTTTAAATTTTTTATTTTGGATAGCTTTGTTTAATTTTTTCTGTAATTTAGCATTTTTTATTTTTTTTGTAACTTTAGTTTGGGGGTTTCTATTTTTTAAACATAGACTGCCCTCTGGGCAGGATTATCGCCTAGTACAATTATACAGTCAAGTAGATGCAATAACACTATTAACTACTATTGAAAGATTTTTAAATATGTTTTTCAAAATAAAGTAGTTTGAATTAGAACAACATATTTAACTTGCATATGATTTACTAAAATAATACATAAAATAATTTTGCTTTAATTAAAAAAAAATTACAAAAAAATAAAAGTACTGAGCTGAATTACTTGTCACAATCTATATAACACCCATGTATTATGGCAAGATATAAACATTGACTAGGGGACCAAAATACACTAATAATGTTGAGACCAACAAGTTACAGAATGGGAACCACTCTCTAGTCCCAATCCATTCACTAAGTGGTCAGTCTTGTAATACTATACTCCTGTGCAACATCTATTATTAGCTGTATTTATATGAAAATATCTTCTTTTATTTGTTTAATAGAAGCATGTTTTATTACACACACGCAATGTCAACCTAAATAGCCTGTTGTGTGAGCAGTCTGGCTGCAAGAGAAGGAAAATCTGATGATATAAATAAATTATAAAGTTGTTTCAAATCCCATGCTCTATCAGAATCAGGAAAGAAAAAAATTAGGTTTCATGTCCCTTTAAAAAATGAAAATTACAGTTAGTTTCTCTCCCTGGTTGACACGTATTCCTTTTCTAGGAAGGCATAGTAACATGGGCTCAGGCGTGTGCATGTGTCTTGAGCCCTATGTGGCAGTAGTGTGTGTAAAGAGGCTGCACCAGGCAATGCTAGTTGACTGCAGAAAACACCCAAAGCTCTGTGTTCCATTAGTAATACTCACACACACTGTTTGTATGTCTTCTATACATAGACAGTTGCACTCTCAGTTTGAGCTCAAACAGGTGTCTTTATTAACCAGTGCTTCTAGCTTTCCAAATACATTTACAATAGAGTTTTACTGAAGAGTGACTGAAGCTCACGTACGCTAAAGCTCCCTCTATAGGTTGCTTGTATAACATTGCTTCACACACTGCTCCTGCATTCTGCTCAAAACATGTGCACTTTCCTGAGCCTATCTCTGTATGTAAAGGAGTCATGTTTCAACAAAGCATATAATAAGAGAAAGAAGACATTAGAAAATAGAAGTAAATTGGAAAGTTTGTATGTTCTGTCTAATTTTAAATTCCGTGCCCTATAATGTTGTGAGGGTATACAGTGTATGTAGCATAATTTGTCTCTGCAGTTTCTCTTCTAGTTTCAAAAAGTCATGAATAAATGATCATACTGCTATAACTGTGACTTATTCATTTTTTCTTGCAGCACATTCAACTGGACCGTCCCGTTTTTAACTTGGCTGACTATAATTGCCTTCTGCCTTCTTACAGTCGTTTTGTACCTAATACCACTAAGATACATTGTCCTTTTGTGGGGTAGGTAAACTAATTCTTAAAAATCTGCACATTTATTAAAAGTTAGTTTAGAGTAGTGGTTCGAAAACTTTTTCTTGCCACTTCTCCATTGGTTCCATAAATTCACCATCAGGGCCTCTATTACACCGTAAAAATATTATTTAAATTAGCAAAGCACAGCCTCTAATGAAAATTAACAAACCAATACAATTTGAAAGAGTAAAATTAATTAAATGCCTAATCACATTTTAAAATAATCATTTCAGTCTATTTAATAAAAAATCTATAATTTCATCTTGTCATACCAGCTTTTTAAAGTTGATAGTCACCATGCAAGATTGTTATATTTATAATATTTAGGGCTAGATTACAAGGGGAGCGCTATTTTAACGCATGCTCATAAAGGGACAAATTTGTCCTTTTACGGGCGCAAGTTAAACTACCAGCCATTACAAGTGGTTGGTTAATGCACCTGCGAGCTTGCGGTTTAACTCTGCACTTAGCACAATTATCCAGAGGTCAGACATCTGATTAATAAAAAAAGTTGCTCCAATTTCCCCCTAAATAAAGAGGACAGTAGTTCAAAATAAAATAAGAACAAATATATTTGTTTCTGTTGCAGCTGAGTTGATCACAGGTGAAGGTGGCCCAAAGTAAGTATTTTATATGACTGGGTTAGAGATTAGAAACAACATACTCTGAAATATTAATGTTCTTCTAAAAACTTCAAAGCTCCTGAATGTTTAATGGTGTTGGGGTTACACTTAATAGCTGTCCAGTTTTTTGAGTATTTGTATTACAGAATGAGAAAGTACCTAAAATAGGAAAAAAGGAAGCTGATAACACTTTACACCAGCCAAATAGTTTAATGATTTGCATTTTTAAATTAACACAAACTATGTAAACCATAGTCTTTTAATTTAACTCTAGGAATAAGCAATCTTCAGGTTTTCTTGGCAGAAGCACTATTAAAAAAGCACAGATAGTTCAACAGAATCCTGCATTATCAGATCTTTATTGATATAAATTAAGGCATAATTATGTAACGTAATGGTGTCATTAAGTTTATTTACCTATTCAGAAATAAGGAGCTGGCTTATTCCATCCCTCTTCTATAATATGACTTTTTAGATTGATTTAATATAATGTAACATTTTGAGGCAATCTAAATAAGATAATTAATACATACGATTACCATATCATCCCTCATCACATTAATGTATTATCCCTCTATATAATCCCTACTCCACAGAGGATTGTTGCTGAACCAGGAATTACATGTTTTACATTTGATAGTTTCTTTTCTATGTGCTTTCATCATGTGACTTATTCAGTTTTTGAGCCTTTCTCCTATTTACCAGAGTTTATACCTATATGTCAAGAATTGTTGAGATTCCCAGGTGCTCTGTCAGAATCTTTAGGTCATAAATGCAATGTGTCATGTTTAATATATTTCTTATAGATAATAATATAGTAGACTTACATAGGACTGTGCTCTGAGTCCCAAATGCCATTGATTAATCTAAATAAAATAACCACATTTCATAATTTTGTCTATAATTATTTAACCATCATTAAACTCAACATTTGAGTTTATACAACAACACATAAAAAAAAAACTAGAATCCAGAAAAGATTACAGACTTTGCACGTTCTTACCTGTGTTAATCTTTCAATATGTAAAGGTTAAAGGGATAGTCTAGTAAAAAATAAACTTTCATGATTCAGATAGAGCATGCAATTTTAAGCAACTTTCTAATTTACTGGTATGTTTATTTTAAAAAGCAAGAATGTAAGCTTAGGAGCCGGCCCATTTTTGGTTCAGCACCTGAATAGCGCTTGCTGATTGGATGGCTACATTTAGACAACAATCAGCAAGCGCTACCCAAGTGCTGAACCAAAAATGGGCCAGCTCCTAAGCTTACATTCTTGCTTTTTAAAATAAAGATACCAAAAGAACGAAGAAAATTTGATATTAGGAGTAAATGAGAAAGTTGCTTAAAATTGTATGCTCTGAATCATGAAAGTTTCATTTTGACTAGACTGTCCATTTAACATTTTATGGAACCATTTAGTATAAATGTCCTTTAGAGTTAGTTATTCTTGCCTTTCTAGTTGACTGTTTGTAGACATTTAAAGGGACAGTAAATTAAAAATTAAACATTTATAACAACTTAGTTGTTATCTAATTATTATTATTTATTTTTTTAATAGTATTCCTTAGGTAGGCACATGAACAGCTGTGCTGGGAGCTAGCTGGTGATTGGTGGCTGCCCATGTATGCCTCTTTTTATTGGCTTAACAAATGTATTCAGCTAGCTCCCATTAGTAGCTACAAATAGTGCATTGCTCCTTTAACAAAGGATACCAAGAGAACCTATCTTGAGTACCGTGTACAGTGCTGGAGGCCATATATCCAGAAGGATATAAAGAAACTGGAATCTGTTCAAAGGATGGCTAGTAAAATGGTAGATGGTCTAAAAAATAAAACTTACCAGGAGAGGCTCAATTACCTAAATATATAAAGCTTAGAAGAGAGAAGGGAAAGAGTGTTATATGATGGTAACTTTTAAGTATCTTAAGTGGCTTAGTAAAGCTGAGGCTGCGAGTGTGTTTCATTAAAAAGAAAAATTGAATAAGGGGTCATGATCTTAAGTTGAAGGGTAGTTCAGGGGGGATTTGTGGAAGTACTTCTTCTTGAAATAAACTTCCAGTAGAGGTGGTAATAAAAAATACTGGGGGGGGGGGACTTTTTTTATAATTTTAGGAAATTATGGGCAGTCTTGTTGGGCCTATGCTTCTTAAAGGGACAGTCTACACCAGAATGTTTATTGTTTTAAAAGATAGATAATCCCTTTATTACCCATTCCCCAGTTTTGCATAACCAACACAGTTATAATAATATACTTTTAACCTCTGTGATTATCTTGTATCTAAGCCTCGGCAAACTGACCCTTTATTCCAGTTCTTTTGACAGACTTGCAGTTTAGCCAATCAGTGCCTGCTCCCAGATAACTTCAGTGCACGAGCACAGTGTTATTTATATAAAATATGTGAACCAACACCCTCTACTGGTGAAAAACTGTTAGAATGCATTCTAAAAAGAGGTGGCTTTCAAGGTCTAAGAAATTAGCATATGAACCTCCTAGGTTAAGCTTTCAACTAAGAATACCAAGAGAACAAAGCAAAATTGGTGATAAAAGTAAATTGGAAAATTGTTTAAAATTACATGCTCTATCTGAATCATGAAAGTTTATTTTGGCCTAGACTGTCCCTTTAACTGCCATCAAAATCTATGGGGCCGATTATCTAAAGGTCTCTGGGCTGGCGACATTATTTAAGAATGCTTTCCAGTCCTTCTGTTTCTCTGGTGGAATTATATAAAGCCACATTTTACCCTAAAAACAGGATGTCTTGCTAAGGGTCGTATACTGCATTTTTGTATGGAAAAGGAGATGCATACATTGCAAAATTGCACAATTAAAATTGGAATTTAAAAATTATACAAAATGAATAAGCAAACCATTCACACATAAATATTCAGGAAAAAACTGCATTGTTAAGGAACATCAAAAATCATAGCAAAATTGTTAACTAAATATTGTTTTGTTTTGTTTTCAAAAACTTAAAATTTGTGTGTAAATTAAACAGAAATATATTGTCTTAAATTTGCACATTGTAAATCATAATTTAAGAACAATGGATGTGCAAAAAAACATAAAAATTAGTATTTCTTAATACAAAATCCAAAGCGTAATTGTTTTTTCCTAAAATGGCTGAACATGGGTGTGTATTAAATTTTCCCTCAAATCCCAGTGTAATTATCTAAACCTTTCTGCTCTACAGCTCTCAATGTTTTTTCACGCAAATGAAAAGGTGGTGAAGTTGTGACAAAATACTCAAACTACTTAATACCCTAATAGAAAAACACATGACAAATATAGGTGAATGTAAGATGCTATACACAGAAAGCAGCGTAATGTGATTTATTGGCTGCAGGTTGTCATTTTAAAAGTGCGTCCCCTGCTCACTGCTAACTTTACCCTAAACAGTGAAGATTCCCTTTACAGCAAGCCCCATTCATTTCAATAGGAGACATCTCAACACTCACAGGGACTGCCCCTTTATTAAGATAATTCCACCAAGACAGCCCCTGCTAGGGTCTGCATGAAAAACTATATCTGATCTGGCGAGGTTTAGATAATCAGCCCCTTCGTTTCTATGTTCTAAGTTAATTGGATAATAGAAGTAATTTGGAAACTTGTTTAAAATTGTGTGTTCTTTTTTCATTCTGACTTTACTGTCCCTTTAATAGAATGTAAGTTGTCGTAAGAGCAGAATTCTCTATTCCATATATAAAAACCTTTCATGAAGTTGAGTAGGAGTGCTTGAGTAACACGTTTGTGGAAAATACTTTACATGGATATGAGCATTTAAAGGAACAGGAAAGCCCCAAATTTTCTCTTATAATTCAGTTAGAACATACAATTTCAAACAACCTTCCTTTGCTGAAGGAACAGCATTGCACTACAGGCAGCTAGCTGAACACATCTAGTTAGCCAATCACATGAGACAAATGTGTGCAGGCACCAATCAGCAGCTAGCCCCCACTAGTGTAGGATATGTGTGTATTATTTTTCAACAAAGTATACCAAAAGAACAAAGCACATTTGAAAAAAGAAGTAAATTTAAAAAGTGTCTTAAAATAACATGCTTTATTTGAATCATGCAAGTTTAATTTTAACTTTCCTATCCGTTTAAAGAGATACTACACCCAAATTTTTAAATGAGTTATATAGAACATGCAATTTTAAGCAACTTTCTAATTTACTCCTATTATCAATTTTTCTTTGTTCTCTTGCTATCTTTATTTAAAAAGCATGAATGTAAAGATTAGGAGCCATCCCGTTTTAGGTCCAGCACCTTGGATAGCGCTTTTTTATTGGTGGCTACATTTATCTGCATGCATTTAAACATTCTTGTACTGTGTTACTGAATACACCAACACTTTATAACTAACAATTATCAGCAATCACATAGAGCAAACATGATTTTCAAAATATACACATCTGTTTTGTTAACTGATGTGTCAAAAAGCATTCCAGCATTTTGCTTTTAGGGTGCAGTAAATAGTAGAGAATAAGGATTTAATTTCTTGTATCATATTACAGAGATCTGGAAACATATTTACTAACATAAACAGCCTAAAGTCAACAGGTCCTAACGGACCACTTTATGTTTAATGGTTTAATGTGGTAGTGAATGCAACATAATGTATCACAAGCAACCCCAGCACTAAAGAGATTTAAGCATGTGTTGGCACATGCAGTTTATTAGATACAAAGGTCTTCACAGAGATCTCCCTTATGGCAGCACTTCTGCCAAGGCACAGAGAGGAGGGCCAAGTTTTTGGTTCCCCAACACATAATGCTCTGATAAATATATTTTGACAGCAGGAATATAAAAACCAAACCTCTGATTTTACAGGTTTTAGTTTGTTAAGAGAATGTTACCTCCGTATACCTCAGTTATTCTGTATAAGTCACCATAGTACCGTTACATGTTAATTAGTGTAAAGAATAGAAGTAAATAACAAGAAACAATTGAAGTCTATTAATTAAACCAAATCTAGTCCTAGACACAAAATAATGCATTACTTGTTTCATCAGTTATGAAGATCTTGTCATCCTTTCTGGGGGGTTTTATGTTAAATACCATATTTGATAAGGGAATATGGCCTGAATATAAGAAGTAGTCAGACAAATTGTATTGCCTTATCACCTTGGCTGCTACAAAAGGTGATTTTTTTTTAGCAAAGGATAGCAAGAGAACAAAGTAGATTTTATAATAAAAGTAAATGAAATGTCTCTTATCTGAACCATGAAAGTTTCACTTTGAATTTTATGAATTGTTGATTGTACATGCATCTGGCAAAATAAATTATACAGTTATGGAGCTCAATATCTTAGGAAGTGCTAGTTTAAGCTACTTTACAGTAGAAGCGGTGATGTCAGTAGGGGCAGAAGAAAGAGCCTGAGATACCACCATCTTGTGTATTCTGATGGAAGGCTACAAAGGATGATGCTTGGACTATGAATGTGGTTTGATTTGTCACAAACTGTTATCCCTCTTAGCTTTCTGGTTACACAATATTATGAAATAGTCAGATGGTTTTCATATTGTTGTCAAACGTGTCTTTAAATCTGCTTGCCCAGCACTCAAAAAGAGATCATTTGTTTCGAAGTTCTACATGATGAACCATAAAGAATAGAAGCAACCACCCCTGCTCACTACAATGTTAGATTGATCTATAAAGATGTAGCTCAGATGTGTAAAATGCAGTGCATTTAGACTATACAGTGATATTTAGCACAGAATAAGAAATGAACAGATGTATAAGATAGTAAACATCACTTGCATCTATTGTTTCAGGTATTAATAAATTTACAAAGAAAATTCGATGCCCTTATGCGATTGACAACAATGAGCTTCTGGACTTCCTGTCTAGAGTTCCTTCTGATGTACAAGTGGTGAGTATTATGTCTATTATATTACAATAATATGTGCAGGATGTGTAACAGTCATAACAGTGATATAAACTGGTGACTTCTTTTATTACCAGTGGCAGTTCTACATGAGGTTATGCCTCTCCATCTATAACTGTAGAACCCTAAATCATATTTACATAGTTAGTGCTCTATACAGAGCATGGGGAGAGGTAAAGGATGAGAAGGGAGATTAAAAAAAAATAAAGGTAGGAATAATTAATATAAGAGGTCCCACTACCTCCGAACCCTTGGTTTAAAATTGGAGCTCCTTTTGTGGTTTAGAACCACCTTTGGTTATGACAGAATAAGTGTAAAGGGGCACAAAAGTAATTTTACAAAGAGGGTGTTTTAATATGTTTTTTCTGATGTATGTGTGTTGAAAAATATATTTTTTATGCTTGAGGTGCTATGCAGTCCACCCATAGTCCTGAGAACGGACATTATTCATGGATTATATTAGAGTTTGTTCCTGGCACCCTGTCAGTTGTTTTTCGAGAGATTCTAGTGTGACTTTTTCCTATCTTTAACATTGGGTGGCCTAGCTATTCACATGCACACACGCACACAGTGGTTTAAAAGTATGTCCAACATCTACTAGCCCTAGGAAGAAGCCTAGCAGCCTACTTTTTGAAGTTTAAATTTGGCATATGCATCATTTTAATAAACATTTATATTCTTCTTTTATACACTCTTACTAAGAATAAAACACTATTTGTGCATACTTATAAAGATAAAACTAATATAGACACCCATAAAGAGGCATTGATAAACACACATAGGTAAGGATAGACAAACACACAGTGACAGGAGTAAAGACACACACACACACCCTGAGGCAGGGATACACAACACACAGACACACTGAGACAGGGATACACACACACACAGGCAGGGATACACACACACACACACACACATTGAGGTAGGGATACACACAGAAACACACACACACACTGAGGCAGGGATACACACACACACACTGAGGCAGGGATACACACACACACACTGAGGCAAGGATACACACACACACACTGAGGCAGGGATACACACACACACACACTGAGGTAGGGATACACACACACACACACTGAGGTAGGGATATACACACACACACACTGAGGCAGGGATACACACACACTGAGGTAGGGATACACACAGACACACACACGCATTGAGGCAGGGATACACATACACACACTGAGGCAAGAATACACACACACACATTGAGGTAGGGATACACACACACACTGAGGTAGGGATACACACACACACTGAGGTAGGGATACACACACACTCACTGAGGTAGGGATACACACACACACACACTGAGGTAGGGATACACACAAACACACACTGAGGCAGGGATACACACACACACATTGAGGCAGGGATACACACAGACACACACAGGCATTGAGGCAGGGATACACATACACACACTGAGGCAGGGATACACACACACACACTGAGGCAGGGATACACACACACACACACATTGAGGCAGGGATACACACACACACACACTGAGGCAGGGATACACACACACACACACACACTGAGGCAGAGATACACACACACACACTGAGGTAGAGATACACACACACACACTGAGGTAGGGATACACACACACGCATTGAGGCAGGGATACACATACACACACTGAGGCAGAGATACACACACACACACACACACACATTGAGGCAGGGATAAACACACACACACACACTGAGGTAGGGATACACACACACACACACACTGAGGTAGGGATACACACACACACTGAGGTAGGGATACACACACACACTGAGGCAGGGATACACACACACACACACACACACTGAGGCAGGGATACACACACACACACATTGAGGCAGGGATACACACAGACACACACAGGCATTGAGGCAGGGATACACATACACACACTGAGGCAGGGATACACACACACACACACACACATTGAGGCAGGGATACACACACACACACTGAGGCAGGGATACACACACACACACTGAGGCAGGGATACACACACACACACTGAGGTAGAGATACACACACACACACACACTGAGGTAGGGATACACACACACACACTGAGGCAGGGATACACATACACACACTGAGGCAGAGATACACACACACACACACATTGAGGCAGGGATAAACACACACACACACTGAGGTAGGGATACACACACACACACACTGAGGTAGGGATACACACACACACACACTGAGGTAGGGATACACACACACACTGAGGCAGGGATACACACACACACACACTGAGGCAGGGATACACACACACACATTGAGGCAGGGATACACACAGATACACACACGCATTGAGGCAGGGATACACATACAAACACTGAGGCAGGGATACACACACACATTGAGGCAGGGATACACACACACACTGAGGCAGGGATACACACACACGCATTGAGGCAGGGATACACATACAAACACTGACAGGGATACACACACACACATTGAGGCAGGGATACACACAGACACACACACGCATTGAGGCAGGGATACACATACAAACACTGAGGCAGGGATACACACACACATTGAGGCAGGGATACACACACACACTGAGGCAGGGATACACACACACACACTGAGGCAGGGATACACACAGACACACACACGCATTGAGGCAGGGATACACATACAAACACTGAGGCAGGGATACACACACACACACATTGAGGCAGGGATACACACACACACACACACTGAGGCAGGGATACACACAGACACACACACACGCATTGAGGCAGGGATACACATACACAAATGCATACTGAGGCAGAGATACACACACACACTGAGGCAGGGATACACACACACACACACACATACATGGACATACGCACAGAGGCAGGAACAGACACATTACAGCTAAAATATAAAAAAGTTCTCTATTTTTTTATGTTTAAATAGTTCTTTTCATATTAATGATATAAATTGTTGAGTTTAATGTATATTAAATGATAACGAGCAGGAAGGTGTTTCTAGAACATTGTTGAACTACTTTGAGCTATTAAAGCTACATTCAGTGTTGTAGATACATTATAAGTACTCTAGCTCCTCCAATGTCTCCAACTCACTAGTCTCTCTATTTTCTAAGTCATTCTATGTGGCCAATTTAGTAAAGAAATGGGAGGAATATGAGCTTTATTAAATAGACTCCATAAAATAACATAGGTACTGGAAAGCTTGAAGATTGTTCTTAGTGAATCTTGCCTACTAGGTAGATTAATTAAGTGATCTCTCCAGCCTCTTAAACTTTACCAGCCTCACCAATCTCACATGATCATGTTTTATACCATGCTGTTGATTTACTAGATAAATGGGAGGTATAGGAAATTAATCAGCATTATTAAGTAAAATGGCTGATGGAGATCAGAAACGGTTGCTACATTTTAATATAGCCATGCCGGAGAGACGTGTTAGTAAGGTAGTTTGATGCATTGAGACCAATATTGGCTGTAGGCTTTGTCATTATTTAAGAATTACTAACTACAGTAAAAATATCAGAACTATTATTACATTACATTGATATGACCAAATTAAGCTCTGCCTTCTCTCTTATGAGCTTATCACAAGTATGTTCACCTACAAGCAGATCACAAATAGGTAATAAAGGTATCATTTCAGTGTACGCAGCTGCCATGAGTTAAACAAGAATACATTTAAATGTAAAGAGTAGTAATCACCAGCACTGTGCATGTACAATAATTATTCCATGCAAATGTACATGGCTAATTCTCTATCACCATGGGAGCTGTGAGCACACAGTGTTTTTCACAAGATTTTTGACAAATCTTCTTAGAACCAAATTTGCAAACAACTGTGTATGTCAAAAAACATAATTTATGTAAGAACTTACCTGATAAATTCATTTCTTTCATATTAGCAAGAGTCCATGAGCTAGTGACGTATGGGATATACATTCCTACCAGGAGGGGCAAAGTTTCCCAAACCTCAAAATGCCTATAAATACACCCCTCGCCACACCCACAAATCAGTTTAACGAATAGCCAAGAAGTGGGGTGATAAGAAAAAAGTGCGAAAGCATATAAAATAAGGAATTGGAATAATTGTGCTTTATACAAAAAAATCATAACCACCACCAAAAAAGGGCGGGCCTCATGGACTCTTGCTAATATGAAAGAAATGAATTTATCAGGTAAGTTCTTACATAAATTATGTTTTCTTTCATGTAATTAGCAAGAGTCCATGAGCTAGTGACGTATGGGATAATGACTACCCAAGATGTGGATCTTTCCACGCAAGAGTCACTAGAGAGGGAGGGATAAAATAAAGACAGCCAATTCCTGCTGAAAATAATCCACACCCAAAATAAAGTTTAATGAAAAACATAAACAGAAGATTCAAACTGAAACCGCTGCCTGAAGTACTTTTCTACCAAAAACTGCTTCAGAAGAAGAAAATACATCAAAATGGTAGAATTTAGTAAAAGTATGCAAAGAGGACCAAGTTGCTGCTTTGCAAATCTGATCAACCGAAGCTTCATTCCTAAACGCCCAGGAAGTAGAAACTGACCTAGTAGAATGAGCTGTAATCCTTTGAGGCGGAGTTTTACCCGACTCGACATAGGCATGATGAATTAAAGATTTCAACCAAGATGCCAAAGAAATGGCAGAAGCTTTCTTGCCTTTTCTAGAACCGGAAAAGATAACAAATAGACTAGAAGTCTTTCGGAAAGACTTAGTAACTTCAACATAATATTTCAAAGCTCTAACAACATCCAAAGAATGCAACGATTTCTCCTTAGAATTCTTAGGATTAGGACATAATGAGGGAACCACAATTTCTCTACTAATGTTGTTGGAATTCACAACCTTAGGAAAAAATTAAAAAGAAGTTCGCAACACCGCCTTATCCTGATGAAAAATCAGAAAAGGAGACTCACAAGAAAGAGCAGATAATTCAGAGACTCTTCTGGCAGAAGAGATCACCAAAAGGAACAAAACTTTCCAAGAAAGTAATTTAATGTCCAATGAATGCATTGGTTCAAAAGGAGGAGCTTGAAGAGCCCCCAGAACCAAATTCAAACTCCAAGGAGGAGAAATTGACTTAATGACAGGTTTTATACGAACCAAAGCTTGTACAAAACAATGAATATCAGGAAGATTAGCAATCTTTCTGTGAAAAAGAACAGAAAGAGCAGAGATTTGTCCTTTCAAAGAACTTGCGGATAAACCTTTATCTAAACCATCCTGAAGAAACTGTAAAATTCTCGGAATTCTAAAAGAATGCCAAGAAAAATGATGAGAAAGACACCAAGAAATATAAGTCTTCCAGACTCTATAATATATCTCTCTAGATACAGATTTACGAGCCTGTAACATAGTATTAATCACAGAGTCAGAGAAACCTCTTTGACCAAGAATCAAGTGTTCAATCTCCATACCTTTAAATTTAAGGATTTGAGATCCTGATGGAAAAAAGGACCTTGCGACAGAAGGTCTGGTCTTAGCGGAAGAGCCCACGGATGGCAAGAGGCCATCCGGACAAGATCCGCATACCAAAACCTGTGAGGCCATGCCGGAGCTACCAGCAGAACAAATGAGCATTCCTTCAGAATCTTGGAGATTACTCTTGGAAGAAGAACTAGAGGCGGAAAGATATAGGCAGGATGATACTTCCAAGGAAGTGATAATGCATCCACTGCTTCCACCTGAGGATCCCAGGATCTGGACAGATACCTGGGAAGTTTCTTGTTTAGATGAGACGCCATCAGATCCATTTCCGGAAGCTCCCACATTTGAACAATCTGAAGAAACACCTCTGGGTGAAGAGACCACTCGCCCGGATGCAACGTCTGACGACTGAGATAATCCGCTTCCCAATTGTCTATACCTGGGATATGAACCGCAGAGATTAGACAGGAGCTGGATTCCGCCCAAACCAGAATTCGAGATACTTCTTTCATAGCCAGAGGACTGTGAGTCCCTCCTTGATGATTGATGTATGCCACAGTTGTGACATTGTCTGTCTGAAAACAAATGAACGATTCTCTCTTCAGAAGAGGCCAAGACTGAAGAGCTCTGAAAATTGCACGGAGTTCCAAAATATTGATCGGTAATCTCACCTCCTGAGATTCCCAAACTCCTTGTGCCGTCAGAGATCCCCACGCAGCTCCCCAACCTGTAAGACTTGCATCTGTTGAAATTACAGTCCAGGTCGGAAGAACAAAAGAAGCCCCCTGAATTAAACGATGGTGATCTGTCCACCACGTTAGAGAGTGTCGTACAATCGGTTTTAAAGATATTAATTGAGATATCTTTGTGTAATCCCTGCACCATTGATTCAGCATACAGAGCTGAAGAGGTTGCATGTGAAAACGAGCAAAGGGGATCGCGTCCGATGCAGCAGTCATAAGACCTAGAATTTCCATGCATAAGGCTACCGAAGGGAATGATTGAGACTGAAGGTTTCGACAAGCTGAAATCAATTTTAGACGTCTCTTGTCTGTCAAAGACAGAGTCATGGACACTGAATCTATCTGGAAACCCAGAAAGGTTACCCTTGTCTGAGTAATCAATGAACTTTTTAGTGAATTGATCCTCCAACCATGATCTTGAAGAAACAACACAAGTCGATTCGTATGAGATTCTGCTAAATGTAAAGACTGAGCAAGTACCAAGATATCGTCCAAATAAGGAAATACCACAATACCCTGTTCTCTGATTACAGACAGAAGGGCACGAGAACCTTTGTAAAAATTCTTGGAGCTGTAGCTAGGCCAAACGACAGAGCCACAAACTGGTAATGCTTGTCCAGAAAAGAGAATCTCAGGAACTGATAATGATCTGGATGAATCGGAATATGCAGATATGCATCCTGTAAATCTATTGTGGACATATAATGCCCTTGTTGAACAAAAGGCAAGATAGTCCTTACAGTTACCATTTTGAACGTTGGTATCCTTACATAACGATTCAATATTTTTAGATCCAGAACTGGTCTGAAGGAATTCTCCTTCTTTGGTACAATGAAGAGATTTGAATAAAACCCCAGTCCCTGTTCCAGAACTGGAACTGGCATAATTACTCCAGCCAACTCTAGATCTGAAACACATTTCAGAAATGCTTGAGCTTTCACATGATTTACTGGGACACGGGAAAGAAAAAATCTCTTTGCAGGAGGTCTTATCTTGAAACCAATTCTGTACCCTTCTGAAACAATGTTCTGAATCCAAAGATTGTGAACAGAATTGATCCAAATTTCTTTGAAAAAACGTAACCTGCCCCCTACCAGCTGAGCTGGAATGAGGGCCGCACCTTCATGTGGACTTAGAAGCTGGCTTTGCTTTTCTAGAAGGCTTGGATTTATTCCAGACTGGAGATGGTTTCCAAACTGAAACTGCTCCTGAGGATGAAGGATCAGGCTTTTGTTCTTTGTTGAAACGAAAGGAACGAAAACGATTATTAGCCCTGTTTTTACCCTTAGATTTTTTATCCTGTGGTAAAAAAGTTCCTTTCCCACCAGTAACAGTTGAGATAATAGAATCCAACTGAGAACCAAATAATTTGTTACCCTGGAAAGAAATGGAAAGTAGAGTCGATTTAGAAGACATATCAGCATTCCAAGTTTTAAGCCATAAAGCTCTTCTAGCTAAAATAGCTAGAGACATAAACCTGACATCAACTCTGATAATATAAAAAATGGCATCACAGATAAAATTATTAGCATGTTGAAGAAGAATAATAATATTATGAGAATCATGATCTGTTACTTGTTGCGCTAAAGTTTCCAACCAAAAAGTTGAAGCTGCAGCAACATCAGCCAATGATATAGCAGGTCTAAGAAGAAGATTACCTGAACACAGATAAGCTTTTCTTTGAAAGGATTCAATTTTCCTATCTAAAGGATCCTTAAAGGAAGTACCATCTGACGTAGGAATAGTAGTACGTTTAGCAAGGGTAGAAATAGCCCCATCAACTTTAGGGATTTTGTCCCAAAATTCTAATCTGTCAGACGGCACAGGATATAATTGCTTAAAACGTTTAGAAGGAGTAAATGAATTACCCAAATTATTCCATTCTCTGGAAATTACTTCAGAAATAGCACCAGGAACAGGAAAAACTTCTGGAATAACCACAGGAGATTTAAAGACCTTATCTAAATGTTTAGATTTAGTATCAAGAGGACCAGAATCCTCAATTTCTAAAGCAATTAGTACTTCTTTAAGTAAAGAACGAATAAATTCCATTTTAAATAAATATGAAGATTTATCAGCATCAACCTCTGAGACAGAATCCTCTGAACCAGAAGAGTCATTAGAATCAGAATGATGTTCATTTAAAAATTCATCTGTATAAAGAGAAGTTTTAAAAGATTTTTTATGTTTACTAGAAGGAGGAATAACAGACATAGCCTTCTTGATGGATTCAGAAACAAAATCTCTTATGTTATCAGGAACATTCTGAACATTAGATGTTGATGGAACTGCAACAGGTAATGGTACATTACTAAAGGAAATATTATCTGCATTAACAAGTTTGTCATGACAATTAATACAAACAACAGCTGGAGGAACAGCTACCAAAAGTTTACAGCAGATACACTTAGCTTTGGTAGTTCCAGCACCAGACAGCGATTTTCCTGAAGTATCTTCTGACTCAGATGCAACGTGAGACATCTTGCAATATGTAAGAGAAAAAACAACATGTAAAGCAAAATTGATCAAATTCCTTAAATGACAGTTTCAGGAATGGGGAAAAATGCCAAGGAACAAGCTTCTAGCAACCAGAAGCAAAGAAAAATGAGACTTAAATAATGTGGAGACAAAAAGCGACGCCCATATTTTTTTAGCGCCAAATAAGACGCCCACATTATTTGGCGCCTAAATGCTTTTGGCGCCAAAATGACGCCACGTCCGGAACGCCGACATTTTTGGCACAAAAGAACGTCAAAAAATGACGTAACTTCCGGATACACGTATGACGCCGGAAACAGAAAGATTTTTTGCGCCAAAAAAATCTGCGCCAAGAATGACGCAATAAAATGAAGCATTTTCAGCCCCCGCGAGCCTAACAGCCCACAGGGAAAAAAGTCAAATTTTTAAGGTAAGAAAAATAATTGACTCAAGTGCATTATCCCAAATATGAAACTGACTGTCTGAAAATAAGGAATGTTGAACATCCTGAGTCAAGGCAAATAAATGTTTGAATACATATATTTAGAACTTTATTAAAAAAGTGCCCAACCATAGCTTAGAGTGTCACAGAAAATAAGACTTACTTACCCCAGGACACTCATCTACATGTTTGTAGAAAGCCAAACCAGTACTGAAACGAAAATCAGCAGAGGTAATGGTATATATATAAGAGTATATCGTCGATCTGAAAAGGGAGGTAAGAGATGAATCTCTACGACCGATAACAGAGAACCTATGAAATAGACCCCGTAGAAGGAGATCACTGCATTCAAATAGGCAATACTCTCCTCACATCCCTCTGACATTCACTGCACGCTGAGAGGAAAACCGGGCTCCAACCTGCTGCGGAGCGCATATCAACGTAGAATCTAGCACAAACTTACTTCACCACCTCCATAGGAGGCAAAGTTTGTAAAACTGATTTGTGGGTGTGGTGAGGGGTGTATTTGTAGGCATTTTGAGGTTTGGGAAACTTTGCCCCTCCTGGTAGGAATGTATATCCCATACGTCACTAGCTCATGGACTCTTGCTAATTACATGAAAGAAATACCTGTAGTACTATTAAATATGATCTCAGGTCAGCTTTGAAGTCTGCAAAATGGTGCAATCAGGGATTAAACTACAGGTCTCTACAGGGAGACACTTTAATTATATTACAATTTTATGTATAATATTTTATATCTCTTGAAATTGCCCATCATAGTGCAGCAAACGGGACGACTTAGTAATAACCAATGTCTGAATTCAAATTGGGGCAGTAATTTTCTATTTCTATGAAAAAGTCTTCTAATGGCAAAGACTGTAGGTACTGAAGGACACTTACTGTGGGTACGATTTGTTTCTTACAATGCATTGCAATGACCACTCATCAGGTTACTGATACATATAGATGTACAGTATGTAAGTACATGGAAATGTAATAGGAGATATTCTATTCTCAGAATATTTATACTGAAGCTGTTTATTTTCACTATGATGGGAAAAGAGTGCAGATCTGAACTTCTTGGCAGACCTTCTTATTGCTAATTCCATATCTCACTTTAGATCTTTCAGTGGATTGTTTTTGATTCCCAGCTGCAACTCCCACTCTAATAAGAAGCCTAGAATTTTTCCCAGGCCAAAAAAAAAAAGAAAAAAAAGATTCTCTTTATATTTTTTTGTATTAAAATACTACGGCCAATTGACCACTGTTGTGTCTCAACTTCTGTTTAAACAGGTGCAGTATCATGAACTGAAACCAGATGCTAACCAAAGTCCAAGTAAAAAGAAGAAAAATAATCTCGGCTAGTCGCCTCCATGCATCAAGGAGAATGGGATTTGCTGTAGAAGATAAGAGAAAGCCATACGGCCGGACATGAATTTTATTGTTTATGTTACATTCTGTTGTACCTTTTTATCATGATAGAGACAATTTGTAAATATTGTACAGAGGCAGATATCATTGTACAAAAACTAATTTCATACAATTTCGGAGTATATCTCTCGCTGTGTGAATGCTTTGCTCTAGCCAATAGTGTGATTCTATGAAAGAAATTATTTAATCAGCAAACTAAAAAAAACTTAGTTGCTATGTATGTATGCTAGATTGCACTGAACATTGACTGATGCTAAGTGGCTGAAATATGCTTTCATAACAATACATACTTGTGTATGCAACTGCATTAGCCAAAAATATATTTAAATATATAGAGCAACTATTTTAGTTTGTGAATAATATTATGCACTTTTGCATTCAGTGCCTGATGAGTCCGTCATGTCAATAAAATTAGCTCACGTTTTTGTGAACTCTATGTCATGACATCATATATTTAAATTCCCAGGTATAACTATTTACCTAACATGGACAGAACTAAAACGATGAATTAAATTCTTGTCCGATTCTCTTGCTGTATCACGAATGTCTACAACAAAAGGTCAGTCTGAAAGAAAAATAAAGGCTGCATTTCCTTACTTGTGAGATATCCGAACACATATTCCTTTTTAAGTCAGTATCCGAAATGGATCCTTTAAGGGACATTGAATTCAAAATTAAAAGTAAATGGAACTTTCCAATGTATTTCTATGATCAGTTTTGCTTAGTTATCTTGGTATCCTTTGTTAAAGGAATATTAAACAGTCTGTTTCTTTGTTGTAATGAAAAAAGCAGTAAACAGTGGGTTATACTTAAAGGGATATGATTCAGGTAAAACATACACTTTTAAACAACTTTCCAATTTACTTCTTTTATCAAATTTGCTTCATTCTTTTGTTATAATCTGCTGAAGGAGCAGCAATGCACTACTGTGAGATAGCTGAAGACATCTAGTGAGCCAATCACAAGAGGCAAATGTGCGCAGGCTCCAATCAGCAGCTAGCTGCCAGTAGTGTAAGATATGTAGATATCAAGAGAACAAAGTACATTTTAAAATAGAAGTGAATTTTAAAGTGTCTTAAAATGGCATGCTCTATCTGAATCATGCAAGTTTAATTTTGACTTTCATATCCCTTTAATAATTTCAATATGTATTATTCATCATTTTAAAGGGATTTTAACTTTCATTTCTTTATTTTAACTTAATTTGTGCAGTGTCCATTACTTCCTGTCACAGACCTACAAGGAGGCCGGGGTCTCTACAGGAAGGCTTATCTGGCCACATGTCATAAGTCTTTTAGAGTAACTTGATCTGAGGGACAGTAAGTGTCTTGTTTGCTCATGCTTAGAAGTGGCAGAATGCAACTTAAAAGGACACTCAAGTCAAAATTAAACCTTTATAATGCAGATAGAGCATGTAATTTTAAATAACTTTCCAATTTACTTCAATTAACAAAATGTCAACAGTCTTTTTATATTTACACTTTTTTGAGTCCGCAGCTCGTACTGAGCATGTGCAAGAATTCACAGAAAATACATATATGAATTTGTGATTGGCTGATGGTTGTCACATGATGCAGTGGGAGTGGAAATAGACATAAGTTTGAAATTTGTCAGAAAAAAATCCACTACTCATTTAAAGTTCAGACTAAGGCCTCTAGAGACAGAGCGGATCAGGTCCGACAGACATCGCTGAATACGGCGAGCAATACCCTCGCCGTGTTCAGCATTGCACCAGCAGCTCACAAGAGCTGCTGGTGCAACGCTGCCCCCTGCAGACTCACGGCCAATGGGCCGCCAGCAGGGGGGTGTCAATCAACCCGATCGTACTCGATCGGGTTGATTTCCGGCGATGTGTGTCCGCCTGCTCAGAGCAGGCGGACAGGTTATGGAGCAGCGGTCTTTGTGACCGCTGCTTCATAACTGCTGTTTCTGGCGAGCCTGCAGGCTCGCCAGAAGCACAGGGCATCAAGCTCCATTCGGAGCTTGATACATATGCCCGTAAGTATTATTGCATCGTCTTGTTATTATGCATTTGTTGATTATGCAAATCTACTGTATTTAGCGGTCCTTTGAGTTCCAAAAATGTGGCTACAATGAGAAATTCTAAGTGCTCATTTAAAAAAAAAAAACATGTGTTGTTTGTAGTTTTTTTCTAAAGGAGAACTGTTTAATATCCATTTAACGACTAATCCTAGGCGAGCATGCATGTGTCTTTAGTCATCTGGCTTCAGTACTTGCAACAATGTTTATAGCAATCTTATACTTGTTGCAAATACTGCTGCTATAGACTGTGCACTCTCCTAAGCTCCTATCAGCGTTCCAAGGTTTAATCTTCAAGAAAGGACACTAAGAGAACAAAGCAAGTTTGATAATAGAAGTAACTCGGGGGGGGGGGTTCCATGCTGTGTCTGAATCCTAAATGTTTAATTTTGACTTTACTGGGCCTTTAAGATTATACTCTTGACCACTCCAAGGCAATGGGACCTGGCAACAAACTGAATACAGAGGTGTATTATCCTAAAAAAATTACAAATGAGACAGAATGATATTGGATTTGTTGCCATATGTTTCATAAGCCGTAATCAAACATAGACACTTTACTAATTAAGAAATGTAATTAGTTTTAAATTATGCACCTTTATAAAATGGCACATGACCTGCCCTGACACATAAGTAAAACCTGGTATCTACAGATATTTCTGCAATAAACTGCTCTAAATCAATAAAACTATATGCTAAACTGCCTGCATAAAACCATTTAGAAGGAGAATGCCATAATGATTGTTACCCTCATCCTCCATCTTATGCTCTATGCTTCCATCAGTACTCATTGCAGCCAATCAGGGGGATTTATGTAAGCGCTAGGTGCTGAGGTGCATACAGAGAGTAGTGACATAGCGGTCCGTCACCAGAGCATAGTAAGATTTATAATGCTATTTTACTGCTAGCTATTAAAGGTTTTGTCCAATCTGTTAAGCAGAAAATAGGGTACTTTATCCATCTATAGTAAACATATATGTAACTTCATAGAACATAATATCCCTACCTATGACTAAAACAATATTTAACAGTGCATCTCAAGCATCTCATGGTGTATTTTAAGGAAGCGTTCTCACTACCCATTTAAAACCTGGTAATATGCATTCCCATAATATTTCTATTTTCATTGGAAAATATCTAGCATATTTTTTTTCCCAAGAATTGTGTGTAAAAGGGACTGACACATTTAAAAGGACTTTAAAAGTGCAGTTCTAAAGGGATTATAGATGCTTTACATGTATTTCAGAATAATAGTAGTAAGTTACAACTGCTCAGAAGTACATTAATGAGCTAGGTGCTCTTATGAATAAATATTGCAGTTCCCTGTAAAAATAAATATAAATAAACGATTATTGAATATAGGGGCTACTTAATTATAGCTTCATTACAGCAGGTACAATTGCTAAGTTAGGGTATACAATTGTATAATGTTACCCACATGCTGCCCACAGGCATCTTAACTGTCCCTAATTGTCCCTCATATGTCCCTATATGCCGAATGTCCCTTAGCCTGCATATAGACCACTTAGGCATGCCCACAAACCACTAGACACGCCCACTGACTGCCCAGCTGCATCCATTTTACCGCCTACTATCAACTTGTGACCTCACCCCCTCTTTAAACAACCCTGTCCACAGAAGTCTCTCTCAACCTCCTGAGTCTCTAATACCTAGCCACGAATGTTGTGAGAGGTATGTGCACATAAGCATATGTAAAACAGGAAAATATTTTACCTTAAAATTTCCACAGTAGCCACATCCCAATTGCTGAGGAAATTTAAGCATCAAGGAAACTTGTTCTGAAACCTCACAAGATCACAACAAAGTCCAGCAAGACTATGCTGATTGGCAGTTTATCTTCTGGCTGTCTTGCAGAAGAGAAGTAGGAACAGGAATTGTAACATTGGTTTTAGTATTAAATAAAGAAAAACACAGGTTTACATCATTAAAATTTGTCTTTTTCACATTTACGTTAATGATAAAGGAGAATTTATGAAGAGTAACATTTCTCTTTAAAATGTCAAAATGTTTAAATTTCTGTATTTAATTTAGATGATTGTATTTTAGTCAGTGGTCTCAGACTGTAAACCAAAATAAGTTATTTGAATTGTAAAAAACAGGTTTTAAAACTTACTGTTAAATGTGTGAATTGCTCACAGCCAATAATACTGAAGATGACACTTTTAATAATGTGTTTATTTAAAACTATTTTGTTATCATTTTGTAAATGTACTTTTTTCACATCAATGTAAATTGTGCTATTTAGAGACATGTTCAACAAAGCAAATATGTAGGAAATGAATCTAAAGTAAACATTTAAACTGACAAAATGGAGGCAAGGAAATATCCTAATGGGGTTTAGACATTTTTAGTTATGTATGCATTTTTCTCTCTGTGTTTTTTTCAATGCATGTCAAAACGTCTCTGATATAATCAACTTTGCCATAGATGGACAAAATAATGTACTAAATTGGACCAGACTTCTTCTATATAATTGATATGGTCTTAGAACCTTGCTATTGGCCAGTGACATGTCATAGGGAAATAACGTGTAACCTCCTTATGCATGCAATGTGATGTTTGAAAATCAAAGACATAAGATTTTTGGCTGTTATTCTGTTGAGATGGCTCTGTGAAAGTATTTCCAAAATGTCACATTCAAAATATCACAACATTTAGTTAGCTGTAGCACCACTTAAGATGTCCCTGTTAGGTTTAGGGTTGAGTTAAGATATGGGGGCCGATTTATGAAAGTGCGAGCGGACATGATACGATGTAGTGTATTATGTCTGCCGCACATTGATAAATGCCGACAGCATAAGCTGTCGGCATTTATCATTGCACAAGCAGTTCTTGTGAACTGCTTGTGCAATGCCGCCCCCTGCAGATTCGCGGCAAATTGGCCGCTAACAGGGGGAGTCAATCAGCCCGATCGTATAGGATCGGATGGATTGATGTCCGCAGCCTCAGAGCATGGGGGACAAGTTATGGAACAGCAGTCTTTAGACCGCTGCTTCATAACTGCTGTTTCCGGCAATCAAGCTCCATTCGGAGCTTGATAATTTGGCTCCTTGGTCTAGCCTAGCAATGGTTTTTCAAACCTGTCCTTAGGCATCCCTAACAGGCCAGATTTTCATGACTACCTTGGGTGAGAGCAGGTAAAATAACCATGTTTACTAATCAGCTGATTATTTCACCAGTGCTCTAGTTGATATCCTCAATATCTGGCCTGTTAGGGAGGCTTGAGGACAGGTTTGAAAACCAGTGGTCTAGATAGTGCTGCAATAAATTAGAAAATAATACATAACAGCTCTCTCTGGCATTTGAGAGGTTAATCTTATACCTAAAGTTATGTGCCATTTTACCATAACATTCTAAGTAAAACACTATGCAAATGTATCATCTTAATTCCTGCCCTTTTAGCATAATGCTTAAGAATGAATAGCACTAAACACTAAATACATTTGATAAGGAGTAGCATTGAGGTTATTCTCTACCTCCCTCTAGTCATGGGTGCCGCCATTTTGAAATCTAGCTTTCACTGTATTCCAGTGCTGACGTTTTTTTGCACATGTGCAGTAACTTTACTTCAGATACCTGCAGTGTAACCTAGGTTCCAGAATGGCAGCTCCCATAATTAGATAGAGGTGCATGAAATGTATGTAGTGTTTAATGTCCCATTAAAGAATATATCCTACTAAGAATCTTCTATATCCTAATCACAAAGCATAGTGGGAGTCTATTGAGTGTATGCCTTTCCTCATCAAACATTTAATTTGATCATTTCAAAACACACAGTAACAACTATGTGCATGGCAATAAGCTTATAGGTCCACATAGACCTTTAATGGTAAATATGTCCATTATTAGAAATGAAGATAGGAGATGGAATGAATTAAAATGAGTATATTTTTAATGATTGTGAAACAGCTATTTAAGAGATTATTTTGAAAATGTTTATTTTAAATAATATAATATAAACTGTAATAAATCAATAAATATTGATCAAATGCTTGCATTGCTCATAGGGTACGCCCACTGTATTTTTCACAAGCATTAAGTACACCTTAAAAGGGATTACTTTGGATATATAAAGCCATATTATACAAAGCCTTATGGATGCTTTATGCTTTATCAGTAACACCAGAATTAAGGCCTCTATTCAACTGTCTGTGATGCAGTTTTTCTCTGTGGCAGAATACGGCTTTTGCACAATCCATACAGCTCTATGGCATATTGAAATGTGTAAATCCGAATGAACGCAGACATTTCTCCACTGGCCTTCATCTGTACTGGCTTGCGTTCTACAACTTGTAATCACTTGTTGCTTGTCTACTAAAATATTCTCAATAAAATAACAAAGCTGATATAACCATTTAGTACGTTCTTTCTTGCTATGCCAAATATTGCAAAAAAGTTGCGTTGTACATGAAGGGTGATTATGATAAATCGATTGGTGTACCTGAATACAAAGAAATATGTTACTGAGATGAATGCAAAGTATGTAAACCAGTGTGTGTGACTACAACATACTAGCCCGATTACTAGGTCAAGAGGCAATAGTAAAAAGTGTAGTATTTTCAGTATAGTGATGCATCATTAGTTTGACCACATAAATTAATTGTTAGTTCTATAGTAGGATCTTGTGTTCAGTGACGGTTCTTGGTAATGCAACACATTCCTATTACTGTCGCACTCCTCAGCCTCAGAGGTGCCTGCTGCTTTGAGTTTGCAGTTTTGCACCTAAAACCTTGATGTTTATCTTTGGGATCACATTTTCCCAGTAAACCTAATAACCCTAGCTGAACCAGTTCTTTACTTCTACTATCTATCTATCTATCTATCTATCTATCTATCAGGATTGTTACCCGTTGAGTTTATTCCCCAGATTTATGCAAGGATTAGTGAAACTCAGTTGCAGATTTAACTTAAACAAATAGATTTGTTTGTATCACTTTACAGTTTAGTTTAACAGTCCAAGGGGAAGTAAGCACACGTAGAGAAATGTTGCTACAATAATGAGGAATTCGATTACCTTGGTTTGTTGAAATCTTCCTAACTTTAGTTATTGGAATGATAGTCTTACCACAGATGAAAGATGAATTCCGTGGGTTCAATAATTCGCTGTTGACCTTTCAGTTAGAGTTCGCAATTCAGATGAAGCAGGGCTGAGTATGGAGGTAGTTGCTTTGAGCTTCTAAACACAATACTAAGCACGGATAGTAGGGAGGATCTGATATTTGAGGGCAGCAGATCATTGTGATTGGTAGAAGTATTTAAAGAAACAATAACTTAGCAGAATCCTGACATGACCCCCCAATCAAGCAAGCTGTTCCACAACTTGAGGTTTAGGTCGATTGGGAAACCTTCGGTGAAATAAGGCCACAAGCCTGGGCGCATTCAGATTGGTGGAAGGTTCCCAGGTATCCTCATCTGGAGAATAGTTTTTCCATCGAACTAGATATTGCAGCTCGCCCTTATAATATTGTGAATCAAGTAGAGTTTGTACTTCGTACTCATCTTCCTGTAGTAATTGGGGGGAAGGTGGTAGTAGGGTTCCTGGATCTCTTGTGGATACATATGGCTTGAGCAAGGAAACATGGAATGTCGGGTGTATCTTCATAGTTGATGGTAAATCCAAAGTGACTGCGTTGTCATTAACTACCCTTAAAATAGGGAACGGACCAATAAAAAGTGTAGATAGCTTTTTGCTTGGAATTTGAAATTTCATGTTCTTGGTGGAGAGCCAGACCAAATTCCCAACCTGGTATTTAGGGGGTGATCTCCGTCTAAGATCGTAGAAATGCTTTTGAAAGGCTTGAGCTTTCTGTATATTTGTTTGTATGATTTTAAAGTTTTCCAGTAGGGAATTACGTAACTCATCAACTGGTGGAGAATTTGCAGCAACATCAGATACTAGGGAGAATGAGGGATGGTACCCATAATTTGCAAAGAAAGGGGTCATCTTAGTAGATTAATTTTCTAAGTTGTTGAAGGAGTATTCCGCCATAGGTAGGTAGTTTACCCAATCATCTTGATGGTATGAGCAGTAGCATCTGAGGTATTGTTCTAGCCATTGATTTGTTCTTTCAGCTTGACCGTTAGTCTGTGGATGGAATGCAGAGGTGAATCGGTGGTCAATTTGAGTTATTTTACATAATTTGTTCCAGAACTGAGAGGTAAATTGAGTTCCCCTATCTGTCGTAATTATATCAGGTAATCCATGTAGTTTCACTATGTTATTCAAGAACAGGGTAGCAGTTTCTGATGATGTTGGAAGTTTATGGAATGGTATAAAGTGAACCATCTTTGTGAAGATATCCATGACAACCAGAATTGTGTTTTGGTTTTTGGAAGTAGGCAATTCCACAATGAAGTCCATGGATAAGTGGTGCCAAGGATACTGTGGAACAGGTAGAGACATGAGGAGTCCATAGGACGTTTTTTTCTTGGACTTCCTAGTAACACATATAAGACAGGTTTGTATGTATTCTTTCACTGTGTCTGTCATATTTGGCCACCAAAACTTTCTTGATAGTAGTTCCAAGGTTTGTTTTATTCCAGGGTGTCCTGACATAGGGGAATCATGGTAATTCCTTACCACCTGTAACCTTAAATCGCTTGGTACGTAAATGTTATCGTTATAATAGAATATCCCTGCCTGCCTCTTTCCTTAATGAGGTGAGTGGAAGATTCTTTTCCCGTTCTGAAGATCGTCTAATGTCCGAAATAATTTGACAAGTGATTCCAAAGAACCGTTCATTTGGAATTATGTCTTTATTACAGGTTATATCAGGTTTTTCTAAACAACGAGAGAAGGTATCAGCTTTTCCATTTTTAGAAGCAGGTCTATATATTATGTTAAAGTCAAAACGTGCAAAGTATAAACTCCAACGAACCTGTCTTGCTGATAAGGTTTTATTACTTTGTAGATATTGCAAATTCTTATGGTCTGTATAAATGATAATTGGGAACTTGGTGCCTTCCAATAAATGTCGCCAATGTTCTAAGGA
The DNA here is from genome assembly GCF_027579735.1 of Bombina bombina. NCBI lineage: Eukaryota > Metazoa > Chordata > Amphibia > Anura > Bombinatoridae > Bombina > Bombina bombina. The sequence goes on along the minus strand of NC_069500.1, from coordinate 238,277,362 downwards.
GCGTCTAATAGCCAGGAGTTCTTTGGCCCTGATGGAGTAGTTTCTTTCTGCTGGACTCATTGCTTTTGAGAAATATTAAACTGGATGACTTAGTGCTGTCAGAGTGTCTTTCTGGAATAAAACCACACCAATAGCAAAATCTGATTAATCCACTTCCAATATGTATTGGTGATTAGGGTCAGGAAACGAGTATAGGAGCAGATGTAAAACACACTTTTAATTTGTTGAATGCTGTAGTAGCTTCTGGAGTCCATTGGAAGGACATGGTTGTTCCAGTAAGCCTGGTGAGTGGTTTTACGAACGTTGAGAAACCTTTTGATGAATTTCGATAATAGTTAGAGAACCCCAAGAATCGTTGGAGTTCTATTCTGGTTTTAGGTAAGGGCTAGTCTTTAACTGCTTCTACCTTATCTTCCTGCATTTGAATTCCATTTGGTGTTACTGTGTATCCGAAGAATTAGATTTTGTCAGTGTGGAATTCACATTTTTCGGGTTTTGCGTATAATCTATGCACTCTTAATCTCGAGAGTACCCAACGAACATGCTTGACATGATCGGTTTTGTTGTTTGAATAAATAAGAATGTCGTCGAGATAGATAACTAAGGACACATCCAAAAGATCTCTAAAAACGCTGGGGCATTACATAAGCCGAAAGGCATCACTAAATATTCATAAAGTCCATCTCTTGTCCTAAATGCTGTGAGCCATTCATCCCCTTCTTTTATTATAATGAGATTATACATACACCAGAGATCAAGCTTTGTGAATATGGTGGCCTTGAATAACCGTTCAATCAGTTCGGGGGAAAAGAGGTAAAGGGTACCTGTTCTTAATAGTTCTTTTATTGAGTTCTCGGTAGTTAATTATGGGCCTGAGTGATGCATCTTTATTCCGCATGAAGAATATTCCTGCTCCTGCAGGTGAGGTGAATGGCCTGATAAATCCTTTACGTATGTTATCTTCTAAATATTCTTTAGGATGTTCCAACTCAGGCTGGCTCAATGGATATAAATGCCCATAAGGAATAGTAGCTCTAGGTTGTAATTGTATTGGGCAGTCATAGATATGGTGTGGGGGTAATGATTCTGCTTCAGTTTTACTGAAAACGTCTGCAAAATCTTCATATTCTGTGGGTAATGTGATTTTGTCTGACTGTGCATCTGATAGAGTCTGCATGAGAGTATGTTGAGGGAAACAGGTATTTTGACAGTATGAGGAATTCCTTACTTCTGAAGTTGACCAATCAATTGTAGGTTGATGTAATCGCAACCAAGTAATTCCTAGCACGATAGAAAAATGAGGGGAAGGTAAGATATCAAAGGTTACAAACTCTGTATGACCTTCTTTAATTTTTACTAGAATAGGAATGGTCTAATGTGTTATAGGTCCAGTTTCAATTGTGGAGCCATCGATTACTCGTATTCTAACTGGAGATTTTTTTGTAATGACTGGATTTTTATTTTTGTAGACAAAGGCGGAGTCAATAACATTTCCTGATGCACCAGAATCTATAATGGCATCAGAGTTCAGTTGCTTTTGATCCCACTGCAATAAGAGAGATAAAATACAATAAGAGGAATTCTTGTGGTTAATATGTGAGGAATGAATGGTTAAGAACTTACGTCTTTTATTCTTTAGGAGCACGAGACAATCTTTAACGGAATGTCACACTCGGCTGCTGGGAAGCTCTGCAGTCCTCTCTGTGTGCTTGATTGACAGGTGTCTGAGCCACCCCATCCAGATGATGTCACAACCAGGCTTTTTATTCCGGGCTTCCTGTTTCTCCAGTGCCTGTTTGTTTGTTTATCTTTGTGGTTTCTGTTAGAAATTCGCTGTGGAATCTCTCTAACTGCTGCTTTTCTGTTGCCAATCTCTTCAAGGATTTACTATGATGGATTAACCTTCAACCTCCTGATTACCTGTCTCCAAACAATGCAAGTACTGTTTGTTTTGTGAAACTTTCAAACTGCCTGTTTACCTGCTGCAAATTCTGACTACTCTGTATACTGCCAAACTATTCAAATACTGTTATTTCTGTGAAACCTTCAATCTGCATGTTTACCTGTTTCCAAACTCTGCAAATACAATTATTTAGTGTAAACCTTCAAACTGCTTGATATCCTGTTGCCAATCTCAACAAGTACTGATAAATCTGTGTTAACCTTCAAACTACCAGATTATCTGTTGCTATCTCTGCAAGTTCTGACAACACAGTGTTAACCTTCAAATTACCTGATTACATGTTGTTAATTCTGCAAGTTCTGACTACACAGTGTAACCCTCAAACTGCCTGATTACCTGTTGCATACTCTGCAAAGACTGTCTACACAGTGTTAACCCTCAAACTGCCTGATTACCTGTTGCATACTCTGCAAAGACTGTCTACTCAGTGTTAATTCTCAAACTGCCTGATTACCTGTTGCATACTCTGCAAAGACTGTCTACACAGTGTTAACCCTCAGACTGCCTGATAACAAATTACCTACTCCTGCATTATTAACTGTTTCCTGTTTTACCCTTCTTCTGTCTGAGTATAAGTGGACTATCCCTGCTCTCCTGATTCTGTGGAACACATTTCCTGAAACCAGTTCCTTATTCAGAAGTCTATCTGGCTATATCTTGAATTACTTTGGCACAGGCTAACCCTGCTCCATATCGTGAGTACTTTGTTTTTTGGAGGTTGTCGTGGGGTCACGTCCTGGATTAAACTCAGAGTGCAAGGGTGTTGTTTAAGTTCGCCCTAGCATTTGGGTCTTCTTCTGGACATTTCCTAACGTGACAGTACAAACGGGCCATAATATGGACCCTGATGAGTTATCCAGGGCTGTGGCTCTACAAGGGCAACTTCTAGGAAATCATTCTGATCATTTGCAATCTTTGGATTCCAAGCTTGACCAGATTACTGCTCTGCTACATAACCTCTCCGCTCCTTCTCAAGCTACGGCGACTCCTGCTGCCACTGCTACTAGCACCAATGCTGTCTTTAATCCACTTCAAACTGTTGGACAGAATATACCACGAATCCCACTTCCAGATAAATATGACGGTAATCCTGAAGAATGCCGTGGATTCCTTAATCAGTGTCGTTTACACTTCAGAAACAATCCTCAAGTTTTTTCCAATTCTACTTCCAAAATCACCTTTATTATTTCCCTCATGAAGGGTAAGGCTCTAGCCTGGGTGTCCCCTCTTTTAGAGAAGAATGATCCGTTACTACAGGATGTGGAATTATTTGTGTCCATTTTTTCTTCTGTTTTTGACAAGCCTGGGAGGTCTGCAGCTGCTGAGGCAGGATTGTTGGATCTGAGACAGGGATCCCTTTCGGTAGATCAATATGCTATTGAATTCAGGACTTTAGCCGCAGAAACTGATTAAAACCATGGAGCCTTACGGGCAGCCTTTCGCAAAGGACCTCCTATTCGAACCTCAAGTCTTTCTAATAATAATTCCTAATCTCCTGAGTCTGTGGAACCCATGGAAGTAGGAGCTATTAAATTGTCAGAAGCTGAACGCCATAGAAGGCGTACTCTTGGGTTATGTCTGTATTGTGGTACCAAAGGACATTTACTGAAGGACTGTCCTATCCGGCCAGTAAAAACCAAAGCTTAACTTTTGATAGAGGGACAGAGTTAAGCCAGAATCCCATGTCTTCCCTCAATTCTAAACTTTTTGTTCCTGTAACTATCTCTTTTGGAGACACCAAGTTTCGAGCTCAAGCTCTCATCGATTCTGGAGCTGCTGAAGTATTCATTGATTCAAACTTTGCCGACTCTCTCAGGATTCCTCTTCAAGCCAAGAAACAGTTAATTAAGGTAACTACTGTCAGTGGACAGCCTCTAGGTACTGGTATCATACAACATTCTACCATTCCTCTTCTTTTGACTGTGGGCATACTTCATTCTGAAATTATTCGTTTTGATGTCATCTCTTCTCCCCACATACCATTGATTCTGGGGTTACCTTGGTTGCAGCTTCATGATCCAGTTTTCTCATGGTCTAAAGGAGAACTTATTTCCTGGGGAACTACCTATTTCAAACATTGCCTGCAAAATCCCTCTAAACCATCTTGTCCTGTCGTAGCTATGGTGGAAGTTCCTGAATCATTGCCTAATTACTATCATGCCTTTTGTGATGTGTTTTCTAAAAAAGAGGCTGAGACGTTACCTCCACACCGGATATTTGACTGTCCTATCGAATTGTATTCAGGGGCTCCTCTACCTAATGGAAGGACCTATCCCCTCTCTCATCAAGAAAATGTCTCTCTTGAGGAATACATAAAGGACAACTTAGCCAGAGGATTTATTCGTCCTTCCTCTTCACCTGTGGGTGCAGGTTTTTTCTTCATTGGGAAAAAAGATGGAGGTCTTCGTCCCTGTATTAATTATCGAGCCTTGAATCAGATTACTGTCAAAAACAGCTATCCTCTCCCGCTCATTTCTGAGTTATTCGATCGTCTTCAAGGTGCTTCTATTTTTTCCAAGTTAGATCTCCGTGGGGCCTACAATCTGGTCAGAATCCGTAAAGGAGATGAATGGAAGACGGCATTTAACACTAGATTTGGTCACTACGAGTATCTAGTAATGCCATTCGGATTGTGCAATGCACCAGCAGTATTTCAGCACTTTGTTAACGAAATCTTCAGAGATTATCTAAATCAATTTGTTAGCATTTACCTCGATGACATTCTGATCTATTCGAAAACATTACAGGAACATGTACATCATGTAAGACTGGTACTTCAGAGGTTACAAGACAATTCCCTGTTCGCTAAATTGGAGAAATGCTCTTTTCATCAGAGTTCCATCCCCTTTTTGGGGTATATCATTTCTGAATCAGGTTTTGAGATGGATCCTGCTAAACTGTCGGCTATCAAAGACTGGCCCAGACCAACTACTCTCAAATCCCTGCAGAGGTTTCTTGGCTTTGCCAATTACTATAGAAGTTTATAAAGAACTTTGCTGACATCACGTCTCCACTCACTTCTCTTACTAAGAAAGGGCAAAATTGTAAGAACTGGTCCTCTCCGGCAGTACAGGCTTTTGAAACGCTAAAATCAGCATTTTCTTCTGCACCTCTTCTCAGTCATCCAATTCCTGATCTCCAGTTTATTTGGGAGGTTGACGCTTCCTCTATAGCAGCTGGAGCTGTTCTCTCCCAACGTGATCCGACTACCAGCAAGATACATCCTGTGGCGTTCTTTTCGAAAAAATTCAATCCTGCCGAGTTAAATTATGATGTGGGCAATAAGGAGCTTTTGGCTATAAAATTAGCTTTGGATGAATGGAGGCACTGGTTAGAGGGTACCAGTCAACCTTTTTTCATTCTGACAGATCACAAGAATCTTTTATACCTCCAAACAGCTACACGTCTCAATCCTCGTCAGGCTTGGTGGGCCTTGTTCTTCTCCAGGTTTAATTTTGTACTTTCCTATGTTCCTGGTTCAAAAAATTCCAAGGCAGATGCTTTATCTAGGCAGTTCCAATCTTCTGAACCTTCTCCATTGGATTCAGAACCTATACTACGTCCAGTCAAAGTTTTGGCTCAAGTATCCTCTTTTCCAGTACAGGCTTTACATGCTGCTCAAGTCCGGGTACCATCTTCTTGCAAACTACCTTCTGGTATCCTGTATGTACCCAAAGGATTATGTCTTAAGCTTCTACGTTGGGCTCATGACAACATTTCAGCAGGTCATCCTGGAATAACCAATACATTGTGGAAACTGAAGCAGCATGTTTGGTGATCCACTATGAGGAGGGATGTTAAGGATTATATTGCTGCTTGTAGTTCTTGTGCTTCGAACAAACAATCTTCTCATCGACCGTTTGGTCTATTACGCCCTCTTCCTATTCCTCATTACCCTTGGTCTCACTTATCCATGGACTTTGTTACAGATCTTCCTGTTTCTGCTGGAAATATGACCATTTGGGTAGTGGTGGATCGGTTCTCCAAGTCTGCGCATTTCATACTTCTTCCACGCTTGCCTTCAGCTCAAAGACTTTCTGAACTCTTTGTTCTACATATATCTCATTTACATGGTTTTCCCACTGACATAGTCTCAGATCGTGGAGTCCAATTTGTTTCCAAATTTTGGAGGTCTTTTTGTAAGCACTTCGGAATCAACATATCACTTTCTACTGCACACCATCCTCAATCCAACGGATAGACTGAGCGTGTAAATCAAGCCTTGGAATCTTTTCTTAGACATTATGTAGACGATCACCACTCCAACTGGTCTCAGTTATTGCCTTTGGCGGAATTAGCTCACAACTCAGGTTATAACGCCTCATTACAGACCTCTCCCTTTAAGGCAGCTTATGGATTTGAACCTAGAACCTTTGCTATGATTACCAGTTCTATTGAAGTCCCTGGAGCAGATCGTATAGTGAAAAATCTCAGTAATCACTGGCAACTCATTCGTCAAAATCTACTCTCTTCTTCCTTAAGACATAAGAAATATGCTGATCGCAGAAGGTGCAAGGCTCCTTTACTTCGTACTGGAGACAGAGTATTTTTATCCACCAGATTCATACGTCTAAAACAACCTTGTACCAAGTTGGGTCCTAAGTACATTGGACCTTTTCAAATTGTTTCCAGAGTTTGTTCTTCAGCATACTGCCTGGCCTTACCAAAGACTCTCAAGATCCATCCAGTGTTTCATGTCTCCCTACTCAAGACTGTCATCTACAATTGGTACTCTATCAAGAGTAAACCACCTCCTCCACTTCTGAGTTTGAAGTCAGCCAGATTCTCGATTCCAAGCTACGGGGCAATCGGCTGTACTACCTGGTCCCTTGGAAGGGTTATCCTATCTCTGAACGATCTTGGGAACCGGCCTCTCATGTTCATGCTCCAGTTCTTGTCAAGTCTTTTCACAAGAAATACCCTGCCAGGCCCAGTCGGGTCCCCCGGAGGGGTCCTTGAGGAGGGGGCACTGTCACACTCGGCTGCTGGGAAGCTCTGCAGTCCTCTCTGTGTGCTTGATTGACAGGTGTCTGAGCCACCCCTTCCTGATGATGTCAAAACCAGGCTTTTTATTCCAGGCTTCCTGTTTCTCCAGTGCCCGTTTGTTTGTTTAACTTTGTGGCTTCTGTTAGGAATTTGCTGTCGAATCTCTCTAACTGCTGCTTTACTGTTGCCAATCTCTTCAAGGATTTACTATGCTGGATTAACCTTCAACCTCCTGATTACCTGTCTCCAAACAATGCAAGTATTGTTTGTTTTGTGAAACTTTCAAACTGCCTGTTTACCTGCTGCAAATTCTGACTACTCTGTGTACTGCCAAACTATTCAAATACTGTTATTTCTGTGAAACCTTCAATCTGCATGTTTACCTGTTTCCAAACTCTGCAAATACAATTATTCAGTGTAAACCTTCAAACTGCTTGATATCCTGTTGCCAATCTCAACAAGTACTGATAAATCTGTGTTAACCTTCAAACTACCAGATTACCTGTTGCTATCTCTGCAAGTTCTGACAACACAGTGTTAACCTTCAAACTACCTGATTACATGTTGTTAATTCTGCAAGTTCTGACTACACAGTGTAACCCTCAAACTGCCTGATTACCTGTTGCATACTCTGCAAAGACTGTCTACACAGTGTTAACCCTCAAACTGCCTGATTACCTGTTGCATACTCTGCAAATACTGTCTACTCAGTGTTAACCCTCAAACTGCCTGATTACCTGTTGCATACTCTGCAAAGACTGTCTACACAGTGTTAACCCTCAGACTGTCTGATAACAAATTACCTACTCCTGCATTATTAACTGTTTCCTGTTTTACCCTTCTTCTGTCTGAGTATAAGTGGACTATCCCTGCTCTCCTGATTCTGTGGAACACATTTCCTGAAACCAGTTCCTTATTCAGAAGTCTATCTGGCTGATATCTCGAATTACTTTGGCACAGGCTAACTCTGCTCCATATCGTGAGTACTTTGTTTTTTGGAGGTTGTCATGGGGTCACGTCCTGGATTAAACTCAGAGTGCAAGGGTGTTGTTTAAGTTCGCCCTAGCATTTGGGTCTTCTTCTGGACATTTCCTAACCTGACAGTGCGGGTGATGCGCAATAGATACATAAATTCCTGTTTCGTCTTCTGTCCCGTTCTTCAGAAGTAAGTGGACCTCTTAACACTCCAATCTCCATAGGTTCCGTCTGAGTCTAGGGGTTTTGTAGATGTTGAGTAAACAAGCTCGTACAGGTCTTCTCTTGGTGGTCTGATGAACCTCTTTCAGACTTTCTCTCACGTAACAATCTATCGATCCGGGTAACCAGCTTCATCAAAGCTTCTAATGTTTTGGGCAGATCCGTTCTAGCTAGCTCATCCTTCAAACCCTCCGAAAGTCCTAATCGGAATTGGTTACGTAAGGCAATAGCATTCCACTGTGTGTCAGCTGCATATTGCTTAAAATCCAGTATATATTCTTTGACGGATCTTTTTCCTTGTTTTAAATTCCTCATAGAGGCTTTAGCTGTAAGTTGGATATCCTTATCTAGATAGAGTTCATCCATACTGAAAAAAAAATTCTTCAAGGGACCCTAGGATAGGATCGTCATTTTCAAATAAATTATCTGCCCAAGTTCTGGGCTCTCCCCTTAAGAAGGAAATTGTAGTGAGAACTTTTATTCTTTCTGTAGGATAGCTTCTAGTTTTCAATTTGAATACTAGGTGACATGCATTCTTGAATTGTCTGTACATCTTTCTATTCCCTGCAAAAGTGTCGGGCATAGAGACTTGAGGTTCAGGTGGTACTTCCTGTTGTGTGGTTTAACAGTAATTGAGTATTTGATAATATTGCGTAATGATTGATTCTCCACCTGTAATTCATGTAGGCCCTGAGCCATTTGGTCTACCTTTTGTGACAAAGAGTAAACAAACTGTGGTAAATCTGCTGGTTACATGTTGAATATTTTTTTTTGGCTTAGTATTATATCAGGATTGTTACCCGGTGAGTTTGTTCCCCAGGTTAATGCAAGGATTTGTGAAACTCAGCTGCAGATTTAACTTAAACAAATAGATTTGTTTGTATCACTTTACAGTTTAGAACCACTATGAAGTTTTAATGGCCCTCTAATTGTATAGTGAATTATCAATAACAAAGTTGTTACTAAGTAGTTATTATTTAATGTGAACAGTAAAATTTTATTTAAATGTTACTGTAGTTGTGGATCAAGAATTACTCTCACTTGACTGAATGACGATTAGGTTGAGATATGAACTTTAAGGTTATCAGATATTCCTACATTCACAGTAGCAAGTAATTCAACAGTTTGTCAGTCAGGTGGGTATGTTTACCTTGCAATTCTCTATGCACATCTGACCTCGCTGACCTGTCACAGTCAATGTGACTCTGTCGGCTACGGAAAGGAGGCATGACTTCGATGACGTCAATCTCCTTGGTGCTTTCGTGCGCAAATAGTAACAATCAAAAAAGGTTAGTTTAGACACGTTTGTAACAAGTTTGTCTTTTAAGGTTTGAAGTATGTCATCCGATATTGACAGAGACTATGAGTGATAAACACAACTTGCACGTAAGAAACAGTCCAAGGGGAAATAAGCACACGTAGAGAAATGTTGCTACAATAATGAGGAATTCGATTACCTTGGTTTGTTGAAATCTTCCTAACTTTAGTTAGTGGAATGAAAGTCTTACCACAGATGAATGATGAATTCCGTGGGTTCAATAATTCACTGTTAACCTTTCAGTTAGAGTTTGCAAATCAGATGAAGCAGGGCTGAGTATGGAGGTAGTTGCTTTGAGCTTCTAAACACAATACTAAGCACGTATAGTAAGGAGGATCTGAGGGCAGCAGATCGTTGTGATTGGTAGAAGTAACTTAGCAGAATCCTGACACTATCTATCTATCTATCTATCTATCTATCTTTCTGTCTGTATGTCTTTATACATGTGTGTGTATACTTGCTTTTTTGTATACAAGACTTGATTTAACTCTGAAGAGTCAATGGGTAGAGTTTCCACATAATCTCCCAACCCCACTTGAAATGGGCATCTGCACACTACTGTATCAAGTGTACTAAAAATACTTTACTAGTACATGCATAAGATATAGATATATTTTGGTATACAGTGGGCCTTTAGTTGCTCAGTTTTTTATTATAATAAACTGGGAGTATGCAGAAGGTTTATGCGAACTATGCACGTATTATAGTGAGGGGTTTTGACAGTTTGCATTAAGAGAAATAGGGTTTGGGTATATAGTGGGAAGCATATCTGGGAATCTTTGCTGCATTAGCAACATTTAATGTTATGGAAAATTATGGTAATGCACTGCTAAATAATGAATAAGGTAAAATTAAATTCTCATACCCAGGCTGAAAAATAAAGGACCCCTCAATCTCTGTACTACATTTCAAGATGAGATTAATATGTCACCTTTATTTTGATTAAAACCAAGCAAAATGAAAAGAACATTGTTACTTAACATTTTAATAGATCTTTTACTGAGCTGCACATTACCTTAAATAAAACTTGTATATGTATTTAATGACTAAATCACAAATTATCAAAGTGTATTATATTTAGTTTGATTATGTGAAAATTATTATTATTTTTTAAACTTCTATCCTATAACCAGTGAGTAAATGAGTTATGTTATTAGCAATCATTAACTGTCCTGGGTCCACGTTATGGGGCCTATTTATCATTGCGTCAATCTCGATGCATTCGCTAGAGTCAATACGCTTGCCAGACATTGCTGCCGCAAATCTACATACAACGCCCTTATTTATTAAAAAGTCGGTCAAAAACACGAGCATCAAGTATGGAGCGATGAGAATCAGACTGTTGATAAATAAGAGTCATCAATGTTGCGGATATTCCGTTTTTTCCAACATTATACCATTAAATATACTGTCCATGAACAAACACATTTCTCTAAAGCTAATCTTTTATTTTTTATCTGTTAATGTCCAAGATACAGCTAGATTTATACCTGAACAAACAATAATATCTCATAGAAAGTTATCTTCTATGTATTTGTTATACAAAAAAACTGATATATGACATTTCCATATAAATTAATGTGTGTTTGTATTTCTATAAATCATGATATGCCTTTCTCACGTTTTTTTGTTTTTTAAAATGATTATTAATGCTAGAATTTGTACATTTATCTTTGCACATACTTGTATATATATGTGTGTTATGTCAGAAATCTTTTGCAAACATATTTACATGTGCCTAAATTCCTTTTTTTGTTCTAAGCAATGTTGTCTTTCATATCTCTGTGTTTATTTATACCACTATATGTATGTAGTGTAAATATATTATTCTGAGCATTCTGAGCATGAATAATCAGGGTATCATATGTATTTATTTGCAATCAATGGATATTTTAAGAGCTGGGCCAGTTTTCTCTCTGCACCTCTGTAACCCCTCCTGATTGCAGTCTAGTTTTAAACACCACCCCTACACAGGTGTTATAAAATGGGCTGGCATATAAGATGACATTTCTTAATGAAAATTAAATTCAAGAGAAGGAAGAAAACCACTGAAAATAGCATGACAGTAAAGAGGTGATTTTAATGTCTGCTGTATCTGAATCATGACAGTTTAATGTTAGGTAAACTATCCCTTTGAGCTGTCAACGTAAGATTATATTGAATCAAACATCATTCAAATTTTATAAACATTGTCTAAAATATTACACTGTGTGTCCTAATGTCATCATCAATGTTTAACTTTAATACTAATTTCACATATACATACTTTCAAAGTACAGTATAATACACCATGTAACAAATGGTACTTCCAAGTTCTGATGAGTGATCAATGACACAAGTATAGAGCAATTTGATTTGTTAGTGATAGTAGAAAATGTATATTTAAATCAGATTGGCTGATGTCATAAATCATGTGATTATGCATTTCCCAATCAAAAGTGGTGGAAAATTTCACTAGTTTGTGGGTTGTTTAAGAGTATTGCGTCAAATTTGGTGCGAAAAGTGTTGCGTCAAATTTGGTGCGAAGTGGAGAGTGGGACTTGTATTACATGCCTTAAACATGATGCAAATAGATTTATCAACAAAAAAAGTTAGCTATATTATGTTATGTATTTATTTCATTTTTAGCTCTATATCTACTAGTGCACCAAGATTGGAGTAATACTTCGCACCAAATTTGGAGCAATAATATTGTTTGATTTAGAAAGAGTATACAATTTTAATACAGTTTCTAATTTACTTTTATTATCTAATATGCTTCATTGTCTTGCAACATCGAACATAACCTGTTTTTTCAGACTCCTATTGATTTCTATGGCATTCGCGGCCTCAAGGGTGGTGGTTTGAACGATAGGTACGCTGCGTCGGAATTGACATGAGTATATCTGTTCAATGTTTGATAAATTGGGAAGAGGGTCAAATAGAGTCGAATGTGAATTTGAAACATCTGGAATGACGCAAGCATTGATCTGCGTCGGATTGAGATCGCAGGAGCGTATATTATGTCACACATTTGAACATTTGATGATCTTGATGCTTTGTGAACTACGGCGGATCAATCTCGCATCGAATTTGACGCGGGATTCTAGCATATTATCAGTTTAAGCTTTGATAAATCTACCCCTATGTCTTGACTCCACTTCTCTTTAATCTATTTATTAACAATCGTTAAAGGAGCATCAAAAAATATAACACAAAATTAAGTAAGATAATAGAGTCTGAACAGGATGTTACTTCTCTAATAAGGGACTTGGATAAATTGGGGACTGGGCAGGCAAGTGGCAGATTAATATTATTCTAGATCAAGGATGGTGGCCCATGTGCCACACAAGGACCTCTACCTTTGTTTTTGTGGCCCCTAAGGGAAAGCAAAACTAAAAACCTGTGCCATAGTTTTGTGGCCCCAGGAAAATAAAAATAAATTCAGTTATGTATTGTTGCACCATAAATAAACATGCAATTAAAATGTGCAGAGGAGGGTAAATACTTGAACAGTAGTAACAGGAAATGTTGAACTCTATGGAACTGAGCCTCTTTCAACCTATATTACTATGTAACTGTTTAACTTGCAAATACCTTATTAATAATGTACTTATCTGCCTCCTATACGATCAGTTCAGAATAAACTTTCTCTAGGCTTACGCTTGAGCTTTGTCATCTAAAATTCCAGTTTCTATCTTATTGGTTTAGCATGCTTTAAGGAACAAGGATTTTAATTATTATTATTATTATTATTATTATTATTATATTATAAGACGTATGGTTCTTCTGGCTCTAATTGGTTAGCCATTGAATACTGGGCTAACACTTCTAAACAGATTGCAGCAAAAGATCAGAAATGTTTAGATCCAGTCCCCTAGGTAGTGTAAACGTATTGAATTTTTAGTTCTGTGGAGCAGTAATTACTATACTTCTTCTGGTTTCAAGGTGCACTCTTCATGGGAGGCTGAAACATTTAGAAAAAAATTATCAAATGATTTATCTACAAAAATCTTCATTGACATTAATGGTGTTTTTCTGTTAAAAAAACATCAGATACATTTTTCTAAAGGATTGTTACTGACCCCATAGTGAGAACCATACACAAACTGGATAACACACTCATTGGACAGTGCTCACAAGAGTTAGTTGTCTTAAACATGTTATTCAAAAGTCTGATACAAATTATTCCAAAATCTAAAAACTGCTCAATCTGTTTCAGTGGATTTTTCTGTATTTATCAAGATCAATTTACATTAATAAAAGAGCAGTAATACTAGCTAGTAGTGTAATAGAAGCAATTAAAAACTGGAAACAATCACCCCCAGTATGTAATGTAACCATAGAAAACTGACCACCCTGTCTTATGGAAAATCCAACTCTAGTGTCAATATATTTCTAATAAAATAAATGCATATTTATACATATCCATGTATCTTCTCTTACCTTGAGTACAGGGGTGACTTCTTCTCTTGATCGAGAGTGAAACATAACATAGCACACCCTGAGGCACCAGCAGTGCTAACCCTCATATGCTTCTTAGCATGGTTAGAACTAGAGGAGATGCAACATTTCCACAAAGAAAATTGGGGGTGGAAATGCAGAGCAGAGTATTCTTCCAATTTGAAATTAATTTTGTTACATTGGAAACATAAAATGCAGTCTGTATAAAAAATATGCTTGAAATAATAGTACAGCTTATTTAGTAAGTAATAAACTAAATTTGTTTTTATAAAGATAATTTTTTGTTACCAATGGAACTACAAGGTCTGGATATGTTGAATCCTCCTACTGATTCATACCATCAACCAGAGGGAACTAACTAATTTCCATAAAAAAAAAAGACAATCCAGACCCCTGAAGCACTTTAGCTTGCTGTAGTGCTTTAGGGGTATTTAGGAGGTTCTCTTAATCCTCTTTTATTACAGTGGCCTTTTCATAAGAAGGCACTTTAAAAAAGTCTGTTGGTCTGTCAATATATTAAAAAAAAAAGAGGGCAGACCCACAAAGTTCCAACGAGTGGCAATGTTTCAAATAATTCCTGTGTGACCTGACTGTAACTACACCTACGCTACTTGCCTCACACTGTAAAGTCTTGCCACTGAAAAGGTGGCGAAACAAACATGGCTTACTCTCCTGGAACATCCTACTAACTCCCACAGAATGCCTACACCTACTTCATATTTTTTTTTTATACTGTCCCTGGAATGGGTAATAAAGGGGTTATATATCTTTTTAAACAATAAACATGTTCAAGTAGACTGTCACTTTAAGTGCAGAAAACAGTCAAAAGTCATGTAAGCCAATAAGCAGGAACTGTGACAAAGTTTTGAGGGTATATTAGTAGAAACAAAAAACAATACTTCAGAAATAGAGCTACCAAAACAACAGCTAGAGTGTTTGTTTGGAATTTATAGGGTAGTCCCAGGTCAAGGCACATGTTACAGTTCACTTGAATAGCGCTGCCTACACCTATGTCATGGCTTAGCTACATTCCCCTGTAACGCCCAGCTAACTCCCACAGACCGCCTACACTTACATAATGTCTTCCCAATACTCCCCCTGGAACGCACAGCCAACTCCCATAAACTGCCTACACAAAGTATTTTATATAATTTAAAATGTAGTTATTTTTGTATGTTCATTTTAATATTTAAACATAAATATATAATTTAATTAGTGTAGGGTTAGTTTGTGGTGGTGGGTTATATTGGTTTAGGGGTACAAAATAGGTATATTTATTAGGCTTCGTGCCTAAAAAAAGGGATCCTTCACTTAAAATATTTCCCAGCATTGCCACCCATAGTGATGTATAGTAAAATGCCTCTAGGGGTGATGCTGCCTTTAAACAGTAATGTCGGCACTTTTTAATATTTTGTCAGCATTCTCGACATCCAGTCAGATCCCTTTTGAATATATCGCCACCTTGCAGCACTTTTGTTCATTGGGAGTGTAATGTCTGTAGGTTTATCCTACCTAATATGTTTAAATACTAGAGTTAAGAGTTGTGGTGTTCTTATCCTTATAGATATGTAGCAGTTCCGCTGATCTAAATTCTATATTATTTGTTCCGGCAATAATCAGTAGTTTGTGAATGTGACAGATACGGTAAACAACCAAAATGAAAGGTTGGTTTTAACGTAACTGACTTACTTTAGCCAAATAATGTTATGCCAAATACAATTTAAATATATTTGACAGATGTATACTGGCAAGGAGAAACTGGAAGACTGTACCTGAGTCACAGGAGAGCTTGATCACTTGCAGAGTAGGCTTGGAAGGGAAGTAACCTGGTATCTGGATATAGCTAGAGAGCTACGCGATGAGAATGTCACAAGCAAGGGGTTTAGGTGGTAGACTGCAAATAACAGAGTAAGTGATACAGTTAACAACTATTGCAGCCAGGTATATAGTCCATTTACTTGCAACCCAGGATGTTGATACAGAGGAGTTAAGCGGCAGTATCTGATGACATCACAGACTGCTGGCAGCAAGCGCTCCCGGTCCGTGAGGCTAAGTGCTGATTCAGTAATCCGGAATGGAAGGTAGGGGAAAAGTGACTTAGATCTGGAAGCTGCAAGGAATTAGGCAGAATGGATACACCTCTTGGTATGTTGCTTTAGGAAAGAGTTGAGAAATATATAAATAAGGATGAAAATTGGACCTGACAGTCAAAAGTCAGTCAGGCTTCTTCAATAAACCAGCAACAAGTGAATGTAAGGAGGCTTCCTATATACAGGTATGCGAGCTGACAATTAATGCTTAAAGGGGAAGGAAGAAGAGGTTCTAACAGGGGGCCTCTATGAGAGAACTATAGTTCTCTTGTTGTGAGTTTTCTCATAGATATACATTGACCAATGCTTCCCTAAGAGAAGAATCTGATTGGGTGACCTATTGCAGGAGAATATATTGCTTTTGCAAGAGCTTGATCAACTTTTTCCTGATTTTCAGGTGTCTATAAATGAAGGTATTGTGTACTTTTTGAAGGCAGTTGTTTGCAACACTTGTTTACTTGAATATGCTGCTGGTGGTGAAGCCCTTAGTGATTATGCAGCTGTCACAAAGGGAAAGGATTGTTTCTGCACTTTCATTAATTATGGTTCTCCTTATTTAATTTCATTAAAGGGACACTGTACCCAAATTTTTTCTTTTGTAATTCAGAAAGAGCATGCAATTTTAAGCAACTTTCTAATTTACTCCTATTCTCAATTTTTCTTCGTTCTCTTGCTATCATTATTTGAAAAAGAAGGCATCTAAGCTTTTTTTTTGTTTCAGTACTCTGGACAGCACTTTTTTATTGGTGGATGAATTTATCCACCAATCAGCAAGGACAACCCAGGTTGTTCACCAAAAATGGGCCGGCATCTAAACTTACATTCTTGCATTTCAAATAAAGATACCAAGAGAATGAAGAAAATTTGATAATAAGAGTAAATTAGAAAGAATTAGAATTAGAAATTAGTTGCTTAAAATTTCATGCTCAATCTGAATCACGAAAGAAAATCTTTGGGAACAGTGTCCCTTTAAGCATTTTTTTATGTTAATTTTAGGACACCTCTGGCATGCAAGGCTGTGTTTTGTCATCCTGGTAGCATCTAGAAAAGTATTTATTTTGAAGAAATTGCACTGTGGAAATGTTTTCAAATGCTGGATGTTGGTCTCATCAATTTACGGGGGAGGATAAAAAAACAAACAAACAATTTAGTGGTCAGATTACAGGTTAACACTGCTGTGATGGGAGTGCAGAATCAAGTCATAATTTTAGATAACGCTTATGAAGATAAACTAATGCAGCTAAAATATGGATCCATTTTCAGAATTCAGACAGATAGCTTTCAACAATCAATCAGCTATACCAACTATGGCCAAGTTTCCCTTGAGATGGTGTGGAAACGTGGTAACAAAAACTTCTCCCTAGACTTTAATGGAGAAAAACATTTTTACCAACATTTTCCAAAGTTTACTGTCTCAATGAAAACTAGGCCTCTACAAGCAAAATAAACTGAGACCTTTTCCCTGAAGTGCCATGAGACACATAAATGTTCCGTATATTTCTCTTTTATTTGAGAATTGTATCCTTAGTATTTTCTTAGTATTTGAATGTATTCTAGGATGTTCTTGTCTTCGGTACACATATTACAATTACATAAAGTCGCATAACTCTATTTTAAAAAAGTCTTCATGTAATATAGTTTTTAGAAATAATATTAGAGGTTACATTTTTTTTTAAATTTAAATATATGAACAACATGTAATAAACATCATTATAAAAAAATATATTACATACTCCTTTTGTTTTAAAAAAATGTTTCCCAGCTTTGTTTCCCCAATTCTGTCTTCCCTCCCCCTCCCCTTGACCATTCTATCCCTTTAAGAAAGATCTGCTATATTAGCTGTGCACTTCATGTATATTGGTCAATACCTACTTCTTATTAATAGCCTTTGGTTGATAGGTACAAATAATATTTTGAGCATTAGTAGGAAACTGATTGTCTTAATCTCATTGGCTGATTAGTACTTTACACTAATGGTCATTATCTTATAGGAACAATCAACACTTATACCTAATACCTATTAGCCAATTATAATTAGTAGAATGAACACAACTGATAGCTCTGTATTAGTTGTAATTAAAATTGAAATAACCTTTAATTCTTGTTTTAGCTGCTGTGATCATGGTTATAGTACCAAAGCAGCACTACAAGAAAGGGATGAGACAGCCATAAAATCGGTCCTGAGGCATTTGTGGAGCAGACTCCTGTGTATTCATTACATTAATATGGTACTTGGGACTAATTGTGCTCATTTACATAAGGCTAGATGAAGCATACAAGAACTGTTATCCTGACTAACTTGGGATGCCATATATAAGTACAAGCTTGGCCTAAAGGAATGTCTGTGTGAGGTAGCTTAATCAAACTAAACGTTGGAACACCTGAGCACTCAGGGTCCTGCAAACTTAAAGAGAAACAACACAAAGCTCACGCAGGCACCTGCCTGTTCTTGATTTTACAATGTGTAAGTAAAAAAATTACCGAAAACTTTTTAAACACAGACTTCTATTTTTGTCAGCAATAATTTCTTATAAAAAATAAGAAAATTAAATTTAGCAGCCATTATTAGTATGAACCCTGGATGCTCAAAATAGACAGATAATGATAATATTTAGAGGATTCAGATTTGATTAAATGTTTACAAAATAGTGCAACCTGATCTTCTGATTAACATATTTGATTGTCTCCTAATTGTAATTGCTGAATTAGCAGTATCTCTTGAATATTAAATTGCTGATAAATTTTGGGTAATGACAAACATTATAATAAATGTTTGCAGTATAACACAGAATATCTTAAAATGTTTACAAGAGGTCACTATGCGAAATGAAAACAGAGCAGGTTACCTAAATGATTTATTCCATAGTAAACAATGTTTTTAAAAACTAATAATACTGAAAACTATTAGAGGAATTGAGGGGTAGTTATCAAGCCGTCAACCTCAAATACGCTGGAATTCCGCAGCGTATTTGTGGCGAGGCTGATTCGCCTTAGTTATCAAGCCCTAGATACCGGTAAAAGTAGAATTTTGTGACGTAAGCTTCGATCCGCCGGACTCAGTCCGACACAGATCGATTCTTACGTCACTCCAGATGTTCCGCACACAAGTGCGACACAATCTGACTACTTTTGCAAGTTATCAAAAAACTAGCAGGTACGCTCGGCCCTTTTCCGGCCCAGCGTACCTGGTTTTCAATCCGCTGCCCTGGAGGCGGCGGATCCCATAGGAATCAATGGGAGTCTGACCATAGCGAAAGTTCATGTTCGCTGTTACCAGACATCCCATTGATTCCTATGGGAGATGTCTGCACCTAACACCCTAACATGTACCCCAAGTCTAAACACCCCTAATCTGCCCCCCCTACACCGCCGCAACTAAATAAATGTATTAGCCCCTAAACCGCCGCTCCCGGAGCCCACCGCCACTATACTAAATATGTTAACCCCTAAACCGCCGCTCCCTGACCCCGCCGCAACTATAATATATGTATTAACCCCTAAACCGCCGCACCCGGAGCCCACCGCCACTATACTAAATATGTTAACCCCTAAACCGCCGCTCCCTGACCCAGCCGCAACTATAATATATGTATTAACCCCTAAACCGCCGCTCCCTGACCCCGCCGCCACCTACATGATACCTATTAACCCCTATCCTGCCACCCTATACCGCCGCCCTCTATAATAAAGTTATTAACCCCCTATCCTGCCGATCCCGGACCTCGCCGCAACTAAATAAATAATTTAACCCCTAAACCGCCACTCCCGGACCCCGCCGCAACCTATATTAAACTTATTAACCCCTAATCTGCCCCCCCTACACCGTCGCCACCTATAATAAATTTATTAACCCCTATCCTGCCCCCCCTACACCGCCGCCACTGTAATAAAATTATTAATCCCTAAACCTAAGTCTAACACTAACCCTAACACCCCCCTAACTTAAATATTAATTAAATAAATCTAAATAATATTTCTCTTATTAACTAAATTATTCCTATTTAAAACTAAATACTTACCTTTAAAATGAACCCTAATATAGCTACAATATAAATAATAATTATATTGTAGCTATCTTAGGATTTATTTTTATTTTACAGGTACCTTTCAATTTATTTTAACTAGGTACAATAGTTATTAAATAGTTATTAACTATTTAATAGCTACCTAGCTAAAATAAAGAGAAATTTACCTGTAAAATAAAAACTAACCTAAGTTACAATTACACCTAACACTACACTACACTTTAATAAATTATTCCTATTTAAAACTAAATACTTACCTGTAAAATAAACCCTAACATAGCTACAATGTAATTAATAATTACATTGTAGCTATTTTAGGATTTATATTTATTTTACAGGTAACTTTGTATTTATTTTAGCTAGTTAGAATAGTTATTAAATAGTTAATAGTTATTAACTATTAACTATTAATAGTTATTAACTATTTAATAACTACCTAGCTAAAAGAAATACAAAATTACCTGTAAAATAAATCCTAACCTAAGTTACAATTAAACCTAACACTACACTATCATTAAATTAATTAAATAAATTAACTACAAATAACTACAATTAAATACAATTACATAAACTAACTAAAGTACAAAAAATAAAAAAAGCTAAGTTACAAAAAATAAAAAAAATAGTTACAAACATTTAAAAAATATTACAACAATTTTAAGCTAATTACACCTAATCTAAGCCCCCTAATAAAATAACAAAGCCCCCCAATATAAAAAAATGCCCTACCCTATTCTAAATTAAAAAAGTTCAAACCTCTTTTACCTTACCAGCCCTTAAAAGGGCCTTTTGCGGGGCATGCCCCAAAGAAAACTGCTCTTTTGCCTGTAAAAGAAAAATACAACCCCCCCCAACATTAAAACCCACCACCCACATACCCCTAATCTAACCCAAACCCCCCTTAAATAAACCTAACACTACCCCCTGAAGATCATCCTACCTTGAGTTGTCTTCAGCCAGCCGACCCACCGATGGAACCGAAGAGGAGATCCGGAGTGGCAGAAGTGATCCTCCAAGGGGTGCTGAAGAAGTCTTCCATCCGATGAAGTCATCATCCAGGCGGCGCTGAAGAAGTCTTCCATCCAGGCGATGTCATCTTCCAAGCGGCGCTGAAGAAGTCTTCCATCCGGGCGATGTCATCTTCCAAGCGGGGTCTTCAATCTTCTTTCTTCAGGATCCATCTTCATTCCGCCGACGCGGAACATCCTTCTTCCCCGACGGACTAACGACGAATGAAGGCTCCTTTAAGGGACGTCATCCAAGATGGCGTCCCTTCAATTCCGATTGGCTGATAGGATTCTATCAGCCAATCGGAATTAAGGTAGGAAAAATCTGATTGGCTGATGGAATCAGCCAATCACATTCAAGTTCAATCCGATTGGCTGATCCAATCAGCCAATCAGATTGAGCTTGCATTCTATTGGCTGTTCCGATCAGCCAATAGAATGCAAGCTCAATCTGATTGGCTGATTGGATCGGCCAATCGGATTGAACTTGATTCTGATTGGCTGATTCCATCAGCCAATCAGAATTTTCCTACCTTAATTCCCATTGGCTGATAGAATCCTATCAGCCAATTGGAACTCGAGGGACGCCATCTTGGATGACGTCCCTTAAAGGAACCGTCATTCGTCGGGAAGTCGTCGGTGAAGATGGATGTTCCGCGTCGGCGGGATGAAGATGGATCCGGAAGAAAGAAGATTGAAGATGCCGCTTGATAGAAGACTTGGGCTTGGATGAAGTCGTCGGAGCCAGGACCGATCGGTGATACCCGGTGTGGTGAAGACAAGGTAGGGAGATCTTCAGGGGCTTAGTGTTAGGTTTAATTAAGGTGGGTTTGGGTTAGATTAGGGGTATGTGGGTGGTGCGTTGGAATGTTGGGGGGGTATTGTATGTTTTTTTTACAGGCAAAAGAGCTGAATTCTTTGGGGCATGCCCCCAAAAAGGCCCTTTTAAGGGCTGGTAAGGTAAAAGAGCTTTTCTATTTTAATTTTAGAATAGAGTAGGGCATGTTTTTTATTTTGGGGGCTTTGTTATTTTATTAGAGGGCTTAGAGTAGGTGTAATTAGTTTAAAATTGTTGTAATATTTTTCTAATGTTTGTAAAAAAAAAAAATATTTTTTGTAACTTAGTTCTTTTTTATTTTTTGTACTTTAGTTAGTTTATTTAATTGTATTTATTTGTAGGTATTGTATTTAATTAATTTATTGATAGTGTAGTGTTAGGTTTAATTGTAGATAATTGTAGGTATTTTATTTAATTAATTTATTGATAGTGTAGTGTTAGGTTTAATTGTAACTTAGGTTAGGATTTATTTTACAGGTAATTTTGTAATTATTTTAACTAGGTAGCTATTAAATAGTAAATAACTATTTAATAGCTATTGTACCTGGTTAAAATAAATACAAAGTTGCCTGTAAAATAAATATAAATCCTAAAATAGCTACAATATAATTATAATTTATATTGTAGCTATATTAGGGTTTAGTTAGTGAGGCGTATTAGGGGTTAATACATTTATTATAGTAGTGGTGAGGTCCGGTTGGCAGATTAGGGGTTAATAATTGTAGGTAGGTGGAGGTGACATTGGGGGCGGCAGATTAGGGGTTAATAAATATAATATAGGGGTCGGCGGTGTTAGGGGCAGCAGATTAGGGGTACATAGGGATAATGTAGGTTGCGGCGGTGTGCGGTCGGCAGATTAGGGGTTAAAAAATTATAATAGAGTGGCGGCGATGTGGGGGGGGCCTCGGTTTAGGGGTACATAGGTAGTTTATGGGTGTTAGTGTACTTTAGAGCACAGTAGTTAAGAGCTTTATGAACCGGCGTTAGCCCAGAAAGCTCTTAACTCCTGGCTTTTTTCTGCGGCTGGAGTTTTGTCGGTAGATTTCTAACGCTCACTTCAGCCAAGACTCTAAATATCGGCGTTAGAAAGATCCCATTGAAAAGATAGGATACGCAATTGGCATAGGGGGATCTGCGGTATGGAAAAGTTGCGGCTGGAAAGTGAGCGTTAGACCCTTACCTACAAGATTCTAAATACCAGCGGTAGCCCAAAACCAGCGTTAGGAGCCTCTAACGCTGGTTTTGATGGCTAATGCAGAACTCTAAATCTAGGCATATGTTAGTTAAGATAGGGGACACCTGCGGATGAAGCATCTGGTAAAAATCCGCCGAGAGTCCATCATGGCCTGGGGCTTTATCCTGAGTCATGGATTTTATCGTGAGGTCAAGTTCCTCCACCGTGATGGCCGCGTTGAGAAAGTCTAAAAGTTCCTCCATGAGTTGAGGAAGTTTAAAAGATTGCCAAAAGGAGTCATGTGTCACAGACGAGGGTCCTGATTGCCTAGTGTAAAGGTGCTTAAAGTAAGATGCAAAACCTTGAGCTATTTCCTCTGGGGTTTTGAATATTTTGTTCTCGTATTTAAAGGCTGCCACTTCTCTTCTGGCTGAGCACTTGTTTACCAGAGACGCTAAACGTTTGCCTGACCTATTCTCGTCAGATTTGAGTGTGGCCTGCAGTGTTGAAGTACTATTTCTATAGGGGCGTGGTCAGAGATGAAAATGTTGTGGATCACCTCTTGGCTAATTTGGGTAATTAGTGAATCTGAGACCAGAAATAAATCAATCCTGGATAGGGATCCCGCCTTTTTGGACAAGCATGTGTAGTCCTGTCAGTCGTGTGTCTACGTCTCCAGATGTCACACAGAGCAAGTTCGGAAAAAAGTCTGTCATACACTTTATGTTCGAATCTGCCCTTATATCTTAAATGTCTAGGATTAAAATCAAGTTCTCTTTCAGGTCCGGTATGCCAGTGAAGATCACATGTTATAGGTTGTCCAATGAAATTCAGTTTCTGGTATAGTGATGTTATAGTGATGTAGTTCCCTTTCAGGTAGTTCTCTTTTATAGGTTCCCATTCAGGTCTGATATGTCAGTGGGTATCACATGTTATCGAATGTCCAATGAAAAACAGTTTCTGATATAGTGATATTGATTGCCTTTTCTTTTTTTCTCAAAATAAAAAGACATAAGTGTTATTCACAGATACAAAGTTTCTTATATGAATTCTACTTATCCAAATATTTAGAGGAGGTAGAATATATTGCCAGTTAGAAGTTTGTTACAAGTTAGAATAGATACTTTTCATAATTAAACATCCATATTATAAATAGACTTCTATACTTATTGAATGTTAAATATTGACACAGCGACTTGTGTGTTGCATATAATTTCTTGAAATTAAGTGTGAGAATTATATTCTTTTGTACAATATGTGTATATATAAACATTAAGTGTGATGATATAACATGAACTGTCTGTATAAATACATGTTTATTTTGCCCCCCCTTTCATGTACTAATGTTTTTCAGTATTCACTTTACACAAATTTTACTGGTTTATTCGGGCCCCATTTTTTCTTAGGAACACATTATAGATTATCATCTGTTTTGCCCCCCTTTCATATGTTGAAGGTTATTAAGACAAAAACAGCTTTTTTTTTCTTTTTTTTTTTTTGTGTCCTTATACTCGTATTCACCTCAACAAGAACAAAAAATGTTACTGATTTATTTAGGCCCCATATTTTCACCTTTTGAATTTATCATTTATTTTGCCCCCCTTTCATATGTTAAGAGTTTTTTAGACAAAGGCAGCAATTTTTGTGTCCTTATTTAGACCCCATTGGGCATATGTTCTCAGTGTATGTATCCATTTTAATTCTCTTTGGTCTAGTTGTTTTGCCAGATTACCACCCCTCCAATGAAGTTCAACCTTCTCAATTCCTATCCATAGAAAGGATTCTTTTGTGAAATGTTCACAATTGTTGCAGTGTAGCGGCACTCCGTGGTCATCATGATTCTTTTCTATTTTATTTTGATGTTCCATGATTCTTGTTTTTAAAAATCTGGACGTTTGTTCTAAATACTGGATTTTGCAGCCACATTGCAACAAATATATCACATTTTTACTTTTGCAAGTAATGAATTCTTTTATTTCAATTTTTTTTCCCGTAACTGTGGCATGCACAACACAGATGTTGATGTATACCCAGCTAAACGCTAAAATTGACTTGGTTTGTTAGAAAATATATGTATCATTGCATTTTCTGTACACCTGTTAAAAGATAATAAAAAGATTAAATTTAAAAAAGAAGGGGGGGGGACCTCCAGTTTTCTCCCCTCCGACCCCCCCCCCTTCCAACCCACAACATCACAAGAACCCGCCTGAGGTCAAGAGAGTCAAACATACATCACAAGCCAAGGAGAGAGAATAAATAAACACCAATAAACACAATTCAGAAATAACACCAAAACCCCCACAGATTCAACATAAGATTCCAAAAAAAGCAGTGCACTGCCAGTATGTAAACCCCAATACATGTGAAAATACACTTGTAATAAATAAATATAGTCAATAATAGGAGAACAACATTTGGGAATATAAAAAAAGGAAAGTGCCCGGTTATAGTGTACGAGGGTCAGAAAACTTCAAAGAGTGAGAATGTAAACCACATTCCCTGGGTAGATAAGCTAGAAGTGCAGCGTAAAGAATAAGCAGAGGGTAAAAAATAGGGGAGAAATTAGTCCTCGAACCGAGCTGTAGGGTTGACAATCCCTGTAGAACAATAACAAATGATACTGAACAGAATTTACCATACAGGAAGTATTGGGAGTTAGGGATTTTAGATATAACTACTACTATTATTATTCCATGCAGTAGGCTAATAAAACTTAATGTGGGAAGCCGTGGGGAGGTAGGGAGAACAAATAAAACAATTGCTGCATCCCCCCCTACCGTCTTCTCCCTGTCTAGGAATGTCAAATAAATTAGTGAAAGGTCTATCATATCTAAGTAGGTATGTATCGATGAGTCAAATATTCTCTTGTTATACGAACTCTGGGTGATGAGTATTATAAGTAAGAAGAATATCATTTTTCTCAGCAATATATCAATAAAGGATATGTAAGAACTCATTGTAGACCAGTACATATCTAGTCTCACTTCCCCTCATGAACGTATAGTAGGATGCAGGCTAATTGTAATTTTAAAGGACTTATATAGATTGGATGTTCCCTTAAACTGCGTGGGCCATGAGGCTGTTTACAACTTGTAAACAGGAATAAACAATAAAAAATGAATTAACTCTTGGAACCAAAAACAGAACCCCAAAATTTGAGGCTAACATGAATACATATTATGAAATGATTAAATCACTACCAATATACAAAGAAAGACATAGACATAGTTACGTATCTGTAGTTAAGGACAGAACAACAGTTCAGCCATCTTCTTGAAGCCTTTTAGTTGTTAAATAAGTTTCAAGTGCTTGAGGAGAATGAAAATACTTGGGGCCATTAGTCATCTGTAGACGGAGTTTAGCCGGGTAGAGAAGGGCCACCTGACGACCCTGTTGATGAAGACGAGAGCACAAGGGTGCAAATTCTTTACACAGTTTTGATACATCTGAAGAATAATCTTGAAAGAGCAGTAAGTGGTGACCTTCATAGGACACCTCATGTTGTGCTCTGTGAGCTCTGAGGATTCTCAATTTCTCTTAAAATTTAAGGCATTTGAAAATGACTTGTCTAGGTCTGTCTTTACTGTTCTCCAGATTACGTTCTGGAATGATTCTGTGCGCCCTTTCCACATCCAAAGGCAAAATATCCTGTGAGATGCCCAGGGTTTTTGGGAAAATTAAAGCTGTAAAGGCCAAAAGATCTTTTCCTTTAACCTTCTCTGGAACCCCCACTATTCGCAAATTGTTGCAACGGCTGTGATTCTCTAAATCGTTGATTCTCTCCTGCAGAGATTTATTGTGCCTAATCAGCTGCTGAAGTGAGGCGCTTGCCTCTGTTTGCCTATCTTTCACATTAGAGATTCTTGTTTCCGCAGTAGAGAGTCATGTGGCATATTGATGAATTTCACTCGTGAGGGTATCCATTCCCGCTTGAAGAGATTCAATTTTGGGCAAGAAGAATTACTTTAATTCTTGCATAAGGTGGGCCTGCTCTCCAATATGCTCCCCACCGGTATCTCTCTGAGGGCTAATTTCTGCTTGTACCGCTATGGTCTGACGTATTTTTTTATCCGCAGGTTTGGATCTTTGACTCATTTTGTCACTAGGCAAAGGTGGCAGCATCTAGAAGTATTTGTCTACATTCATCAGATGAATCCAAAGTAGTAATGATCCGCTCAATGTGGAGGTAAAAGAGCAGGGTGCAGGTTAGAGACCTATCTGGATAGTTCCATGCGGTGCTCCCAGTGGGCATGTCGGTTACAAAGACCTTCAATATATATAAAGAGCAAGGTAGCCCACTTGCCTGAATTTTTTTTAAAAGCAGCAAATGTCACGTCTAAGCTCGTCTCTATTTCTGAAATTGGTTAGTTGTCACAGGACCAGCCTGTTCTGATAAAGAGCAGAACAACAATAACAGCACATATCTGCAATTCAGATGTAAAAAGTGTTTCTTGCCAAGTTGTCCCCAATGGAGGGGAAAGAAAAAATTTAGCTCTTCTAGCTATGGGATAATAAAATTTAGGTATATTTGGTAGATTGGGTGAATTAGACAACAATAGTCCCCAAGCTGCGCCTTTTTCTTAGGTATCTGAGTCTTTGATGTTATAAGTCAGCTATCAGGCCTTATTAGGAGATCCCACTCTCGCTTCAGCTGACCCCAAGAGTAAGGAGACTACTACCATGGGTCGTGTATGCTTTTCCCACTTTGGACACCACTCTCATTAGTAAGTTTAGGGCTTTTAAGAGTTGCACCAGAGATACGCATGGGGCGCTAGGAATATTGCCGCCACGGTATCTATCATGGGCTAAGATGGTAAGTTGTGGAGTGTGCACCGCATGGCCCTCAAATAACGGATCCGTAGTACAGAGGCTGTCTCGCCTCAACTCAGAATCGCCAGTTCTTTCAGCTTAGCAGTCTGTGAATATGTGCAGGGTTGTGTCGGATGACACTGGTGTATCTGCAGCTTCGGCCTTGTTTGGTCTCCAAAATGGTGTTTATCTTCTTTCGCGCTCTGCACTGTTCCTCTAGGGGCTAGGGCGGATTGAAAATGCCCTTCACGATTGGCACTCGGCTGGTGCAGAGTCACTGACACTTGCCCAGCAAGAATTATGCATGGGGATTATCGGCAATAGCAGTTAATCACAAGTTAGGGTACTTCGAGGACCGGAACTCCTAGTCTGTGCTGCCGCTATCAAGTCCCGCCTACCGGAAGTCTCATTTTCATTGTTTATCTGCAAACAAGTTTTTTCATTATTGTATTTGTTAAAGGGATAATGAACCCAATTTTTTTTCTTTCATGATTCAGATACAGCATGCAATTTTAAGCAACTTTCTAATTTACTTCTATTATCAAATTTTCTTAGTTCTCTTCTTATCTTTATTTGAAAAAGAAGACATCTAAGCTAAGAAACCAGCAAATTTTTGGTTCAGTACCATGGACAGCACTTGCTTATTGGTGCTGTCCAATCAGCAAGGACAACCCAGGTTGTTCACCAATAATGGGCCGGCATCTATACTTACATTCTTGCTTTTCAAATAAACATACCAAGAGAATGAAGAAAAATTGATAAAAGTAAATTAGAAAGTTGCTTAAAATCACGAAAGAAAAAATTTGGGTTCAGTATCCCTTTAAATTAGGTTCTAGACATAACATGCCAGTCTTGTTTTACTGACAAAAATCCAAAGTCTTGACAAGTGATACATTTCTGAGGATATTTTTCACAAATTCCACAGCTAAAAGGACTTGATAAGACAAAAATTTCCCCTCATTACTGAGTACCCCAAAGCTTCTTTTTTTTTTTTAAATCTAACCTTGGTTTTGCACTTTGGCAAAACACTGTAAAATTACCTCTACCATATTGGATGACATTAGGAAGCAACATAATCAAACAGATACAATTGCTACTCAATCAATTAAAAAATAAATAAAAAGCCACTCATCTGCTGTTGTCTACTCAGAGTTGAGCCCAGTTCAATCCAGCCCTGAGCCTGCAACATACAAACGTAGTTCCAGCTACTTACTAAACTACCTTGTAATATCTCTATGGTTTTGGAGCACAGCAGGTTAATTGCACACTGGGCTCCATATACGTATACGTATAAATTTCTGGGTGCGGATCCAACATCGTATGTACTATGCCCTGAATTCATTGGAAAATTGACATTTACAAGTGTCGAGCGAACTTGTCCGCAACTCTGATATTCTGGTCTTTTTTGTAGCTAAAACATACTCGCTTGACAGAAATCTCGCAATAAACAGTAATTACTAAACAATCTATTTCTATGCACGCTACTTTTTCCGCACCTAGCTCATGAAAAATCCCTTGCCAGCTTAAAGGTGGCAGGCACAATAATAAACAATTGGGTCTATAAGATATACACCTACAAGTCATATAAAAGAAGGTCAATAGACTGTAATCTTTACTCACTGTTGATCCTGGTAGCCATGGAGACACTTCTTCAGCTATATATTCTTCGTCTGATGCAAATCAGGGGGAGAAGGCAAATTCGGGAACCTGATGCCATCGAAAATTTTGTCAGAAGAAGGAGATTGCGGTACGGCGTGTATTCCTTTCATCGAGTTCCTTTAGATGGCCTTTCCGATAAAGAGGTTATTCAAAGGTTCCGTCTGGATTGACATTCAATATTGACTTTATATGCTCAAATTGCACATTTCCTAGAGCCAGTGATGGCACGTTCAATGGTCATTCCCGGACTCCTCAAGTTTCTGGCTGCCTTGCACTTTTTTGCCACTGGATCATTTCAGGCAGTGTCCAGCTTTATCATTGGTTTCAGTCAATCTGCCTTTTTGCGACATCTAACCAAAGTTATCGATGCACTTAAGCATATATTCCCAGAATATGTTTGTCTACCATCTACCACAGAAGTGTGGCAATCGATAAAGTCTCAATTCTATCGTGTGGCAGGGATGCCAAATGTGCTTGGGGCATAGACTGTACCCATATTGCAGTTAGACCGCCATGTTTATGGGAGGAGATTTATCGGAACAGAAAGTCTTGCCATTCTCTGAATGTACAGATGGTGTGTGAACCAAAAATGAGAATAATAAGCGTAAGATCCAATTACCCAGGCAGACCGGACTGTATCAAAAGTTTGAGAATGGAGAGATGCCAGAGGGATGGTTATTAGGAAAGCTTAACTGGCGCCAAATTTGATAATTTTCTTGTGTATTTTTTTTTGTCCATTTAACCGATTGCAAATTTATATATTTAATATTTATCAACAAATTTATAAATTCTGTATTAATTTTGTTGAACAATAATAAATTGTAATTTGAAAATATTGTTTAAATATCCAATAATTAATTTTGTTATTAACTCAAGATGATAGCGTCAAATTAGTATCAATTAGTAATTACAATTTATTATTGTTCAACAAAATTTTTTAATTAAATAGATTAATACAACATTTATAAATGTTAAGATAAATATTACATATATATATTTGTAATAGGTTAAATGATTGATATTGTTTATTATAATTATTGAAAACATATTTCATTACAGGGGATGCTGGTTACCCTTGTTACCCTTGTTATGAATGGCTTCTGACACCCTATAATAACTCACAACTCAGGGAACATATCCAGTTCAATGAGGCACACAAGACTACAAGGGGTGTCATTGAGAGGACATATGGATTATTGAAAATGCAGTTCCAATGTCTGCACAGATCTGGCGGTGCAATGTATTATTCTACAGAGAAAGTTGCTAGAATAATATTTGTTGTGTTTTGCACAATATTGCCACCAAAAGAGGATGCCCCATTGTGGATGATAGTCTCATGCCCTTAGAAGATTTTCCAGAGGAAATTTGTAGGGATAATCCAAACAGACGTGGCATGGCCACAAGGGACATGGTTTCTAACCAATATTTTAATAATTGATTTTTATTAAAACATATTGTTTCATGGTCGCTAAATATTGCTTATATATCTGCAAATTATGTAATTAGTTAAATGTCTTTATGTCATATTGTTGTCCAATTAAAAAAAAATTGAACATATCAATATCTTTTTTTATTGTATTCATTTTTGTAAACATCGTAGTTAATAGTATTGGCATTGATTACATACAACTGTAATTAAAATGAAAACAATTCTCATTTTGTTACTTACATTGAATTATGATTTCTTTAAAGACAAAAAACACACAAATAAACCTATATAGAAGAATTTTATCATAAAAATTTGCATATTGCAACATACTGAAAAAAGGTACAATGTATAAAATAAAAGTTCTTTAAATATTTAAATATTCTTTATTTATTGACCAATTTTGTTACATAATAAGGGAATAAAAAACAAATGAATAACAAATTTATCAATAACTGTATTAGTAGTGTTAGGTGTGGTCGACAACTTTGACTCTACAGATGTTTTCTAAATCAATTTCCCATGATGCTTAAGCATCTTAAAAATGGTAAAGCATCATGGGGAATGTAGTTTTAAAACAAATTGAGAACACATTTTTTTATGTTAAAAAATAGTGAATAAATACTAGTATGTAAACACTAAATGTAATATAAAATTGTTGTTAGTATGGGTTAGTTGACTTATAAATAATGTTTATTTTCTTAAAAAAAGCATAATTTAATTATCGCAATGGAATATAGTCACTCGTCAATTTGATTGACAAGTATAGTTGTGTTGTCCCATACAAAGATGTCCCTACAGAAGCCTTTTACTGCAGGAGAAATTGTCACCCTGGTATATGCTATGGAACGCTATTTTCCTCATCGTATGGGAGGAGTTAGATTGGTAAAGCAGGACAGTCTGGATCATATTATATATGAAATGTTAAGAAGGATTTACAGAGTATCAAATATAAAAAGGACCAGATGTCAATGTCTATGCAAGTACAGCGATTTAAGGCGTAGGGAGCCAAAATATTATAATTCAACTAAAAATCTAATAAGAACCTGTAAGTATAACTATTATTTGTTATTTATAGTCATATCAATAACTGTGCCATGTTTTATTTTTTTTCCAGTATAGAAACAGTATTAAAAATTGGGAACAAATTAAATTAATATTAAAGTTTGCAAACATTTAGTAACAATCGGCTAGATTATGAGTTTTGTGGTAAGAGCGGCTTGGTACTAACTTGCAAGTTATTTCCACCGCTCACCTTCCTATAGCGCTGCTATTACAGGTTTTCATAAACCCGGCGTTAGCAGGCAATATGTCAGCTGAGCAAAATTGAGCTCCATACAGCACTCAAATACCAGCGCTGCTTTGAGCTAGTTTTACGTGCTCGTGCACGATTTCCCCATAGATATCAATGGGGAGAGCCGGCTAAAAAAAAGCCTAACACCTGCAATAAAGGAGCGTAAAGCTCCGTAACGCAGCCCCATTTATTCCTATAGGGAAAGAAAATTTATGTTTAAACCTAACACCCTAACATAAACCCTGAGTCTAAACACCCCTAATCTGCCACCCCTGACATCGCCGACACTTACATTACACTTATTAACCCCTAATCTGCCGCCCCCGACATCGCAGACACCTACCTACACTTATTAACCCCTAATCTGCCGCCCCTAACATCCCCGACACCTACATTATACTTATTAACCCCTAAGGGGGTAGTTATCAAGCCATCAACCTCAAATACGCTGGAATTCCGCAGCGTATTTGTGGCGAGGCTGATTCGCCTTAGTTATCAAAGGCTAGAGACCGGCAAAAGTAGAATTTTGTGACGTAAACTTCGATCCGCCGGACTCAGTCCGACACAGATCGATTCTTACGTCACTCCAGATGTTCCGCACACAAGTGCGGCACAATATGACTACTTTTGCTAGTTATCAAAAAACTAGCAGGTACGCTCGGCACTTTTACGGCCCAGCGTACCTGGTTTTCAAACCGCCACCCTGGAGGCGGCGGATCCCATAGGAATCAATGGGAGTCTGACCATAGCGAAAGTACAAGTTCGCTGCTGCCAGACATCCCATTGATTCCTATGGATGATGTCTGCACCTAACACCCTAACATGTACCCCGAGTCTAAACACCCCTAATCTGTCCCCCCTACACCGCCGCAACTAAATAAAATGATTAACCCCTAAACCGCCGCTCACGGAGCCCACCGCAAGCTACTCTATACATATTAACCCCTAAACCGCCGCTCACGGAGCCCACCGCAAGCTACTCTATACATATTAACCCCTAAACCGCCTCTCACGGAGCCCACCGCAAGCTAGTCTATACATATTAACCCCTAAACCGCCGCTCCCGGAGCCCACCGCCACCTACATGATACCTAGTAACCCCTTATCCTGCCCCCCGCACCTTGCCGCAAATAAATAAATAGTTTAACCCCTAAACCGCCGCTCCCTGACCCTATATTAAATTTATTAACCCCTAATCTGCCCCCCCTACACCATTGCCACCTATAATACATTTATTAACCCCTATCCTGCCCCCCACTACACCGCCGCCACTGTAATAAATCTATTAACCCCTAAACCTAAGTCTAACACTAACCCTAACACCCCCCTAACTTAAATATTAATTAAATAAATCTAAATAATATTTATATTATTAACTAAGTTAATCCTATTTAAAACTAAATACTTACCTATAGAATAAACCCTAATATAGCTACAATATAAATAATAATTATATTGTAGCTATCTTAGGATTTATTTTTATTTTACAGGTACCTTTCAATTTATTTTAACTAGGTACAATAGCTATTAAATAGTTATTAACTATTTAACAGCTTACCTAGCTAAAATAAAGAGAAATTTACCTGTAAAATAAAAACTAACCTAAGTTACAATTACACCTAACACTACACTATACTTTAATAAATTATTCCTATTTAAAACTAAATACTTACCTGTAAAATAAACCCTAAGATAGCTACAATATAATTAATAATTCCATTGTAGCTATCTTAGGATTTATATTTATTTTACAGGTAACTTGGTATTTAGTTTAGCTAGTTAGAATAGTTATTAAATAGTTATTAACTATTTAATAACTACCTAGCTAAAAGAAATACAAAATTACCTGTAAAATAAATCCTAACCTAAGTTACAATTAAACCTAACACTACACTATCATTAAATTAATTAAATAAATGAACTACAAATAACTACAATTAAATACAATTACATAAACTAACTAAAGTACAAAAAATAAAAAAAGCTAAGTTACAAAAAATAAAAAAAATAAGTTACAAACATTTAAAAAAATTGGCTGATCGGAACAGCCAATAGAATGCAAGCTCAATCTGATTGGCTGACTGGATCAGCCAATCGGATTGAACTTGAATCTGATTGGCTGATTCAATCAGCCAATCAGATTTTTCCGACCTTAATTCCGATTGGCTGATAGAATCCTATCAGCCAATCGGAATTGAAGGGACGCCATCTTGGATGACGTCCCTTAAAGGAGCCTTCATTCGTCGGTAGTCCGTCGGGAAAGAAGGATGTTCCGCGTCGGCGGGATGAAGATTCAAGACCCGGCTTCGAAGATGACCTCGCCCGGATAGAAGACTTCTTCAGCGCCTCTTGGAAGATGACAACGGCCGGATGGAAGATTTCTTCAGCGCCGCTTGGAGGATCACTTCATCGGATGGAAGATTTCTTCAGCGCCCCTTGGATGATCCCTTCTGCCGGTCGGAATGTCCTCTTCAGTTCCATCGGTGGCTCGGCTGAGTGAAGACGACTAAAGGTAGGATGATCTTCAGGGGATTAGTGTTAGGTTATTTTAAGGGGGGTTTGGGTTAGATTAGGGGTATGTGGGTGGTGGGTTTTAATGTTGGGGGGTTGTATTTTTCTTTTACAGGCAAAAGAGCTGAATTCTTTAGGGCATGCCCCCACAAAAGGCCCTTTTAAGGGCTGGTAAGGTAAAAGAGCTTTGAACTTTTTTAATGTAGAATAGGGTAGGGCATTTTTTTATTTTGGGGGGGTTTGTTATTTTATTAGGGGGCTTAGATTAGGTGTAAGTAGCTTAAAATTGTTGTAATATTTTTTTAAATGTTTGTAACTTATTTTTTTAATTTTTTGTAACTTAGCTTTTTTTATTTTTTGTACTTTAGTTAGTTTATGTAATTGTATTTAATTGTAGTTATTTGTAGTTAATTTATTTAATTAATTTAATGATAGTGTAGTGTTAGGTTTAATTGTAACGTAGGTTAGGATTTATTTTACAGGTAATTTTGTATTTCTTTTAGCTAGGTAGTTATTAAATAGTTAATAACTATTTAATAACTATTCTAACTAGCTAAAATAAATACCAAGTTACCTGTAAAATAAATATAAATCCTAAGATAGCTACAATGTAATTATTAATTATATTGTAGCTATCTTAGGGTTTATTTTACAGGTAAGTATTTAGTTTTAAATAGGAATAATTTATTAAAGTATAGTGTAGTGTTAGGTGTAATTGTAACTTAGGTTAGTTTTTATTTTACAGGTAAATTTCTCTTTATTTTAGCTAGGTAAGCTATTAAATAGTTTATAACTATTTAATAGCTATTGTACCTAGTTAAAATAAATTGAAAGTTACCTGTAAAATAAAAATAAATCCTAAGATAGCTACAATATAATTATTATTTATATTGTAGCTATATTAGGGTTTATTTTATAGGTAAGTATTTAGTTTTAAATAGGATTAACTTAGCTAATAATAGAAATATTATTTAGATTTATTTAATTAATATTTAAGTTAGGGGGTGTTAGGGTTAGTGTTAGACTTAGGTTTAGGGGTTAATAATTTTATTACAGTGGCGGCGGTGTAGTGGGGGGCAGGATAGGGGTTAATAAATGTATTATAGGTGGCGACAGTTTAGGGGGGGCAGGATAGGGGTTAATAAATTTATTATAGGTGGCGACGGTGTAGGGGGGGCAGGATAGGAGTTAATAAATTTAATATAGGTTGCGGCGGGTTCAGGGAGCGGCGGTTTAGGGGTTAAACTATTTATTTATTTGCGGTGAGGTGCGGGATCAGCAGGATAGGGGTTAATAAATTTATTATAGAGGGCGACGGTATAGGGGGGGCAGGATAGGGGTTACTAGGTATAATGTAGGTGGCAGCGGTGTCCAGGAGCGGCGGTTTAGGGGTTAATACATTTATAAGACTTGCAGCGGGGTCTAGGAGCGGCGGTTTAGGGGTTAGTAACTTTATTTAGTTGCGGGGGGCTCCGGGCGTGCCGGTATAGGGGTAGAACAGTGTAGTTTAGTGTGAGTGCTTAGTGACAGGCTAGC
Organism: Bombina bombina; assembly: GCF_027579735.1. NCBI lineage: Eukaryota > Metazoa > Chordata > Amphibia > Anura > Bombinatoridae > Bombina > Bombina bombina. Next base: position 238,241,086 of record NC_069500.1, on the reverse strand, counting down.
AAGAAAGCTGTCAAACAGCCGAAGAGCAGCGAGATCAGATGAGTGATAACTCTCACAGTCCGCTGCTCATCGCCCCGCGGCTTTTTGACAGCTTTACTTGATAACTTAGGCAAATTTTTTCAGGTCCGCGGCGGCAATGTGAGGCGAGCTTAGGCGGGCGTATTGGGCCGGCGAAGGCAGGAAAGTTGACACGTTGATAACTACCCCCCCCTAATCTGCCGCCTCCAATGTCGCAGCCACCTACATACATTTAATAACCCCTAATATGCCGTCCCCAACATCGCTGCCACTATACTAAAGTTATAAACCCCTAAACCTAACCCTAAGTGTAACCCTAACACCCCTAACTTTAATATAATTAAAATAAATCTAAATAAAAATTACTATCATTAACTAAATAATTCCTATTTAAAACTAAATGCTTACCTATAAAATAAACCTTAAGCTAGCTACAATATAACTAATAGTTAAATTGTAGCTATCTTAGGTTTTATTTTTATTTCACAGGTAAGTTTGTATTTATTTTAACTAGGTAGACTAGTTAGTAAATAGCTATTATCTATTTACTAACTACCTTGTTAAAATAAATACAAATTTACCTGTAAAATAAAACCTAACCTGAGTTACACTAACACCTAACTTTACACTACAATTAAATAGATTACATTAATTAAAAACCAAACACTAAATTACAAAAAACCCCACTAAATTACACAAAATAAAAAAGAAATTATCAAATATTTAAACTAATTACACCTAATCTAATAGCCCTATCAAAACTAAAAAAAAACAAAAAAACCCCATAGTCTAAACTAAACTGCCAATAGCCCTTAAAAAGGCCTTTTGCGGGGCATTGCCCCATATAAATCAGCTCATTTACCTGTAAAAAAAATACAAACAACCCCCCAACATTAAAACCCGCTACCCACACAACCAAATCCCCCAAATAAAATCTTATCTAAATAAACCTAAGCTCCCCATTGCCCTGAAAAGGGCATTTGTATGGGCATTGCCCTTAAAAGGGCATTTAGCTCTTTTTCCGCCCAAACCCTAATCTAAAAATAAAACCCACCCAATAAACCCTTAAAAAAAACCTAACACTAACCCCTGAAGCTTTTGAAGACCCGACATCTATCCTCAACGAAGCAGCAGAAGTCCTCATCGAAGCCTGCAGAAGTCTTCATCAAAGCGGGCCGAAGTCTTCATCCAAGCCGGCAGAAATCTTCATCCAGACAGCATCTTCTATCTTCATCCATCCGGCGTGGAGCGGCTCCATCTTCAAGACAACCGGCACAGAGAATCCTCTTCAATCGACGTCTCTTCCAGAATGAAGTTTCCTTTAAGGGACGTCATCCAAGATGGCGTCCCTTGAATTCCGATTGGCTGATAGAATTCTATCAGCCAATCGGAATTAAAGGGTAAAAAATCCTATTGGCTGATGCAATCAGCCAAAAGGATTGAGCTTGCATTCTATTGGCTGATTGGAACAGCTAATAGAATGCAAGCTCAATCCTATTGGATGATTTTTACCCTTTAATTCCGATTAGCTGATAGAATTTTATTGGCCATTTGTAGTTTATTGTAGGCTAGGGGTTTTTTTTATTTTGGGGGGGCTTTTTATTTTGATAGGGCTATTAGATTAGGTGTGATTAGTTTAAATATTTGATAATTTCTTTTTTATTTTGTGTAATTTAGTGTTTGTTTTTTGTAATATCGTTTATTGTATTTAATTGATGTAATTTATTTAATTGTAGTGTAAGGTTAGGTGTTAGTGTAAGACAGGTTACGTTTTATTTTACAGGTAAATTTCTATTTATTTTAACTAGGTAGTTAGTAAATAGTTAATAACTATTTACTAACTAGTCTACCTAGTTAAAATAAATACAAACTTAGCTGTGAAATAGAAATAAAACCTAAGATAGCTACAATGTAACTATTAGTTATATTGTAGCTAGCTTAGAGTTTATTTTACAGGTATTTAGTTTTAAATAGGAATTATTTAGTTAATAATAATAATTTTTATTTAGATTTATTTTAATTATATTAAAGTTAGGGGTGTTAGGGTTAGACTTAGGGTTAGGTTTAGGGGTTAATAACTTTAGTATAGTGGCGGCGATGTTAGGGACAGCATATTAGGGGTTAATAACAGTAATGTAGGTTGCGGCGATGTTAGGGACTGCAGATTAGGGGTTAATAATATTAACGATGCGGGAGTATGGCGGTTTAGGGGTTAATATGTTTATTATAGTGGTGGCGATATCCGGAATGGCGGATTAGGGGTTAATAATTTTATTTTAATGTTTGCGATGTGGGAGGGCCTCGGTTTAGGGGTTAATAGGTAGTTTATGGGTGTTAGTGTACTTTTTAGCACTTTACTTATGAGTTTTATGTTACGGCGTTGTAGCATAAAAACCATAAGGAAGTCCCATTGAAAAAGGACTTTTGGAAAGCTGCGGTAGTTACGTTGCGGCCAAAAAATGTGTGCGATACAGCTATACCTGCAAGACTTGTAATACCAGCGGTAGTGAAAAAGAGCCATAACGCTGCTTTTTCACTCATACCGCAAAACTCGTAATCTAGCCGAAGAATGTTAGTAAGCATGCACAAAATAATAAAAAGTTAAAGGGTTAGCAAACATTCTACTTCTATTAATGGATTAGTAAATAACAGTCTATAAAATATTAAAAATAAAAAAAAATTACAAATAGATATGAAAAAAACAAAGTCTAAGTCGAAAAAGATTCCACAATATTTAAGAGAAATCAGGATTGAAACTCCAAATAGTAGGCTATCTTCACCACCCCTTCCTTTGACACTGATGGACAGACCAATATCTCCAAAAAGCAGGGGAGTGAAAACTTTGTCTGTCAACACTCAAAAAGGTAAATTACTAGTACAAGAAATGTCTAACAAGGATTAAAATTTGAAAATAATTGATATAATAAATAAATGCCTGAATCGAAAAGAATATAAAAAATGTTTTGAATTTGTCAATGTTCTATTTCATAATATAATGTACATGTAAATATTCTGGAATGTTCATATGAGGAGGATCCTTTGGTTACAAAGGGAAAACATTATTATTTTGATCTTGATGAAGATGACCCAAGTCCAATTGATGACTATTTTATGTATGGAAGAGAGGAAAATAGAAATATAGAAAATGTATACCAAGGTATTATATATATATATATATATATATATATATATATTATTTTGATTGTGGTTTTTAAGAGAGACCAAAGTAGTAAAATAATTTACAATTGATTTTCAGAATTTGGAAATGGTTTAAAATGTCAATTATGTGACAAAAGTGTACAAGTTGAAATACAAATGGATGGCATTGAATCTACTAAAATTAATGTGACGGAACAAAATATGGTTCATCCAATCAAAGATATGATAGACAAAGGTATATTTTTTTTCTTTCCCATTCTTCAAAATCTAAATAATTTCAAAGCAATTATTGATTAATTTTTAATTTAATATTTAATTTTTCTATAGCCTCTGGTTCAAATGATCTTTATATATTAGAGTATAAAATTGTGCAGACTGAAATAATATGTATATCATACATTAAACAGAAGAAGGTATAAAGAGAGATATCTATATAATAAATATATATTGTTCCTTTCTGTCACTTGATTATAATGTAATTTCAATTTGTTTTCAAAATTATTTCTAGGTCTGAAATGTTTAGAGGAAAAACAAGATGAGAGCACACAAACTTTTCTTGAGGACAATTTCAAAATTAAAATGGCAAGAATGAGGGCCATGATGGGAATGTTGATGGAACAAGTTGATTTTCTGTACCAAAAACATGCCATTTAAAAGTATTTTCTTTCAATTGTTTGTAAGATATTTTATATGTTGATTAAAGGTTTGACTTTTAAAACCGAAATATAATTTTCTTCTATAAAACAAAATTTGCTAATAGTTTTTTGATTTTTTTTTTTTACAAAGAATGTTTTTGAAAATAAATTAAAAAAATTCAATGCAAACAAAAAAGAGTTTTTGAAAGGGTAATATAAATTTTTTAATTTTAATTTTTGAAAATAAACATTTAAAATAAAAAAATTAACTTAAAAACCACGATTAATATATAAGTTAAATAGACAATTGCAAATAAAGTGCACTTTTAACAATAAAATTTGTGAATAACAATTGAAAACACAAAAAAATAATAGATCTATGTATAAATACTAAAAAAAAATGTTAAAAAAATCAGTCATGTCTCGACCTCTTGGGGTCATATAGTCTCTCTCTTTCCCTTAAAATGGACAAAAGAGCATTGAGTGTATGTTCTGCGAGGCGTAAAGAATGATTGATCTGCTCTTTGTGTTCTTCATCCATCCACCTCTGCCACTCAAACCTCTCTCTGTCTAGTTGTAATTGTCTTTCATCTAATTAGGAACTTCTGTCCATGCGTGTAATTATTATATTTTGCAACTCTATGATCCACCCTATATTATCTAGCAAGTGAGATCATTTCATTGAGACACACATCTTAAATCTGTCCATCTAGTGATATAGTACAGGTACCACTGGGCGAACTTGTTCTGGTTGTGGAGCTGGCTGTGCAGTTCCTTCAACTGTAGATTCTATTAGAACAGGTTCATGGATTTCCTGTGGTTGTGCATCCACCATATCATCCAAATAATTCAGTGTCTCACTTTCACGATCCCTGTTTTGAGTTTCCTCTATTGCCGGTATTGCAAGTTGTACAGGGACCATATTTAACATAATTTCCCTTGATGATTCTTCCGAATCTGCAAAATTTAAAAACAATTATTAATTATAAAATTAAATACAAAAAATTATTATTTACAAATAGGTAAAATTAAAGGTGTGGTGAAAAGCCATATCCTGCAGGATCTTGACAGATACTGCCGGATCCATGTCTAATTTAGACATATATACACAAATGTAAGTGTTTTACACACAAAAACATCCAGCCACTTCTGGATTGACCAATTTTAAAACAAAAACATCCGGGTCCTTTCAGAACCAACACTTTCTTAATGAAAAACAGTTGGATCCTACCTGATCCATGTCTAATGTAGACAGATATAGACAAATTTTACTGTTTTCCACACAAACACATGCAGACACTTCTGGATCTACTATTTTTTTTATCATAAGCATTTGGGTCCGTTCAGAATTTTTTCTACATTAGACAAAAAATATAGCAGGATACGACAGTTTATTTGATAAAAAGTATATATTAAGAAAGTATCCTGAAGTTTTTGAGTAAAATATTTTTGGATCCAGAATTGTCTGGATGCGTTTGTGTGGAAAACAATTACTTTTGTGTGTATCTGTCTACATTAGACATAGATCCGGCAGGATCCGGCTGTTTTTCTGTAAAATAGTGTGTGTTCTGAAAGGACCAAGATGGTTTGGTGTAAATATTATATGTCACTATCAATGATAATAATGTTTTTTTGGGGAATATTATTCATATGTATTTGATGTAGACATACTCACCATCAAACAACCGTGGAGGTCTTGCAGTCATGCTCCTAAACAACTGTCCAAGATCAGCTAAGAAAACAAAAAAAATTGGTTTATTGTATTTATTTAAAGATTGAAATATATAGTGTATGAAATATGATCAACATTAAAGGGACAATAAATCCAATTTTTAAATCTTTAAGTATTCGGAAAGAGCATGCAATTTAAAGAAACTTTATAATTTAAAGCAAGAATCAATTTTTCTTATTTCTATTGCTATTTTTATTTAAATGGAAGGAATGGAGAGGTTAAAAGCCTGAAGGTATACGTTACCGCACCATGTATAGTGCTTGCTCATTTGAGCCTTACATTTACCAACCAATAAGATAGCATGGCACAGTTTCTTAATTATATGCATCACATTTAAGTTGTTAAAATAAAGATAGCAATAGAACAAATAAAAATTATTAATAGAAGTAAATTCAAAAGTTTATTACAATTACATGCTCTATCATATTCATTAAATAATACATTTATGGTTTATTGTCCAATTCAATAAAAAAAAAAAACTACATTATCTTTATTGTATCAATGTTTAAAAAAAATGAATAACTAAAGCCTAATATTTTTTTTTATCGTTAAATTGAAACATCCTTAACAGTGTTTTACAGCAGAATATCCCACGCATATCTTTGACATCTAGATATGCTTAGAAAGTGAATGGAATGTGTTATTTATGCCTGCTAATTAATCAAATATATACTGTATATGTATATATATATATATATATATATACACACACACAGATATACTGTATATACAGTGTTATAATAAATATTTGGTCTAGAGTTATCAAATTAGAAATGTAATATTTAAATATCATAAGTTACTACTTTTTTCTTTAGATTTTTTTTAATAATGAATTTTCTTACCTGTACCTCTACCAACACTTGTTTTCGGAGTGCTGGTCCTTATATCGGGTAGGGTATCAGCTATCAGCTGATAACATGGTGTGGCTAGTTGTTGAGGTGCTGCAAAATAATTGTCCATGTAGAACAACACCACATGGCATTGAGTTTGCTGCGGATGTTGATGCACTGCATGCAGCTTCCTCATTGCCACCCTGAGACGTCACAAATTGTGGTCAAGCTGTTAAACGATTAATATAAAAAAAATGTACAATTCATTTTTCTAGAAGTACAAGGACAATACACTAGAAAAAATATGCAAATTATTTGTCAATGTTATTTAAAGGGACAGTCTATCACCCACAAACATTTCATGGTTGAAAAGGGGAAATTAATTCTAAAAAAAATATACTATATACTTAGAAGCAAGATTTAGCATTATTATCCATTGGTATTATTATTTTGAAGATAAAACTTTGAGGTTCAATTGTTAAATATTTTGGACCTTAAAGACCTCCTATAATTAAAATGCATTATGACATTTTATCAACACAAGAGGGTGTGATTTCATGTCTTTCATATAGATAACATTTAGCTCATGCAAATGTATTTAAGGTGGAAAAAAAAGGAAGTTGACTCTTCATTAAAAATAAAAAAGGATTAAATTTACTCTAAGCCATGAATCCAAAGGCTTTCATTTTCATATATCCATTCTTAGGGTTGACAATGGTATCTCATGTCTTACAGATAAGCATTTTTGAAAAAACTTTATTATTGTTTGAAAAAAATAGATTAAATACAATTTTAAAATTCAAATTTAAAATAAAAAAATGCCATATTGTAAAAAATTTAAATTACTTTTTTAGACATAATTTTATGTCTAATTATATAACACTAGAGACAAGCTAGATCCTTTTTTTATTTTTTAAACAAAGATTCAATTAGATCATGGGTAGTTTTTGATCCAAGCCTCTACAGACTAGACAGTTCTTTATTGCATTGTAGACAACTAGTGCTTAATCCTCTGCAAATCCACTTTCATGAGAAGATTGTCATCTATATGAATCACGTGAACTATGAACCTAATTTATTACGTAATTTTTTTTTAATTTAGTCTTTCTTGGCTTCCTAAAAGCCAAAATAAATTTGCATATGAACCAAAAAGGTTAGAAAATAAAATAACACTTGAAAATAAATCCAAAATTGTTATCATATTCGTGGATAAATATGGGGCCTACATGCTGGAAAAACAATATTGATTTTTTTTTTTTTTTTAATATATATAGATTAAAGAATTGAATATTGTGACTTTTAAATAGTTGATAAGAATGAAAAACCAAAAAAATTGGAATTAGGACATTATTGAACATGTTGAAATGTGCTCCATGGATGAAGCAACGAAAGCAAATATTTAACGAAAATGGTTGTTCATCTGTGACTAATAATATTGTGATCAGTCTTAAATTTACTGGATAAAAAAATGGTTCTGATGAAGAATATCCCATTTTTTTAAAATTTGTGTCTGGTAATAATACTAAACAATTAATAATTAAGAAATTAAAAATAGAAAGTGCCAAGTGTGATAGAGGTACTTTCTATAAAGTAAGAATTACAATTGACACTTTTTAATATCAGTTAAATACAATAGAAAATGCATCATAAAATATTAGCATGATAGGCCTATATGTTTGATTATCAAAATAGTCGCAAAGTAACATGTATCTTTAAAATTTTTGAACTAATAATAGATTGGCTACACTACTGTACTATATAATTCAAATATGATTAACATTCTATTAAAATAATTAAAATTTAAGAAATTCAATTTTTTAAATTTAAAGGGACACTGAACCCAATTTTTTTCTTTCATGATTCAGATAGAGCATCAACATTTAAGCAACTTTCTAATTTATTCCTATTATCAAATTTTCTTCATTCTCTTGGTATCTTTACTTGAAATGCAAGAATGTAAGTTTAGATACCGGCCCATTTTTGGTGAACAACCTGGGTTGTCCTTGCTGATTGGTGGATCAATTGTTCCACCAAAAAAAAAAGTGATGTCTAGAGTTCTGAAACAAAAAAAAGCTTAGATGCCTTCTTTTTCAAATAAAGATAGCAAAAGAACGAAGAAAAATTGATAATAGGAGTAAATTAGAAAATTGCTTAAAATTGCATGCTCTATCTGAATAACGAAAGAGAAAAATTGGGTTCAGTGTCCCTTTAATACCTCCTAGGTCGCTGTCACAATCATCTGTAATCTCAATGATAACTTCGGGGCCTAAACGCTGCACCAGTCTCTGCTTGCAATTGGTCAGATCTGCGACATAAGCTAGTCCACCTCCAGTAGCATGTGAAGATTTTTTTTCTTTTGCCAATTTTGCTTTGGCAAATCTTTTAATGTTGTTGTACCTTTTCTTTATCTGGTCAACATCCTTTTTCCCGGAGCCCTGAGCACTGACAGCATCACTGATACGAGTCCAGATATACTCTTTTTGCAGTGACTGGAAGTTTGCTTCGCACGACAACCAAATAAATAGTCATAAGAGTCCAGTACCATATCTACAAGAACCAGGTTCTGCTGGTGTGAGAAGTGTGGATTCTTGGATTTGTTTGTCTGCGAATCGGATCCTGAAGTTGCCATACTTAATTTATTATTACTAAATATATAAGCTGGAAATGATTCAGGATCAGTAAAATTTCTGTCTGAAAAAATAGATAAAGTGGACTTTATATAGCGCTGAAGTTACTTCCCGTGACAAATGTGACGTTTCTGACACCTTACAGTCACGTGGGACAAACTTGACTGACAATAGTACATTCGATAATAGCGAGGCGTCAGATGTATCAATCATTCGCCGGCGCTCGATGCGAATTAGGCGAGACAATTTTTAAGCTGAATTTTAGTACATATGGCGAGCGTCTCGCTATGCGCGAGTTCTAGCGAATCAAACAGACACACTGTCAGCGAGCAAACTGACGCTTTCGTACATGGAGCTCACTATGATAAGGAATCAGTCAACAACACTTTAACCAGTAATGTAATAGCTAAACCCACAAAGCGCAATTTTGATTATTGTTAATTGCGCGTATTTGATTTTTGGATTAAAAAAAATGAGTCAGATAACAATTTCTGTTTTATTTTGAGCATTAAAGATTCTGAGTTTCAAGAGCAAACAAGATTGTGATCAAGCCCAACGTATTTGAGTGGATATATTATGTAAAATAATAAAAAAACAAAAACAATCTACAGGGAATGTTTTTTTTTTCTTTCAAAATTCTTGTACCAAAAAATAAAAAAAATAAGATTGAACAAATTATCTTAAAGTTACAAAATGATGGAATAGTTAAATGCTTTTATACTGTATTTCATATCTTCTAATGTCTTTGCCTGCTTCCCTATGTATCCTAAACTGCTGCTTCTATATTAATTTACTTATAAAATGCATTTACATTTTGCAATTCATTACAGTGTTATTTTGCTATGAATTTGCCTGTTAAGTAAAAAGACACTGTGCTGTGGGAATCTTTTTGGAGGAGATTTATGTCATGTGTAGATGCTGGCAATTACCAGACTATCAAAGAATGCATTATAAATGCCACATTTCCTTTGAGTTATACAGTGGCTCTTGTCTTTTATGAGAATTATAATGTAAAAGCAGATTACTGAGAACGTTTGGATTAATAACTTTTATCAGGGCCATCAAACGGAGTGACATATGCACCACCTTCTTTATCCTGTATATAAAGTTGATGGAATGTGACATAGCTCCTTGACAGATTCTTTGCTGTTGACGTGATGTTTTTTTTATTTAAGCACTTGCTTAAAGACCTTTCCAACATGAGCAACAGCCAATGATGTTTCAAAGCAGCCTTTTAACCTGCCATAGATTTTATTTCAGTACAAAAAGGGAAGTCATTCATTTAGTACTGGTGACAGCAGAATATTTGTCGAACACATTTTGTGTAAAGCACCTTTATTTAAGGTCATAACTGAAAAAAAAAAGTTAAATACATTGTTCATATGCAGATCGTTTGAATTTATATTTTAATGATGTGTAGACTTTTCAGCTAATTATTGAAGCAGTCCCAAGTTACTTCTTAATTTAATTTTTTTAAAGAAAAAAAAGAATTTGCTATTTCACTCAGCTTATAAACTTGTCATAGTCTGGCAAACACACACACAGTAGTAAATTTCCATAGCCCACTGGTCTTGAACAAGTAAGAAATATTGTTGTTTTATTCTACTGTGCATAAAAGCTGTCTTCAACTCCAGTCTAGTAGTGTTTTAACCCTTTACAGGTGCCGTTGTTCTTCAAGTTCCACATCTTCATACTGGGTGACACCATTTAGGATCTTAGGTATCTGTGACAAAAACAGTGTTAACTATTTTACTGCTTAATTTGCCACTAAGTTAGTGGGGGAGCTTTACATTTTTGCAGTACTGCATTGACCTATATCATTGGTTTTCAAACCTGTCCTTAGGATTACCTTGGGTTACCTTGGGTGAGAGCAGGTAAAATAACCATGTTTACTAATTGGCTGTTTATTTCACCTGTTCTCAAGTGATCTATATTAAACTGGGTATAAAATCAGCAAAAATGTAAACTTCATGCTCTGTAGTGTGTGTGCTAATCTGAAGTACATGGTACAACTGTGAAAAGGTCAGAAACATAACTGCATACAAAGAGAGAAGCGCTCTACCAGGAATGAACAACAGCTCAGTGGCTTGTTCTATGGCGATTTACCACCAGGAAGCAGCCTCTTTTAGACCAGTGTGCTTTTCACAGAAGAAAACTTTCCTGAAGTATATCAGTCTGATCCCGCCAAGTAAGGTCAGTCCAGCCCCGAAATACCAGGCAATTCTCCTCTGAACAAGGAACATGACAACCCCAGACGATCGTTTCGGCCTCCTATGGGCCTCGTCAGTGAGGTGCAGCCACATCCCTCTAAGCACACTGGGCAAGGAGTCCACGTCTGGTTTCCCCCATCACCCATAGGGAGACTTCCCCAGGGTCATAATAATTTGCATACAAAGAGAGAAGCGCTCTACCAGGAACGAACAACAGCTCAGTGGCTTGTTCTATGGCGATTTACCACCCGGAAGCAGCCTCTTTTAGACCAGTGTGCTTTTCACAGAAGAAAACTTTCCTGAAGTATATCAGTCTGATCCCGCCAAGTAAGGTCAGTCCAGGCCCGAAATACCAGGCAATTCTCCACTGAACAAGGAACATGACAACCGATCGTCTGGGGTTGTCATGTTCCTTGTTCAGAGGAGAATTGCCTGGTATTTCGGTGCTGGACTGACCATGTAGGCGGGATCAGACTGATATACTACAGGAAAGTTTTCCTCTGTGAAAAGCACAATTGGGCAGAAAGAAGCTACTACCAGGTGGCAACCGGGCCATAGAACAAGCTATTGATGCTGCTGTTCGTTCCTGGAAGACTGCTTCTCATTCTGTTTTGCATATGTAAATATGACCCTGGGGATAGTCTCCCTAAGGGTGATGGGGGAAACCAGACGTGGACTCCTTGCCCAATGTGCTTAGAGGGATATGGCTGCACCTCACTGACGAGGCCCAAAGGAGGCCGAAACGATCGTCTGGGGTTGTCATGTTCCTTGTTCAGAGGAGAATTGCATGGTATTTCGGTGCTGGACTGACCATGTAGGCGGGATCAGACTGATATACTACAGGAAAGTTTTCCTCTGTGAAAAGCACAATTGGGCAGAAAGAAGCTACTACCAGGTGGCAACCGGGCCATAGAACAAGCTATTGATGCTGCTGTTCGTTCCTGGCAGACTGCTTCTCATTCTGTTTTGCACAGCAACATAACTGACCTGTGAAATGTTTACCACTGGGTGCAATTATACATAAGCTCAAAGATGGTGATGCCCAGTATGAAAAGGAGATTACCAACTGGCAACTGTAAAGGGTTAAAACAAGAGAATGATTCTGAAAAGAGCTTCAGTTTAATGTACCTTTAATTCTTTTCATACGCAAATATTTGAGCATATTTAAAAAATAATTAAAATTCATAACAGATTTCTTTTAGTTTAAGCTATTTGTTTAAGTTTTAGCATGATCCCCCTCTTTTTTTCTTTCTTTCACCTAGATTACAAGTTTTGCGTTGCAGCTCATAATGCTGAAAATATGGCATTTTCAGCGTTAAAACAGCACCGCAGCTATTACAAGTCTTGTCGGTATAGCTGTACCACACACCTTTTAGCCTGTAACGCAACGTCAGTCCCGCACACTTAAAAATTACGTTTTTTCAGGGGATTCCCATAGCGCCGGTATTACGAGTTTTGCGGTACGGCTAAAAAGTGAGCATCATAGCCTAAAACCTCAAGATCTGTACCGCTATATAAAGTCAGTAGTTTTGAGTGTTACACTACAAAGCTGTAGCATAAAACTTATAACTAAAGTGTTACAAAGTACACTAAACACCCATAAACTACATATTAAGCCCTAAACCGAGGCCCTCCCGCATCGCAAACACTATATTAAATTTATTAACCCCTAATCTGCCACTCCCGACATTGCCGGCACAAAAATTTTTTATTAACCCCTATTCCGCCTCTCCCCGACAATGTCACCACTATAATAAACTTATTAACCCCTAAACCGTCACCTTCACACATCACAAACACTATTTAAATATTATTAACCCCTAATCTGCTGTCCGCCCACACTGCCAATATAATAAACCTATTAACCCCTAAACCGCAAGTCCCCCACAATGAAATATACTAAAATAAACTATTAACCCCTAAACCAAAAGCACCCCACAATGAAATAAATTAATTTAAACTAGTAACTCCTAAACCTAATGACCCCCTAACTTTATATTAAAATTACAATTTCCCTATCTTAAATTAAATTAAAACTTACCTGTCAAATGAAAAAAATAATTTTAAACTAACAATTAAACTATTATAATTATTAATCTAAAATTAAACTAACTACCAATTGAATAAAACTAAACTACAATAAAAAATCCTAACTACTAAAACTAACTAAATTACAATAAAATCAAACACTAAATTATGAAAAATAACAAACTAATTATCATAAATAAAAAAGAATTACACATAATCTAATAGCCCTATCAAAATAAAAAAGCCCCCCCAAAATAAAAAAAACCCTAGCCTACAATAAACTACCAATGGCCATTAAAAGAGCCTTTTGTGGGGCATTGACCTAAAGATATCAGCTCTTTTACCTGTAAAAAAAATACAAACACCCCCCAACAGTAAAACCCACCACCCAACCAACCCCCCAATAAAAAAAATAACCTAAGCTAACCATTGCCCAGAAAAGGGCATTTGTATGGGCATTGCGCTTAAAAGGGCATTTAGCTCTTTTACATTGCCCAAACCCTAATTTAAAAGAAACACCCAAAAAAAACTAACACTAACCGCCGACAATCTACTTACAGTTGTTGAAGTCCAGCTTGAAGGATCTTCATCCAGCCGGCGAAGTCCTCATCCAGGGGGCAAGAAGTCTTCATCCAGACGGCCTCTTCGATCTTCATCCAGCCAGCGCAGAGCAGATCCATCCTGAAGAAATCCGGCGCAAAGCATCCTCTTCATAAGGTCGTACACTGAATCTTCAATGCAAGGGAGGGACACGATTTAAGATAGCGTCCCTTGCATTCCTATTGACTGAAAAATTTGAATCAGCAAATAGGAATTAGGGCTGCTAAAATCCTTTTGGCTATTCAATAGGATTCTTCAGGATGGACCCGCTCCGCACCTCCGGGATCAAGATAGAAGATGCCACCTGGATGAAGATTGAAGAAGCCGTCTAGATGAAGACTTCTCGCCACTTGGATTAGGATGTCGCCGCCGGGATAAAGATTGAAGTGGCCGCCTGGATGAAGACTTCAAAAACTGTAAGTGGATCGTCAGGGGGTTAGTGTTAGTCTTTTTTAAGAGATTATTGGGTGGGTTTTATTTTTTAGTTTAGGGTCTGACAGTAAAAGAGCTAAATGCCCTTTTAAGGGAAATGCCCATACAAATGCCCTTTTCAGGGCAATGGGTAGCTTAGGTTTTTTAGATAGTTTTTTTTTTATTTTGTGGGTTTGAGGGGTTTGTAATGTTAGTGGGTCTTTGTAAAAAAAAATTAAATGAAAGAGCTGATATCTTTAAGGCAATGCCCTAAAAAAGGCCCTTTTAAGGGCCATTGGTATTTTATTCTAGATTAGGTCTTTTATTTTGGGCTGGTTTTTTTATGGGTATTAGAATAGGAATAATGTTTTTATTATTGATAATTTGTTTGTTATTTTGTGTAATGTATATTTTTAGGGGGTGTTTTTTGTTTTAGCAAAAGAGCTGTTTATCTCAGGGCAATGCCCTACAAAAGGTCCTTTTAAGGGCCCTTGGTAGTTTATTCTAGAGTAGGGTTTTTTATTTTGTAATGATAGTATTTTTTGTAATGTTAGGTTTTAGTGTAAGGCAGATTAGATTTTATTTCACAGGTAAGTTTGTATTTATTTTAACTAGGTAGTTAATAAATAGTTAATACTAACTAGTCTACCTAGATAAAATAATTACAATCTTACCTGTGAAATAAAAATAAAACCTAAGCTAGCTACAATAAAACTATTAGTTATATTGTAGCTAGCTTAGGTTTTATTTCACAGGTAAGTATGTATTTAGTTTTAAATAGGTATTATTTAATAATTGTAAATTTAATTTAGATCTAATTTAATTATGTTAAAGTTAGAGGGGGTTAGGCTTAGGGGGTTAATATAGTTTAATTTAGCTTGTTACGATATCCCCCATATCGCAACAAGCTAAATTAAACTATATTAACCCCTAAGCCTAACCCCCTCTAACTTTAACCTAATTAAATTAGATCTAAATTAAATTTACAATTATTAACTAAATAATACCTGGCGGTTTAGGGGTTAATAGTTTTATTTAGTTAATAATTGTAAATTTAATTTAGCTATATTTTTATTATGTTAAAGTTAGGGGATGTTAGGGTTACGTTAAGGTTAGTTTAAGGGGTTAATATAGTTTAATTTAACTTGTTGCAAAGTGGGGGGCTGGCAGTTTAGGGGTTAATAAATGTAGTATAGTGGTGGCACTATCAGGAGCAGCAGATTAGGGGTTAATAATTTTATTTAGGTATCGGCGATATCGTGGGTTAGGAGTTAATAACTGTAGGCAGGCGTCAGCGATGTTGGGGGCAGTAGATTAGTGGTGTTCAGACTCGGGGTTTATGTTAGGTTTAAACTGTATTTTTATTTCCCCATAGACATCAATGGGGCTTCGTTACAGAACTTTTGTTTCCGCAATCGCAGGTTGTTTTTTTTGCCGGCTCTCCCCATTGATGTCTATGGGAAAAGAAAATCGTGCATGAGCACGTCTCAGCAGAGCTCTGATTGTGTGCGGTATGGAGCTCAACGCAACCATATCGCAGGCAAAAAGCGTATGTTTGAAAACTTGTAATGGCAGCACTATTGGAAATTAAATAACGTGACTTTTGTTGCGTTCGGCAATTTCAATATAGCGCTCAAAACTCGTAATCTAGGTGATTGTTAATTAAAGAGCCAGTCTACACCTTAATCATCTTAAAGTATTACCTTAGATTAAGTTACAAATAGCCTCCTGCACCTCTTTCTATATCATGCAGCAGTAACAGTAAAAAAGTTATTTTAAAAAGAATATTGTTTCTGGCCAGTTTAAAATGGCTGCCAAGCTCTGCCCACTGATGACATCACGATCTGCGCTGCATCTAGTTACTCTGCTGAATAGCATTGACAGTCTGTTGAATCCAACTAGTGAGTCTTTTGTGATTGGATGCCATATGCAGCCCAGATCATGATGGTATCAGTGGGCTGACCTTGGCTGCCAATTCAAAGTGGCCAGAAACAATAGTCATTTTAGATGACTAAGGTGTAGACTGTTCCTTTAAAAAAAAAAAAACTAATCATGCCAAGATAGCATAGGCAACTGTGGGATGCTTCTTAGTGGAGAGTTATTCATACTTATGTGAATGCATGCCAGTGGACCAGATTCACTAAAACAACACTCTAATTGCAAACATCTTCAATTCCTATGCTATTTTTGGAGCAAAGATAGTTAAGAGCCACAGTGTGTACTTGTTGGGTGTTGTGTATGTATGATACATATAAAGCTGTATACAAGTGTTGGTACAAAATACCAAATTGTGTTGCTATTCTAAATTAAAAGAAGTCAGTGCCACCTCTGTGAACAAACATAAACACAACATATTTTAATTTTCAAAAGAGCTTTATTTTGATACTTTAAACATACACATCATAGGTTGAATGTATACATACATCAAAGCTGTTACAGTAAAATGCTTTGTCACAATAAACCTTTGAAGAAAAAAAAAAAAAGAAAAACTGTAAAAAGGTGTGAGACACGCTTATGAACATTCATTTCATCATTGGAAGGAACCATTTAAGTGCGGTGTATGTTTTCATTGTTCCCCAACCTCTGGTTATGTAGACCACTCTTGGGTCGTAACATATGTGTGAGTAATAGATAGAGACATGGGGAGAGATTGAAATAAAGCGAAATCAACAGTTATAGTATGGGATACATAGAACATATATGCTTTAACTCTAAATCATGCTTGTAAATTTTAAAATTGGGCCACATATATGTAAGGGGTAAAGCTTATTATGGCGTAAAAATAGATTATGGGGGAATAAATGTGTGAATATTATGTATGATCTGAGGTCAGGGGGCTAAAATGATATATCACGTTCAGGGGTTAGGTCTTAATTAAGCCGCTTTATTCTTTGTGTTATAGTAAAATTTCTTTTCCGCTGGCAATACTATATTTAGATGAGTGAATATGAAATTAGGAAGCATTAGTTATACGCTACGAAAGGAGCGTGGGGGTATACTCCAGGTTAGATCTACTTTAAATGCCTTCTGAAGTATATCTAAACAACCTTTCATGTAAGGTGGGGAGATACGCATATAGGGCGTCTTAAAGGCCAGATTTGAGAGGAGTTTGGGTGATATATTAGTGGGTTAGATCTGTCAGAAAGGGATTAGCACAGGTTGCCATTTTATTTTTAAGGTTAGTATGTCTTTTGGTGATCATAACGAAAGGGTTTTGTGAGACCTATGCCATAGTGCCTGGTTCTGTCTATTACTGTGCTGCTGAAGTAGTTATACACAACGTGGCTCGGACAACCAAACAGAAATTCCTTATTAAATATTTACACAGAGCGGCGCTTACATGTTGCATAAGTGTATGAGTGTGATCATCCCCCAACACATTACCCTCGCAATTTGACAACGCTAAAACTGTGAACAACAAACAGTCAACAGGACTTTTAAACTAAACTTGTACATAGTGCTACTACCTTATATAATTTAACAATCTGACATTTCTATGCAGCATGGCTCTCAGCCAGTATCTAAACTCCAAAAAGCCCATACCAGCATCGCCACATAAGTGAGAAAATTATCTTCCCCAGTTGTAATCAGTTTATCTATTGGAGCCAAATGTCCCTCCAAACTGAGCAGTGTCTCTGGTGCCTTGCTGCAGAGTGTTTCGGAAGGGCGAGCTGATCTATAGTCGTGACCTGTTAAGGGTGATAGCAAGTCTCTCACTGTTGGTTTAGTGCTGTACAGCGGCCCGGTCTTGGATGCTGACTCTGACTTTTCTGCTCTGGGAGACCCTGGCCCGGTGGCTATTTGATGAAGAGACCGCGTTGCCGCGAGCTTCTTTGCCGCTGTCTGTGGGGCAGGGCCGGTGATCTGACTTAGCGGTTCTGTAACCACCAGGGGCAGTTCCGTTCCGTTTAACTCCTTATCTCGCTGTGCTCCAAAATTATTGCTTAGAGCGTAGATCTGCTGTTGCATGAGCTGTACTTTACCCCTGTGCGTTCCGGTGAGTAAGCCCGCCTTCTGTGCATGCTCCGGTCCGTGCAGCTCTTGTGTTATAGGGGAAGAATTGGCCACTATGAAACCTGTGCGGGTTTTCCCCGGTGTATGTTCATTAATGGGTGCCTCACTCTCCTGTGCTCCCTCTAAGCGCTGCAGAAGACAGTCGTAAGGAGCCCTTTCTATCAGTTTCTGCAAGCGTGTGATGAAGTTCGCCATTAGTGCTTCATAGTTACTCTGGAAGCGCTCCTCCGCCATGTTTAACCTCCTCCGCTTGATGTGAGTATTTTACAAGCAAATAGAAGAGCTTTCCCTGTTGCTGTAGGTGCGCAGGGTCTGCCCCCTGATCCGTTAAGGCTGTGTGCTAATGAAGAATTGGTAAGTCGGGTTAACCGACAGCCCCAATAACCCGTTTCTTCCCGGGGGGGGGTGGGTACCTAATAGTGGGCCGCCGCCCTAGGCCATATACTTCCAAACTGAGTCCCCAGAGTCATAAAAACGGCAAGAAAGGTGATTGTAAGACCGCGACTGCTAGAATCACGGTATCTTAGTGTTATTTATTTGTAATCCTGCCGTTTAGACACTTTAATCAGCGGTTTAGTGTCGATTCTGCTGGAGCCTTCAGGAATTGCGTCCGTTCCAGGACACTGCATGGACACGCCCCCAAACACAACATATTTTAAAGCTTAGTTACTGTTTATTTGCTGAATTTTACTGACTAAAAAAATTAAATCAGAAATGTGGTGTCTAGTCAGTACTTCACATGACCACTTCTGGGAGAAATCACAGCATTCAAATGATTTTTGTATGCAGTGTATGTTTGAGATCAACCTAAACCTTACCAATAATAAGTCCAGGAACTGTGAAGGCATTCCAAAACTGTAATCTTTTGTTTCTTGAAATAGATTGTGGTTAATTTTGAGGTATACAAAATATAAATATATAATGTAAATTGGATGCGCTAATATTGAGTAGACATTCTGGGTATTATCAAACCAGAGGTATAGGCTGAAGTGTCAAATACAGATGTGGCCTGCTATAATACTGTAATGTAATGTATTGTTATTCACTGCTCTCTCTCTTTCTTTTGCATATGGGCTAATCAGATACAATTACAGGGTTGCTGTTCTGCGAGAGTTGTATTGTACTTGTGATATCAGAATTCTTGTTTTGTTTTGTTTTTTTTTTTTTTTTTTTTCCCTTCTGTATAAAACAAACTGGAAAACATTCAATAAAAACATTTATTTAAAAAAAAAAAAAAAAATATTCCCAATATGGTGAACTAAATACTAAAACACTCAAATATATTAAGTATCAAATATCAAGTGATGTGGTTGTAAATGTTACAACATTCTCAAAGATGCTCTATGTGTATCAGAGAACAAAATATCTATGTGTTTCAGAGAACAAAACATCTAAATAAAAAGTAATAAAAAATATGTCACAATGTATCGTAATATAACATATCAAATGGTGCTGAAAAACAGTGCAAAGTCATGTGGTGATTATAGTTCAAATGCACTTATCCAATTTATGGGTGGAACTCTCCCAGGACATCGAGGGGAATGTCCCACAAATATCCAAATAACCGCAGCAAGCTGCTTTTTCATTTGGTGTTCAAATTCGTGTTCTATAAGCTATTAAAAAAGAGAAGAAGGCCTCACCATAGTGCACAATCAATGAGGCAGGTAAAAGCCAGCGCACAATTCCATGTACTTACAGGATTATAGGCACTTGGGAAATGCTACAAGGGCTTCCTGGACTCTTAAAGTCGTCCAGACAACTTTCCCCGTGTTCTCCAGGCCACTCAAACCTCTAGTCAGCTGCCCAAAATGGGATTCAGAATGGATGTTGTTGAAAAACTGCAGTTACCAACTTGTACCTTGTAACTTTCCCAGCTTCGTAAAAGCCTCCACAGACTACGTGAGGTATTCACAAACTATGATGGTTTAAAATATACTTAAAATGATGCTCATGGAAATAGTTTATTATAGAATAAAAAGACTTTAATCTTAAAAACACAACGTTTCACAATCTAACATGACCGTTTCATTAGGTCATTACACCTGAAGAAACGGTGCACTTTGGTGGCACCTTCTTCTCTTTTGTAATACCTTAATTTTGAGGTATGTTTGGATCAACTTGTTTGAATATCCAATCTCTTTTCAACCAATTGGCAGCTAGTTTGAAGGGGCATGATAAATGACGACAGAGTATGCTGTCGGAATTTAGTGTTGTTGGGTGGACATGATTCGCTACATCGAATCATGTCTGCCCGCCATTTGATAAATCGGCCCCATAGCCTTTAAGTTGTTGTCATAGTTTTTTCCCCAATGTTTGGCTTATATTCAATTAAACTATTGTCATGATCCGGTGTACATGCGCTCAGGACACAGACCCTCGGGGCAGTGGTAGGGATTTGAAGACACCGAACCCTGACCCGGGGAAGAGTATCCTGGACGTGGATAGATGATATTCTGTGATTCATAGTTGCTAGAAGTTATTGTAGAATAAATTGAGAGTGCAACATTTGTATACAATATATTCTGAGTTCACTGTGACTTATAGTTAGTTAATAGAAGTAACTGCAGGATTCAATGAGAGAAAAATATATCAAAGTGCAATGTTCAGGCTTCAGAGTAATCTGGTAAAAGATTGACACTTAGATGCAAACTAAGGATTGTTGCAGGTTCACAGTACATAATATTATATAAAGCTGTATGTCAGAGTTAAAGCACAGCTGCACAGGTACTTAGACAAGCTGCAAGTTTAGGCATTAATTACTGTTTGTGCATTTAGATGCAAACTTTGTTTGTTGCAGGTTCACAGTACATATTATTATAAAGAGCTGTATGTTAGTAATTAGCAGAGTAGCAAAGGTGAAAGTTAAGTTTAAGGCATCAATTACTGTTTGCACATATAGTGGAGAATCACAGGAAAGCTTTTAATTGAACACAAAGATAAGTTTAAGGCATCAATTACTGTTTGAACATATATTGGAGAATCACAGGAAAGCTTTTAATTGAACACAAAGATGCAGAGTTCAGAATATGTTAACATATTTGCAGCAGGATATTTCAGCAATGACAACTTGTAGCAGAGAAATAGTTATAAAGTTCTGAGTAGGATGCTGTTGTAATTAGAGAGTGATGATAACCAAAAGTATGCTTGAATTATAATAAAGTTCTGAGTTTGTTAAGTAGCAGTGTCCAGGAAACAGAAAATGGAATTATTTGGATACTTGCGATTTGATGATTTTAGGCATTGGAATAGAAAATGCTGTAGGTTGAAATAGTTGGTAAATTCATACAGGAAACAGTCGCAGACCTCTGTTGTTCAGGATCACAACTTCAATGTTAATGCAAAGCACATTAGACCTGAGAAGGCTTAAAAAGAGGCTGAGGTAATCAGGTGCATGAATGATTAATCAGGCAGGCAGGCAAGGTGAATGTGAATACTGCCCAAATGCAGCAGTCAGAGAAGGATTTCTTAAAGGGATAGTGACATTAGGCTGAGATATGTTACAGATTCCCCTCCTTAAAGGCGACCTCCGGGCGCCCAATACAATCCAAAAGGAGAGAGAACAAAATTGATATGGAGAATCGGTAGTAGGTGTATGGAGGTAGTGAGTCCAATCGGAAATCAAGAAAGGAGGGTTGGAGATCTCTTGAAAAAGTTGAATGACGAAGTAAAGGCCATGTAATTCAGGTATCAAAAGATCTTGACAATGATGAGAGCAAAACTTGAAGTCAACTTTTTTGTAGTCATCGTGAGAATGCATGAACGTAACATACAATGAGCTTCCTACCACAGAATCATACTGAGGGTAGACAGGTGGATGTTCTTCATGATAGATGACCATGTACATAGCCAATGAAAAGGCAGCCAGTCCTAGAGATATGAATAGGCTTTCCTCAGCTTCAGAAATAGAGATGCAGCATTCTGGATTGATAACCAGATTAACCACCTTTGGGTCAGAGATTTGAGTATCCTCAGAATTAACCTCTTGGCTGAGGATTAGATATACTCCAAAAGAAAAAGCTATAGCCACTTCTAACGCAATAGCAGGGCTTTCTTCAAACTAGGAGATAGGGGTGTAGAGTGCAAGATTTGTCCAGTTCTTGCCATCTTCTAATTCAAAATGAAATGTCTCCTTACTGGATTCAGAATCAAAAGTGTTCTCACTAAGAATAGGTATATGAATGTCCACACCAGGGCAAGGTTCAGGAATACCCACATCTGGGCAAGGTTCAGTCATATCCTCAGTAGGATCAGGTGAAGGAATGCCCATGCCAGGGCAATGTTCAGAAGTACCCACATCTGGGCAAGGTTCAGGAATATCCTCAGTAGGATCGGGTGAAGGAATGCCCATGCCAGGGCAATGTTCAGAAGTACCCACATTTGGGCAAGGTTCAGGAATATCCTCAGTAGGATCAGGTGAAGGAATGCCCATGCCAGGGCAATGTTCAGAAGTACCCACATCTGGGCAAGGTTCAGTCATATCCTCAGTAGGATCGGGTGAAGGAATGCCCATGCCAGGGCAAGGTTCAACTATAGAGAAAGAAAAAGAACCCACTTTAGAGCCAGGAACCATACTCTCTTCTGAGCAGATGGCAAGGCTTTCTTCAGGGTTCATGCACGAAGAATTAAAAAGACCCACTTTAGAGCCAAGAACCATACTCGCTTCTGAGTAGAGGGCATGGCTATCTTCAGGATCAAGTATTATTACACCCATTTCTGGGTTAAACAAAGGAATACCCATACCAGGGTCAAAAACAGGAGAGTCCACCTTGATGTCAGGGTTAGTAGTATAATCATGGAAAACAGGAACAGGAATGGGCACAGGGGAATCTTCTTGAAGAACTTTTGTACAAGTTTCAGGTTCAAGAATGTCCACTTGCGAACTTGGTTCAAAGTTGTCCTCACAGGATTGAGTATCAGGAATTCCTGTACAGGAAACTGATGTAGTAGAAAATGTAGGTTGATGCAAAGTATCTCCCAATGGAAACAATTTCTTAGATGCAATAACAGAAGAATTTTGAGAAGGTGAAGTGTACTAAAATATGCCACACTCAGGTAGATGCGGAGTAATTGTGACACAAGATTCTGACTGAGAAGTTATCTGGAGTTCAGCAGGCATGCTTATTTGAGTTTGAATATCAGAGCTAAATTCTCCAGGGATTATCTCTGGTAAACTGAAAGGTTGTATATCTGGAACAGAATTATCTTTTGCTTCTAGCACAGGGTTTACAGGTATTGAGGCAGCATGAGAGGGATGCAAGAAATCAATAGTTGGAAACAGTTTTTGTAGTTGTTGTAGAGTCTGAGAAGAGATACCATTAGATGCTTTAAGAAGAGACTGATAGTGACTATAGACATCATCCAGCTCGGTGTTGACAGTGTCAAAAGGCAAGAGAGGGTCTGGTACAACAGAATCTAAAACAGGGGAATCAGGCTGAGTTTCCTCTTTGCACTTCTGATTTTCTGTGGGCAGAAGGATTTTCTTCTTCTTCTTCTTCTTCTTCTTTTTCTTAGAGAGCTTAGATTTCTTCCCAGTATGAGGCTTCTTAGGTTGCTGCCATTGTGGCTTGTAGTAAGGTTGAGAACAGAAAACCTTTTTCATCACTGGATGCATAATTCTGATGTGATAAATCAGCATAGTAGTTGAGAGGACCTTTACTCCTAACAGCAGTCTGCAAACCAGATGTCCTTTCTTCCAGCTCTGAATCTGTCCAATCTAACGAATCCATGGTAATATCAGAAATAGGAAGATCAGTATTTCCATGAGAGGTTTCATGATGGGAGCTGTCTGTATCATCCATGTTGTAAATATAACAACCAAGGATGTCATTATAGCAAATAGGTTGAGGTCTTGTCTGAGTTTGTGGCGAGTTAAAGTTGCGCTCATACCAGTCTAATGCCAATTCAGCTGGATCTGTGAAGTCATCCTCCTTTAGTTACATAGTCAGACTCAGAATCAGTTTCACCAAAATGGAAACCACGAACATGAGGAACAGATGAAATTCTAGAAAAGTGGTTCTGTCTCTTTAAATCTTTGAAAGCCTGGATTTTCTCTGCTGAAGCTATGGTTAAATCCTCTTCATTTTCATAGTCAGATTCAGGATCAGTTTCACCAAAATGGTAACCACGAACATGAGTAGAGGATTGTCTAGAATGGGAGAACTGTGTCTTTAAATTTTTTAAAGTTTGAAAATCTTCTGTTTTTCCTTTAGGGATTGCTTGGGTCTGAGTTATGTTGTAATTTTTTATTTTCCTTTGAGGGTCGGTGCATCCACTACCACTGCGGATCCCTTTTTTAGGCATTAACATTCTGTTTCTGTCATGATCCAGTGTACATGCGCTCAGGACACAGACCCTCGGGGCAGTGGTAGGGATTTGAAGACACCGACCCCTGACCCGGGGAAGAGTATCCTGGACGTGGATAGATGATATTCTGTGATTCATAGTTGCTAGAAGTTATTGTAGAATAAATGGAGAGTGCAACATTTGTATACAATATATTCTGAGTTCACTGTGACTTATAGTTAGTTAATAGAAGTAACTGCAGGATTCAATGAGAGAAAAATATAGCAAAGTGGAATGTTCAGGCTTCAGAGTAATCTGGTAAAAGATTGACACTTAGATGCAAACTATGGATTGTTGCAGGTTCACAGTACATAATATTATATAAAGCTGTATGTCAGAGTTAAAGCACAGCTGCACAGGTACTTAGACAAGCTGCAAGTTTAGGCATTAATTACTGTTTGTGCATTTAGATGCAAACTTGGTTTGTTGCAGGTTCACAGTACATATTATTATAAAGAGCTGTATGTTAGTAATTAGCAGAGCAGCACAGGTGAAAGTTAAGTTTAAGGCATCAATTACTGTTTGAACATATATTGGAGAATCACAGGAAAGCTTTTAATTGAACACATAGATGCAGAGTTCAGAATATGTTAACATATTTGCAGCAGGATATTTCAGCAATGACAACTTGTAGCAGAGAAATAGTTATAAAGTTCTGAGTAGGATGCTGTTGTAATTAGAGAGTGATGATGGATCTTTTCCAGATAAGCCCCGCCACTAATGCAAAAAGTGCACGCGCGAAAAGTTAAGCCCCGCCACTTTCAATATTATGCACGCACGCAATGCACGCACGCAACCTTGACCAGACCTGCGCCATAAAGACAATGAACTTTCTGACAACCTTCTAAACTAAGGAAAAGATCCCAGAACTGGTAGGAATAATATAAAGTGAGACAACTGTCACATAGACTCCCTCGTAGAGAAAAGTTATTATATTGAGCTCCTAGTAGTGATAATATACGATGATACAACTGTCACATTGACTCACTAGTAGGAAAGAGTTATAATATTTTAGCAAAGGCTACTGTGTATTTGTAGGAGGTACTATAGCAAAGAATACCACTAGAAGCGCCACTCAAATTGAGACAGGCAGGAGTTAAATTTAACGATAATATGGGAGAGCAATCAACGACTATATTAATGGTCAGCTATCCACACAATAACTATTATAATATAAGAGTCTTTAGGCGGCCATTACATTTAAATAAGGAACAATCAGAGTGCCGTAACTGCTGTTAAAAAAAACCACACACAACCGGACGTTTTGGTTATAAGGAACAATCAGAGTGCCGTAACTGCTGTTAAAAAACACACACACAACCGGACGTTTTGGTTATCTGCCCACACAAGTAAAGGGATAAAACACCTGAAGCTGCGGACTGGAACAAACTGCTGTGTAGGAAGTTTGGATGCTTTTTTATTATCTTTTTTGGGTGGCGGGGGTTAACTTTTTGGCGGGGCTTATCTGGAAAAGATCCGTGATGATAACCAAAAGTATGCTTGAATTATAATAAAGTTCTGAGTTTGTTAAGTAGCAGTGTCCAGGAAACAGAAAATGGAATTATTTGGATACTTGCGATTTGATGATTTTAGGCATTGGAATAGAAAATGCTGTAGGTTGAAATAGTTGGTAAATTCATACAGGAAACAGTCACAGACCTCTGTTGTTCAGGATCACAACTTCAATGTTAATGCAAAGCACATTAGACCTGAGAAGGCTTAAAAAGAGGCTGAGGTAATCAGGTGCATGAATGATTAATCAGGCAGGCAGGCAAGCTGAATGTGAATACTGCCCAAATGCAGCAGTCAGAGAAGGATTTCTTAAAGGGATAGTGACATTAGGCTGAGATATGTTACAACTATCCAGCAAAATTAGATGGCAGCATTATGGTGATTTTGGCAGTGGGAATGATTTAAGAAAACAAATTCAAATTTTAATATTAATGATAGTTTTTAAAGTTATTGTGCTTTAACCCCTTAAGGACCAGACCATTTTTCAATTTCTTACCCTTAAGGACCAGGGCTATTTTTAAATTTCTGCAATGTTTGTGTTTATCTGTAATTTTCCTCTTACTCATTTACTGTACCCACACATATTATATACCGTTTTTCTCGCCATTAAATGGACTCTCTAAAGATATCATTATTTTCATCATATCTTATAATTTACTATAACATTTTTTATAAAATATGTTGAAAAAATGGAAAAAAACACACTTTTTCTAACTTTGACCCCCAAAATCTGTACACATCTACACCCATGCTAAATAGTTTCTAAATAGTTTCTAAAATAGTTAAGAAATACAAAGGGCTCCATGTACTAAGCAGTCAATTCATCCGTCATTGTAGACGCGGATAAACTCGCCGTTACTCGCCGCGGGCGAAATGGTGTCCGCTGTCGCTATGTACTAATATTCCCCCAATAAATAGACAAGTCTAGCCCGCCGCGAGCAGTTGCGGATTGTTGATAAATTTGACGCCTCGCTCGCCGCGACTAAGCTGATGTACTTAACTTTCAGTTGAATTGTCTGGCCAATTATTAACACGTGACATGCAAGGTGTCACGAACATCATAGTAGTCGCGGGAATAGAATTTTGCTCCTATAAAAGTTCAACTTATCTAAACAACTTTATTATTGTTCAAAATTTTTTGAAGAGTGATAACAGAGCGTTATTTTTGTAATATTTATTTACAATTTGGATATGGCTTCATCTGGATCTGATAATATATAAATATTAATATAAAAATAATTATAAAGATTGACAACTATACAATACAAATTTAAATAGATTACTCTTTAATTACAGTCGACAAATTGGGCGCAATTTATGTACATGGAAATGAGAGACAAATTAGACGCCAGTTATGCTGTAAGTACAATGCTGATATTACTGCCTTTTATATATGTCTAGACTGGCGTCTAGATTGACTTTCCTATTGTTTTGTACCTTGCCCGCCACCTAAAAGGTGGCGAGGCAAAAATAACGAGGTGGGAGCGGAAATTGTAGCGAGCGGACAAATAGATTTTTTAGTACATTCGTTTTTGGCGAGTTGGTGGTCAAATGTGTCTAATTACAGTGAAAAATGGAGCGGTAGCGAGGTTTGGCGGATAAGTACGCTCGCAATTTTAAAGATGCGAGTTTTAACATAATTGACGGCTTTGTACATATCAGTTTGCGAATTTTGACGCGAGATTTGTTGCGGGTAGCTCGCTGACTGCTTAGTACATGGAGCCCAAAATGTTTACATGTTCTTTGCTTTTTTTGCAAGTTATAGGGCAATAAGTACAAGTAGCACTTTGCTATTTCCAAACCATTTTTTTTTTCAAAATTAGTGATAGTTACATTGTAACACTGATATCTGTCAGAAATCCCTAAATATCCCTTGAAATGTATATTTTCTTTTTTAGTAGACAACCCAAAGTATTGTTCTAGGCCCATTTTTGGTATATTTCATGCCACCATTTCACCACCAAATGCGATCAAATAAAAAAAATTGTTCACATTTTCACTAACTTTTTCCACAAACTTTAGGTTTCTCACTGAAATTATTTACATACAGATTGTGCAATTATGGCACAAATGGTTGTAAATGCTTCTCTGGGATCCCTTTGTTCAGAAATAGCAGACATTTATGGCTTTGGCATTACTTTTTGATAATTAGAGGGCCGCTAAATGCCGCTGTGCATCACACTTGTATTATGCCCTGCAGTGAAGGGGTTAATTAGGTAGCTTGTAGGGTTAATTTTAGCTTTAGTGTAGAGATCAGCCTCCCACCTGACGCATCCCACCCCCTGATCCCTCCATGACCCCCATCAAACAGGTCTCTGCCCTCCCCCACCTCACAATTGTCACGACTAGCTTAAGTACTGGCAGAAAGTCTACCAGTACTAAAATAAAAGTTTTTTGTTTTTTTATATATTATTTTTTTTTTACATATTATTTCTTTCATGTAATTAGCAAGAGTCCATGAGCTAGTGACGTATGGGATATACATTCCTACCAGGAGGGGCAAAGTTTCCCAAACCTCAAAATGCCTATAAATACACCCCTCACCACACCCACAATTCAGTTTTACAAACTTTGCCTCCGATGGAGGTGGTGAAGTAAGTTTGTGCTAGATTCTACGTTGATATGCGCTCCGCAGCAAGTTGGAGCCCGGTTTTCCTCTCAGCGTGCAGTGAATGTCAGAGGGATGTGAGGAGAGTATTGCCTATTTGAATGCAGTGATCTCCTTCTACGGGGTCTATTTCATAGGTTCTCTGTTATCGGTCGTAGAGATTCATCTCTTACCTCCCTTTTCAGATCGACGATATACTCTTATATATACCATTACCTCTGCTGATTCTCGTTTCAGTACTGGTTTGGCTATCTGCTATATGTAGATGAGTGTCCTGGGGTAAGTAAGTCTTATTTTCTGTGACACTCCTAGCTATGGTTGGGCACTTTGTTTATAAAGTTCTAAATATATGTATTCAAACATTTATTTGCCTTGACTCAGAATGTTCAACTTTCCTTATTTTCAGACAGTCAGTTTCATATTTGGGATAATGCATTTTAATTTAACATTTTTCTTACCTTAAAATTTGACTTTTTCCCTGTGGGCTGTTAGGCTCGCGGGGGCTGAAAATGCTTCATTTTATTGCGTCATTCTTGGCGCGGACTTTTTTGGCGCAAAAATTCTATTTCCTTTTCCGGCGTCATACGTGTCGCCGGAAGTTGCGTCATTTTTTGACGTTATTTTGCGCCAAAAATGTCGGCGTTCCGGATGTGGCGTAATTTTTGGCGCCAAAAAGCATTTAGGCGCCAAATAATGTGGGCGTCTTATTTGGCGCGAAAAAATATGGGCGTCGCTTTTGTCTCCACATTATTTAAGTCTCATTTTTTATTGCTTCTGGTTGCTAGAAGCTTGCTCTTTGGCATTTTTTCCCATTCCTGAAACTGTCATTTAAGGAATTTGATCAATTTTGCTTTATATATATGTTGTTTTTTCTCTTACATATTGCAAGATGTCTCACGTTGCATCTGAGTCAGAAGATACTACAGGAAAATCGCTGTCAAGTGCTGAATCTACCAAAGCTAAGTGTATCTGCTATTCCTCCAGCTGTTGTTTGTATTGATTGTCATGACAAACTTGTTAAAGCAGATAATATTTCCTTTAGTAAAGTACCATTGCCTGTTGCAGTTCCTTCAACATCTAAGGTGCAGAATGTTCCTGATAATATAAGAGATTTTGTTTCTGAATCCATAAAGAAGGCTATGTCTGTTATTTCTCCTTCTAGTAAACGTAAAAAATCTTTTAAAACTTCTCTCCCTACAGATGAATTTTTAAATGAACATCATCATTCTGATTCTGATGATTCCTCTGGTTCAGAGGATTCTGTCTCAGAGGTTGATGCTGATAAATCTTCATATTTATTTAAAATGGAATTTATTCGTTCTTTACTTAAAGAAGTACTAATTGCTTTAGAAATAGAGGATTCTGGTCCTCTTGATACTAATTCTAAACGTTTAGATAAGGTATTTAAAGCTCCTGTAGTTATTCCAGAAGTTTTTCCTGTTCCTAATGCTATTTCTGCAGTAATTTCCAAAGAATGGGATAATTTGGGTAATTCATTTACTCCTTCTAAACGTTTTAAGCAATTATATCCTGTGCCGTCTGACAGATTAGAATTTTGGGACAAGATCCCTAAAGTTGATGGGGCTATTTCTACCCTTGCTAAACGTACTACTATTCCTACGTCGGATGGTACTTCGTTTAAGGATCCTCTAGATAGGAAAATTGAATCCTTTCTAAGAAAAGCTTATCTGTGTTCAGGTAATCTTCTTAGACCTGCTATATCTTTGGCTGATGTTGCTGCAGCTTCAACTTTTTGGTTGGAAACTTTAGCGCAACAAGTAACAGATCATGATTCTCATAATATTATTCTTCTTCTTCAACATGCTAATAATTTTATCTGTGATGCCATTTTTTATATTATCAGAGTTGATGTCAGGTTTATGTCTCTAGCTATTTTAGCTAGAAGAGCTTTATGGCTTAAAACTTGGAATGCTGATATGGCTTCTAAATCAACTTTACTTTCCATTTCTTTCCAGGGTAACAAATTATTTGGTTCTCAATTGGATTCCATTATTTCAACTGTTACTGGTGGGAAAGGAACTTTTTTACCA
Source organism: Bombina bombina (assembly GCF_027579735.1). Taxonomy (NCBI): domain Eukaryota; kingdom Metazoa; phylum Chordata; class Amphibia; order Anura; family Bombinatoridae; genus Bombina; species Bombina bombina. The sequence continues at coordinate 238,210,309 of NC_069500.1, read as the reverse complement.
CAGGATAAAAAATCTAAAGGTAAAAACAGGGCTAATAATCGTTTTCGTTCCTTTCGTTTCAACAAAGAACAAAAGCCTGATCCTTCATCCTCAGGAGCAGTTTCAGTTTGGAGACCATCTCCAGTCTGGAATAAATCCAAGCCAGCTAGAAAGGCAAAGCCTGCTTCTAAGTCCACATGAAGGTGCGGCCCTCATTCCAGCTCAGCTGGTAGGGGGCAGGTTACGTTTTTTCAAGGAAATTTGGATCAATTCTGTTCACAATCTTTGGATTCAGAGCATTGTCTCAGAAGGGTACAGAATTGGTTTCAAGTTGAGACCTCCTGCAAAGAGATTTTTTCTTTCCCGTGTCCCAGTAAATCCAGTAAAAGCTCAAGCATTTCTGAAATGTGTTTCAGATCTAGAGTTGACTGGAGTAATTATGCCAGTTCCAGTTCCGGAACAGGGGATGGGGTTTTATTCAAATCTCTTCATTGTACCAAAGAAGGAGAATTCTTTCAGACCAGTTCTGGATCTAAAAATATTGAATCATTATGTAAGGATACCAACATTCAAGATGGTAACTGTAAGGACTATCTTACCTTTTGTTCAGCAAGGGAATTATATGTCCACAATAGATTTACAGGATGCATATCTGCATATTCCGATTCATCCAGATCATTATCAGTTCCTGAGATTCTCGTTTCTGGACAAGCATTACCAGTTTGTGGCTCTGCCGTTTGGCCTAGCTACAGCTCCAAGAATTTTTTCAAAGGTTCTCGGTGCCCTGCTGTCTGTAATCAGAGAACAGGGTATTGTGGTATTTCCTTATTTGGACGATATCTTGGTACTTGCTCAGTCTTTACATTTAGCAGAATCTCATACGAATCGACTTGTGTTGTTTCTTCAAGATCATGGTTGGAGGATCAATTTACCAAAAAGTTCTTTGATTCCTCAGACAAGGGTAACCTTTCTGGGTTTCCAGATGGATTCAGTGTCCATGACTCTGTCTTTAACAGACAAGAGACGTCTAAAGTTGATTGCAGCTTGTCGAAACCTTCAGTCACAATCATTCCCTTCGGTAGCCTTATGCATGGAAATTCTAGGTCTTATGACTGCTGCATCGGACGCGATCCCCTTTGCTCGTTTTCACATGCGACCTCTTCAGCTCTGTATGCTGAAGCAATGGTGCAAGGATTACACGAAGATATCTCAATTAATATCTTTAAAACCGATTGTTCGACACTCTCTAACATGGTGGACAGATCACCATCGTTTAATTCAGGGGGCTTCTTTTGTGCTTCCGACTTGGACTGTAATTTCAACAGATGCAAGTCTCACAGGTTGGGGAGCTGTGTGGGGATCTCTGACGGCACAAGGAGTTTGGGAATCTCAGGAGGTGAGATTACCGATCAATATTTTGGAACTCCGTGCAATTTTCAGAGCTCTTCAGTTTTGGCCTCTTCTGAAGAGAGAATCGTTCATTTGTTTTCAGACAGACAATGTCACAACTGTGGCATACATCAATCATCAAGGAGGGACTCACAGTCCTCTGGCTATGAAAGAAGTATCTCGAATTTTGGTTTGGGCGGAATCCAGCTCCTGTCTAATCTCTGCGGTTCATATCCCAGGTGTAGACAATTGGGAAGCGGATTATCTCAGTCGCCAAAAGTTGCATCCGGGCGAATGGTCTCTTCACCCAGAGGTATTTCTTCAGATTGTTCAAATGTGGGAACTTCCAGAAATAGATCTGATGGCGTCCCATCTAAACAAGAAACTTCCCAGGTATCTGTCCAGATCCCGGGATCCTCAGGCGGAGGCAGTGGATGCATTATCACTTCCTTGGAAGTATCATCCTGCCTATATCTTTCCGCCTCTAGTTCTTCTTCCAAGAGTAATCTCCAAGATTCTGAAGGAATGCTCGTTTGTTCTGCTGGTAGCTCCGGCATGGCCTCACAGGTTTTGGTATGCGGATCTTGTCCGGATGGCCTCTTGCCAACCGTGGACTCTTCCGTTAAGACCAGACCTTCTGTCACAAGGTCCTTTTTTCCATCAGGATCTGAAATCCTTAAATTTAAAGGTATGGAGATTGAACGCTTGATTCTTGGTCAAAGAGGTTTCTCTGACTCTGTGATTAATACTATGTTACAGGCTCGTAAATCTGTATCTCGAGAGATATATTATAGAGTCTGGAAGACTTATATTTCTTGGTGTCTTTCTCATCATTTTTCCTGGCATTCTTTTAGAATACCGAGAATTTTACAGTTTCTTCAGGATGGTTTAGATAAGGGTTTGTCCGCAAGTTCTTTGAAAGGACAAATCTCTGCTCTTTCTGTTCTTTTTCACAGAAAGATTGCTATTCTTCCTGATATTCATTGTTTTGTACAAGCTTTGGTTCGTATAAAACCTGTCATTAAGTCAATTTCTCCTCCTTGGAGTTTGAATTTGGTTCTGGGAGCTCTTCAAGCTCCTCCGTTTGAACCTTTGCATTCATTGGACATTAAATTACTTTCTTGGAAAGTTTTGTTCCTTTTGGCCATCTCTTCTGCCAGAAGAGTTTCTGAATTATCTGCTCTTTCTTGTGAGTCTCCTTTTCTGATTTTTCATCAGGATAAGGCGGTGTTGCGAACTTCTTTTGAATTTTTACCTAAAGTTGTGAATTCTAACAACATTAGTAGAGAAATTGTGGTTCCTTCATTATGTCCTAATCCTAAGAATTCTAAGGAGAAATCGTTGCATTCTTTGGATGTTGTTAGAGCTTTGAAATATTATGTTGAAGCTACGAATTCTTTTCGTAAGACTTCTAGTCTATTTGTTATCTTTTCCGGTTCTAGAAAAGGCCAGAAAGCTTCTGCCATTTCTTTGGCATCTTGGTTGAAATCTTTAATTCATCTTGCCTATGTTGAGTCGGGTAAAACTCCGCCTCAGAGAATTACAGCTCATTCTACTAGGTCAGTTTCTACTTCCTGGGCGTTTAGGAATGAAGCTTCGGTTGACCAGATCTGCAAAGCAGCAACTTGGTCCTCTTTGCATACTTTTACTAAATTCTACCATTTTGATGTATTTTCTTCTTCTGAAGCAGTTTTTGGTAGAAAAGTACTTCAGGCAGCGGTTTCAGTTTGAATCTTCTGCTTATGTTTTTCGTTAAACTTTATTTTGGGTGTGGATTATTTTCAGCAGGAATTGGCTGTCTTTATTTTATCCCTCCCTCTCTAGTGACTCTTGTGTGGAAAGATCCACATCTTGGGTAGTCATTATCCCATACGTCACTAGCTCATGGACTCTTGCTAATTACATGAAAGAAAACATAATTTATGTAAGAACTTACCTGATAAATTCATTTCTTTCATATTAGCAAGAGTCCATGAGGCCCGCCCTTTTTTGTGGTGGTTATGATTTTGTATAAAGCACAATTATTCCAATTCCTTATTTTATATGCTTTCGCACTTTTTTATCACCCCACTTCTTGGCTATTCGTTAAACTGAATTGTGGGTGTGGTGAGGGGTGTATTTATAGGCATTTTGAGGTTTGGGAAACTTTGCCCCTCCTGGTAGGAATGTATATCCCATACGTCACTAGCTCATGGACTCTTGCTAATATGAAAGAAATGAATTTATCAGGTAAGTTCTTACATAAATTATGTTTTTGCAGTGTTGGATCCCCCCTTAGTCCCCAACCTCCCTGATCCCCCCAAACAGCTCTCTAACCCTCCCCCCTCTACCTAATTTTTTTTTTACCCTATCCTTTTTAATCCCTATCTTTTAGGTTGGCTCCCTCCATACCCCCCTTCCTCCCAGATCCCATTCCCAACCTTTATTTCTTCTTTATTCCCCCCTCCCTCTCCCATCTTCCCTTATACTTGATCACTTGTTGTGATTTAAAGCGGGGCCCACGCAAGCGCGTGCTCCCGCCCCCTTGTGTGCTCTTGCGCATGACTGGAACTTAGATCCCCGGCATTACCGGAACAGCTCCAGCGATGAGCCACCTACCTGACTCCCTGCTATGGCTTCCACCAACGATCGGCACCGCTGCTGTCCGATGCAGAGAGGGCCACAGAGTGGCCCTCTCTGCATCGGTAACTCTGCAAATCTATTTCTGCAGTGCCCCACTCATGGGGCATGCGGAAATAGTGCAATCTCACTATTTTTAGCGAGATTGCAGCAGAGAGAAGCCCAGGACTGCTGGTCCTTAAGGGCATAACGACCAGCGTTGTACAGGGTACGATGCTGGTCATTAAGGGGTTAATATAGCAAAGTCATTTTAAAGGGACAGAAAGGTCTAAATTCAAATGTGCATGGTTGTATTTCAATTATAAATAGAAGCATTTTTGCAGTATACTTTCATTAGCAAAAAATGCTTCTAGTAAAAGTTATTACGTTTTTTTCAGCAGAATACGCACAAATACTGTGAGTGCACCGCGCACCACTACTCAAACTCCATGCCCTCTTAGAGAGTCAGCAGTTGCTTGTCTGAAACAAATTTAGTCTTCGCAGACACAATACACACCACCACCAACTCTCCAAACTTAAATACTGGTGCACAGGCTCCCCACAACATTTGTGCATATGCAGCTGCAAAACTAACAACAAATATTACCTTTCTGTACTGTACTATCTGTCTGATGGTACTTTATAAATAAAAGTATTAAAAATAATATAAAACAACCTTTAGGTTACATGTATAAGATGTATTATGACATGTAAATATTGCCTAAATGACATAATATATTGTTATTTACACTTGGTTTCATCCCCTCTCCAAACTTTCCCATTTTACAGATGCAAATATTCCAAAATCCAAACTATGCCAAAATCCAAACCTTTTTCTGTCTCAATCAGTTTGGATAAAGGGTTTTCTACCTGTATTGGTAAAGACTTATTTGTAATATAGTTTACATGGAATGTTTGTGATGTGAATGTTCTGTTATTGTATTCATTATAAATCAATGCTCTATTTCTAATTTCTCTGTTCTGTAAGGTTATTTATTTATTTATTTTACTTTTGAGAGGCTCTGGGTTTATATAGTTCCAGATATTTTTTGACATAAGCATTGGTGATTTTCAGGTACTGCAGCAGTTTTGCACATCAGAAGAATATTGTAAAAATCCCATGATACCTAAAATGTGAAATATACTTCTCTATGTTTCAGAGAACATTATAACAGCCTTTTATGTTTAGAAGTTCCATTAAGAAAATACTTACATCAAGGATTTCTTGGCTTTTACATTTGAGAGAGAACTTTTTTCTATTGAATATTTATACTGTGTGTGTATATATATATATATATATATATATATATATATATATATATATATATATATATATATACTTAAGCAATTTTCAAATTTGGATATTTAACTTGGTATTCCTATTACTTGAACCTCTGGCAATTTAAAATAAATTGGTTCAGCGTTTTTGAGATAACGTGAAAAGTCGCTTTTTTAAATGGAGAACAATAAAAAACACTTAATGGGACATAAGAGTGCAAAAAAGTGTTATTGCCCTAGTGTTTGCATATAAATGTGTGTTTAACACCTGCAAAGGGATTAAAAATATATTAAAGGAACATGAAATCCAAACAATGTTATTTCATGATTTGTTGAAGGAATGGCAATGCACTACTGGGAACTAGCTGCACACCAATGACAAGAGGCGTAATATGTGCAGCCACCAATCAGCAACTACCTCTCAGTTTTTTTCTAAGCCTACCTAGGTATGCATTGCTGATGCTGAGGATAAGTATGTGTTTTTCAACAAAGAATGCAAGAGAACAAAGTAAGACCTCAATCACAATCTATTGGCAGCTGCTTTGGGGTGATTCCTGCACTAGCAAACAGGTTTTTGGATCCTCAGTAAAAGCTTTATTTTCCCTATGGAGTCAAAAAGTTCTTGGCGATCACAATGCATTTTCGAGTCACCTTTCAAAGGCTTTTTGAGATAATTTTAAGAGTTATTATTAGTTTGCTTTGGGGGCTAATCTGGGAAAAAACAAGAATTTGCTGGAAAGAGTTGACTAAAGTTGGTCAAACTTGACTGCTTGAAGTTGTGTTTAAAGGGACAGTCGACACCAGAATTTTTGTTGTTTAAAAAGAAAGATAATCCCTTTATTACCCATTCACCAGTTTTGCATAACCAACACAGTTATATAAATACACTTTTTACCTTGTATCTAAGCCTCTGCAAACTGCCCCCTTATTTCAGTTCTTTTGACAGACTTGCTTTTTAGCCAATCAGTGCTCACTTCAGGGTAACTTCACGTGCATGAGCTCAATGTTATCTTTATGAAACACATTAACTAATGCCCTCTAGTGGTCAAAATGCATTCAGATAAGAGGAAGTCTTCAAGGTCTAAGAAATTTACATATGAACCTCCTAGAATTAGCTTTCAACTAAGAATACCAAGAGAACAAAGCAAAATTGGTGATAAAAGTAAATTGGAAAGTTGTTTAAAATTACATTCCCTATTTAAATCATGAAAGTTTTTTTTGGACTTGACTGTCCCTTAAACCTGAGCTATTTATAAATTATAGTGGATATCTGAACTGCTGTTTTTCTAATTGTTGGCTATTTTTGAACAGACTTGGTCAATGAAAGACAATAATTTTAAAGGGTAACTTTACAAACTTGTTTGCATTTACAGAATAGCTGACTTGAAAATGTTCTGCAAGAAAATAATAGTTAAAATTCCCTTTTACTGCTGGATATGAGGCTGTGGTTACTGAGTTAGCAGGTAAATGTGGAAAGCTAGCACGTTATTAATCAAATAAAACACAGAATCTGTAGTACAGATATATTAATTTTGGCTGTATATATAGGTAATGAGCAATATACTTAAAGTGTACAGCTCCAAAATTATAACATTCTGTAAGCCATTTACAAGTCATCTCATTTTTTTTTTTTGTATAACAGTCAACAAGGAATGGAACATTATGCTGAGTCTGGATTTGGTTAATAGGTTAAAAGTTTTATTGAAAAAAATCCATTTAACGTGGGAAAGATAGACAGGTTGATAAATTGACATATCCTTAAATCCTAATGATCTACCCCAGCTCTTTGGTGTTCAAGCTGAAAAGACATCACAAAGCAAGCAATTCGTCATGTAGTTGGAGAAAAAAAAAAAAAAAAACAGTCTTGAAGTGGTAGACTTCAGGCTCATATGTTATTCATATAAAAATGTTTGATGTTGAATTTTTAAGTAAATATCTTCTATGGCACTTAGTAAACCAGGGAGGTATGCCCTGAAAAACTTTGGTGGCCAAAATGATAAACTGAATTACTTGATTAATACCTTTCAGAAAACGTAAAAAGAAGTACAAAGCAAGTCCTGCTTTTTGAGAAATCATTAATAATTTTAGGATATTTTTTGTAAAATAACACGTTAAGACATGTTGGTTAAATATCTTTTGAAATTACATAATGGAGTCTGTTAATAGGTATGTACTGAGTTAAGCAAACTATCGCCTAGATTTAGAGTTCTGCGTTAGCCATAAAAAGCAGCGTTAAGGGGTCCTAACTAGTGATGTCGCGAACCTAAAATTTTGCGTTCGCAAACAGCGAACGCAAACTTCCGCAAAAGTTCGCAAACGGGCGAACCGGGCGAACCGCCATTGACTTCAATAGGCAGGCGAGTTTTAAAACCCACAGGGACTCTTTCTGGCCACAAAAGTGATGGAAAAGTTGATGCAGAGTCTGTTTTTAATCCATAAAGGGCATAAATCACCTAAAATTCCTAAATTGTTTGGAATAACGTGCTTTAAAACAACAGGTATGATGTTGTATCGTTCAGGTAGTGTAAGGGTTACGCCCGCTTCACAGTAACAGACCAAACTCCCCGTTTAATGCACCGCAAACAACCGCAAACAGTCCATTTGCACAACAGCAAACTCCCCATTTGCACAAGGTTGGATACCAAGCTAGCCATGTCCCGTTCCTTGTCCTCACTGATGTCACTGCGCGTGCAATCACTTCCTGGGGTAACAGAAAATGCTCCACTCACAAGATGCTCCTATTATATTACTGCACTGAGGATGCTGCCTGTATCTGTGTGTCCTGCTCCCTGGCCTTAGAGCACAGGGGACACCAGGTTGAGCTGCTGAATGAGGCTTCTGAGAAGAAGAAAAAGAAACAGAAATGTTCTGCAGAAACTGACCACAAAGAGAGAGGAGACTGAGAAAAGAGTCCAGAGTCTGCAGAAGCACAGGAGAGGGGTGCAAGAGAAAGCAGCTGGTGTAACAGAGAGACTGATTGCCCTGATTAGGGACAGCAGGAAACAGCTGGAAGACTTAGGGAAGCAAGTCCTGAGTGAGATCACCCGGCAGCAGGAGCAGGTTTTACTCACAATCTCTGATCTGATCCAGCAGCTGGGAAAAAGAGAACGACGAGCTAACCAGGAAGATTTGTCACATTGAGGAGCTGTGCAACATGACTGACCCATTAACTGTCCTACAAGAACAGGAATTAAACAGAGATGAGATGCTTGGTCGGTCCTCCTACTTCCAATTTGGGGCACTGCGCGTGCAATCTAATGTGCCACCAGATAGGAGTGGTGTGTTAACTAGTACTATTCTTATCAGTCTAATCCCTGTTACGTCCCCTATCGGGAGATGGAAAAAGATGCTTGGACACCCAGTACAGGTCGTTCTCCTTCAGCCATTTTATACGAGGGTCCCTCAACAGGCACGACAGCATGAAAGACCCCATATGCCATTACTTCCTTTTGCACAATCGAGTACAGGTATGGCATCGATTTTAGGAACCCGGAGATGATTTCAGGAACCGGGAGATGGAAAAAGACACTTGGACACCCAGTACAGGTCGTTCTCCTTCAGCAATTTTATACGAGGGTCCCCCAACAGGCACGACAGCATGAAAGACCCCATATGCCATTACTTCCTTTTGTACAATCGAGTACAGGTATGGCATCGATTTTAGGAACCCGGAGATTATTTTAGGAACCGGGAGATGGAAAAAGATGCTTGGACACCCAGTACAGGTCGTTCTCCTTCAGCCTTTTTATACGAGGGACCCTCAACAGGCACAACAGCATGAAAGACCCCATATGCCATTACTTCCTTTTGCACAATCGAGTACAGGTATGGCATCGACTTTAGGAACCCGGAGATGATTTTAGGAACCGGGAGATGGAAAAAGATGCTTGGACACCCAGTACAGGTCGTTCTCCTTCAGCCTTTTTATACGAGGGTCCCTCAACAGGCACAACAGCATGAAAGACCCCATATGCCATTACTTCCTTTTGCACAATCGAGTACAGGTATGGCATCGATTTTAGGAACCCGGAGATGATTTTAGGAACCGGGAGATGGAAAAAGATGCTTGGACACCCAGTACAGGTCGTTCTCCTTCAGCCATTTTATACGAGAGTCCCTCAACAGGCACGACAGCATGAAAGACCCCATATGCCATTACTTCCTTTTGCACAATCGAGTACAGGTATGGCATCGATTTTAGGAACCCGGAGATGATTTTAGGAACCGGGAGATGGAAAAAGATGCTTGGACACCCAGTACAGGTCGTTCTCCTTCAGCCATTTTATACGAGGGTCCCTCAACAGGCATGACAGCATGAAAGACCCCATTACCTCCTTTTGCACAATCGAGTACAGGTATGGCATCGATTTTAGGAACCCGGAGATGATTTTAGGAACCGGGAGATGGAAAAAGATGCTTGGACAACCAGTACAGGTCGTTCTCCTTCAGCCTTATTATACAAGGTTCCCTCAACAGGCATGACAGCATGAAAGACTCAATATGCCATTACTTCCTTTTGCACAATCGAGTACAGATATGGCATCGATTTTAGGAACCCGGAGATGATTTTAGGAACCGGGAGATGGAAAAAGATGTTGGACACAAAGTACAGGTCGTTCTCCTTCAGCCATTTTATACGAGGGTCCCTCAACAGGCACGACAGCATGAAAGACCCCATATGCCATTACTTCCTTTTGCACAATCGAGTACAGGTATGGCAACGATTTTAGGAACCCGGAGATTATTTTAGGAACCGGGAGATGGAAAAAGATGCTTGGACACCCAGTACAGGGCGTTCTCCTTCAGCCTTTTTATACGAGGGTCCCTCAACAGGCACGACAGCATGAAAGACCCCATATGCCATTACTTCCTTTTGCACAATCGAGTACAGGTATGGCATCGATTTTAGGAACCCGGAGATGATTTTAGGAACCGGGAGATGGAAAAAGATGCTTGGATACCCAGTACAGGTCATTCTCCTTCAGCCTTTTTAAACGAGGGTCCCTCAACAGGCACGACAGCATGAAAGACCCCATATGCCATTACTTCCTTTTGCACAATCGAGTACAGGTATGGCATCGATTTTAGGAACCCGGAGATGATTTTAGGAACCGGGAGATGGAAAAAGACGCTTGGACACCCAGTACAGGTCGTTCTCCTTCAGCAATTTTATACGAGGGTCCCTCAACAGGCACGACAGCATGAAAGACCCCATATGCCATTACTTCCTTTTGCACAATCGAGTACAGGTATGGCATCGATTTTAGGAACCCGGAGATGATTTTAGGAACCGGGAGATGGAAAAAGATGCTTGGACACCCAGTACAGGTCGTTCTCCTTCAGCCTTTTTATACGAGGGTCCCTCAACAGGCACAACAGCATGAAAGACCCCATATGCCATTACTTCCTTTTGCACAATCGAGTACAGGTATGGCATCGATTTTAGGAACCCGGAGATGATTTTAGGAACCGGGAGATGGAAAAAGATGCTTGGACACCCAGTACAGGTCGTTCTCCTTCAGCCTTTTTATACGAGGGTCCCTCAACAGGCACAACAGCATGAAAGACCCCATATGCCATTACTTCCTTTTGCACAATCGAGTACAGGTATGGCATCGATTTTAGGAACCCGGAGATGATTTTAGGAACCGGGAGATGGAAAAAGATGCTTGGACACCCAGTACAGGTCGTTCTCCTTCAGCCATTTTATACGAGAGTCCCTCAACAGGCACGACAGCATGAAAGACCCCATATGCCATTACTTCCTTTTGCACAATCGAGTACAGGTATGGCATCGATTTTAGGAACCCGGAGATGATTTTAGGAACCGGGAGATGGAAAAAGATGCTTGGACACCCAGTACAGGTCGTTCTCCTTCAGCCATTTTATACAAGGGTCCCTCAACAGGCATGACAGCATGAAAGACCCCATTACCTCCTTTTGCACAATCGAGTACAGGTATGGCATCGATTTTAGGAACCCGGAGATGATTTTAGGAACCGGGAGATGGAAAAAGATGCTTGGACAACCAGTACAGGTCGTTCTCCTTCAGCCTTATTATACAAGGTTCCCTCAACAGGCATGACAGCATGAAAGACTCCATATGCCATTACTTCCTTTTGCACAATCGAGTACAGATATGGCATCGATTTTAGGAACCCGGAGATGATTTTAGGAACCGGGAGATGGAAAAAGATGTTGGACACCCAGTACAGGTCGTTCTCCTTCAGCCATTTTATACGAGGGTCCCTCAACAGGCACGACAGCATGAAAGACCCCATATGCCATTACTTCCTTTTGCACAATCGAGTACAGGTATGGCATCGATTTTAGGAACCCGGAGATTATTTTAGGAACCGGGAGATGGAAAAAGATGCTTGGACACCCAGTACAGGGCGTTCTCCTTCAGCCTTTTTATACGAGGGTCCCTCAACAGGCACAACAGCATGAAAGACCCCATATACCATTACTTCCTTTTGCACAATCGAGTACAGGTATGGCATCGATTTTAGGAACCCGGAGATGATTTTAGGAACCGGGACATGGAAAAAGATGCTTGGATACCCAGTACAGGTCATTCTCCTTCAGCCTTTTTAAACGAGGGTCAATCAACAGGCACGACAGCATGAAAGACCCCATATGCCATTACTTCCTTTTGCACAATCGAGTACAGGTATGGCATCGATTTTAGGAACCCGGAGATGATTTTAGGAACCGGGAGATGGAAAAAGACGCTTGGACACCCAGTACAGGTCGTTCTCCTTCAGCAATTTTATACGAGGGTCCCTCAACAGGCACGACAGCATGAAAGACCCCATATGCCATTACTTCCTTTTGCACAATCGAGTACAGGTATGGCATCGATTTTAGGAACCCGGAGATGATTTTAGGAACCGGGAGATGGAAAAAGACGCTTGGACACCCAGTACAGGTCGTTCTCCTTCAGCAATTCAGCACGACAGCATGAAAGACCCCATATGCCATTACTTCCTTTTGCACAATCGAGTACAGGTATGGCATAGATTTTAGGAACCCGGAGATGATTTTAGGAACCGGGAGATGGAAAAAGACGCTTGGACACCCAGTACAGGTCGTTCTCCTTCAGCAATTTTAAACGAGGGTCCCTCAACAGGCACGACAGCATGAAAGACCCCATATGCCATTACTTCCTTTTGCACAATCGAGTACAGGTATGGCATCGATTTTAGGAACCCGGAGATGATTTTAGGAACCGGGAGATGGAAAAAGATGCTTGGACACCCAGTACAGGTCGTTCTCCTTCAGCCTTTTTATACGAGGGTCCCTCAACAGGCACAACAGCATGAAAGACCCCATATGCCATTACTTCCTTTTGCACAATCGAGTACAGGTATGGCATCGATTTTAGGAACCCGGAGATGATTTTAGGAACCGGGAGATGGAAAAAGATGCTTGGACACCCAGTACAGGTCGTTCTCCTTCAGCCTTTTTATAAGAGGGTCCCTCAAAAGGCACAACAGCATGAAAGACCCCATATGCCATTACTTCCTTTTGCACAATCGAGTACAGGTATGGCATCGATTTTAGGAACCCGGAGATGATTTTAGGAACCGGGAGATGGAAAAAGATGCTTGGACACCCAGTACAGGTCGTTCTAATTCAGCCATTTTATACGAGGGTCCCTCAACAGGCACGACAGAATGAAAGACCCCATATGCATTACTTCCTTTTGCAAAATCGAGTACAGGTATGGCATCGATTTTAGGAACCCGGAGATGATTTTAGGAACCGGGAGATGGAAAAAGATGCTTGGACACCCAGTACAGGTCGTTCTCCTTCAGCCATTTTATACGAGGGTCCCTCAACAGGCACGACAGCATGAAAGACCCCATATGCCATTACTTCCTTTTGCACAATCGAGTACAGGTATGGCATCGATTTTAGGAACCCGGAGATGATTTTAGGAACCGGGAGATGGAAAAAGATGCTTGGACACCCAGTACAGGTCGTTCTCCTTCAGCCATTTTATACGAGGGTCCCTCAACAGGCACGACAGCATTAAAGACCCCATTACCTCCTTTTGCACAATCGAGTACAGGTATGGCATCGATTTTAGGAACCCGGAGATGATTTCAGGAACCGGGAGATGGAAAAAGATGCTTGGACAACCAGTACAGGTCGTTCTCCTTCAGCCTTTTTATACAAGGTTCCCTCAACAGGCATGACAGCATGAAAGACCCCATATGCCATTACTTCCTTTTGCACAATCGAGTACAGGTATGGCATCGATTTTAGGAACCCGGAGATGATTTTAGGAACCGGGAGATGGAAAAAGATGTTGGACACCCAGTACAGGTCATTCTCCTTCAGCCATTTTATACAAGGGTCCCTCAACAGGCACGACAGCATGAAAGACCCCATATGCCATTACTTCCTTTTGCACAATCGAGTACAGGTATGGCATAGATTTTAGGAACCCGGAGATGATTTTAGGAACCGGGAGATGGAAAAAGACGCTTGGACACCCAGTACAGGTCGTTCTCCTTCAGCAATTTTAAACGAGGGTCCCTCAACAGGCACGACAGCATGAAAGACCCCATATGCCATTACTTCCTTTTGCACAATCGAGTACAGGTATGGCATCGATTTTAGGAACCCGGAGATGATTTTAGGAACCGGGAGATGGAAAAAGATGCTTGGACACCCAGTACAGGTCGTTCTCCTTCAGCCTTTTTATACGAGGGTCCCTCAACAGGCACAACAGCATGAAAGACCCCATATGCCATTACTTCCTTTTGCACAATCGAGTACAGGTATGGCATCGATTTTAGGAACCCGGAGATGATTTTAGGAACCGGGAGATGGAAAAAGATGCTTGGACACCCAGTACAGGTCGTTCTCCTTCAGCCTTTTTATAAGAGGGTCCCTCAACAGGCACAACAGCATGAAAGACCCCATATGCCATTACTTCCTTTTGCACAATCGAGTACAGGTATGGCATCGATTTTAGGAACCCGGAGATGATTTTAGGAACCGGGAGATGGAAAAAGATGCTTGGACACCCAGTACAGGTCGTTCTCCTTCAGCCATTTTATACGAGGGTCCCTCAACAGGCACGACAGAATGAAAGACCCCATATGCATTACTTCCTTTTGCAAAATCGAGTACAGGTATGGCATCGATTTTAGGAACCCGGAGATGATTTTAGGAACCGGGAGATGGAAAAAGATGCTTGGACACCCAGTACAGGTCGTTCTCCTTCAGCCATTTTATACGAGGGTCCCTCAACAGGCACGACAGCATGAAAGACCCCATATGCCATTACTTCCTTTTGCACAATCGAGTACAGGTATGGCATCGATTTTAGGAACCCGGAGATGATTTTAGGAACCGGGAGATGGAAAAAGATGCTTGGACACCCAGTACAGGTCGTTCTCCTTCAGCCATTTTATACGAGGGTCCCTCAACAGGCACGACAGCATTAAAGACCCCATTACCTCCTTTTGCACAATCGAGTACAGGTATGGCATCGATTTTAGGAACCCGGAGATGATTTCAGGAACCGGGAGATGGAAAAAGATGCTTGGACAACCAGTACAGGTCGTTCTCCTTCAGCCTTTTTATACAAGGTTCCCTCAACAGGCATGACAGCATGAAAGACCCCATATGCCATTACTTCCTTTTGCACAATCGAGTACAGGTATGGCATCGATTTTAGGAACCCGGAGATGATTTTAGGAACCGGGAGATGGAAAAAGATGTTGGACACCCAGTACAGGTCATTCTCCTTCAGCCATTTTATACAAGGGTCCCTCAACAGGCACGACAGCATGAAAGACCCCATATACCATTACTTCCTTTTGCACAATCGAGTACAGGTATGGCATCGATTTTAGGAACCCGGAGATTATTTTAGGAACCGGGAGATGGAAAAAGATACTTGGACACCCAGTACAGGTCGTTCTCCTTCAGCCTTTTTATACGAGGGTCCCTCAACAGGCACGACAGCATGAAAGACCCCATATGCCATTACTTCCTTTTGCACAATCGAGTACAGGTATGGCATCGATTTTAGGAACCCGGAGATGATTTTAGGAACCGGGAGATGGAAAAAGATGCTTGGATACCCAGTACAGGTCATTCTCCTTCAGCCTTTTTAAACGAGGGTCCCTCAACAGGCACGACAGCATGAAAGACCCCATATGCCATTACTTCCTTTTGCACAATCGAGTACAGGTATGGCATCGATTTTAGGAACCCGGAGATGATTTTAGGAACCGGGAGATGGAAAAAGATGCTTGGACACCCAGTACAGGTCGTTCTCCTTCAGCCATTTTATACGAGGGTCCCTCAACAGGCATGACAGCATGAAAGACCCCATATGCCATTACTTCCTTTTGCACAATCGAGTACAGGTATGGCATCGATTTTAGGAACCCGGAGATGATTTTAGGAACTGGGAGATGGAAAAAGATGCTTGGACACCCAGTACAGGTCGTTCTCCTTCAGCCTTTTTATACGACGGTCCCTCAACAGGCACGATAGCATGAAAGACCCCATATGCCATTACTTCCTTTTGCACAATCGAGTACAGGTATGGCATCGATTTTAGGAACCTGGAGATGATTTTAGGAACCGGGAGATGGAAAAAGATGCTTGGACACCCAGTACAAGTCGTTCTCCTTCAGCCATTTTATACGAGGGTCCCTCAACAGGCACGACAGCATGAAAGACCCCATATGCCATTACTTCCTTTTGCACAATCGAGTACAGGTATGGCATCGATTTTAGGAACCCGGAGATGATTTTAGGAACCGGGAGATGGAAAAAGATGCTTGGACACCCAGTACAGGTTGTTGTCCTTCAGCCTTTTTATACGAGGGTCCCTCAACAGGCACGACAGCATGAAAGACCCCATATGCATTACTTCCTTTTGCACAATCGAGTACAGGTATGGCATCGATTTTAGGAACCCGGAGATGATTTTAGGAACCGGGAGATGGAAAAAGATGCTTGGACACCCAGTACAGGTCGTTCTCCTTCAGCCATTTTATACGAGGGTCCCTCAACAGGCATGACAGCATGAAAGACCCCATATGCCATTACTTCCTTTTGCACAATCGAGTACAGGTTATGGCATCGATTTTAGGAACCCGGAGATGATTTTGGACACCCAGTACAGGTTGTTCTCCTTCAGCCTTTTTATACGAGGGTCCCTCAACAGGCACGACAGCATGAAAGACCCCATATGCATTACTTCCTTTTGCACAATCGAGTACAGGTATGGCATCGATTTTAGGAACCCGGAGATGATTTTAGGAACCGGGAGATGGAAAAAGATGCTTGGACACCCAGTACAGGTCATTCTCCTTCAGCCATTTTATACGAGGGTCCCTCAACAGGCACGACAGCATGAAAGACCCCATATGCCATTACTTCCTTTTGCACAATCGAGTACAGGTATGGCATCGATTTTAGGAACCCGGAGATGATTTTAGGAACCGGGAGATGGAAAAAGATGCTTGGACACCCAGTACAGGTCGTTCTCCTTCAGCCATTTTATAGGAGGGTCCCTCAACAGGCACAACAGCATGAAAGACCCCATATGCCATTACCTTCTTTTGCACAATCGAGTACAGGTATGGCATCGATTTTAGGAACCCGGAGATGATTTTAGGAACCGGGAGATGGAAAAAGATGCTTGGACAACCAGTACAAGTCGTTCTCCTTCAGCCTTTTTATACGAGGTTCCCTCAACAGGCATGACAGCATGAAAGACCCCATATGCCATTACTTCCTTTTGCACAATCGAGTACAGGTATGGCATCGATTTTAGGAACCCGGAGATGATTTTAGGAACCGGGAGATGGAAAAAGATGTTGGACACCCAGTACAGGTCGTTCTCCTTCAGCCATTTTATACGAAGGTCCCTCAACAGGCACGACAGCATGAAAGACCCCATATGCCATTACTTCCTTTTGCACAATCGAGTACAGGTATGGCATCGATTTTAGGAACCCGGAGATGATTTTAGGAACCGGGAGATGGAAAAAGATGCTTGGACACCCAGTACAGGTCGTTCTCCTTCAGCCTTTTTATACGAGGGTCCCTCAACAGGCACGACAGCATGAAAGACCCCATATGCCATTACTTCCTTTTGCACAATCGAGTACAGGTATGGCATCGATTTTAGGAACCTGGAGATGATTTTAGGACCCGCGAGATGGAAAACGATGCTTGGACACCCAGTACAGGTCATTCTCCTTCAGCCTTTTTATACGAGGGTCCCTCAACAGGCACGACAGCATGAAAGACCCCATATGCCATTACTTCCTTTTGCACAATCGAGTACAGGTATGGCATCGATTTTAGGAACCCGGAGATGATTTTAGGAACCGGGAGATGGAAAAAGATGCTTGGACACCCAGTACAGGTCGTTCTCCTTCAGCCATTTTATACGAGGGTCACTCAACAGGCACGACATCATGAAAGACCCCATATGCCATTACTTCCTTTTGCACAATCGAGTACAGGTATGGCATCGATTTTAGGAACCCGGAGATGATTTTAGGAACTGGGAGATGGAAAAAGATGCTTGGACACCCAGTACAGGTTGTTCTCCTTCAGCCTTTTTATACGACGGTCCCTCAACAGGCACGATAGCATGAAAGACCCCATATGCCATTACTTCCTTTTGCACAATCGAGTACAGGTATGGAATCGATTTTAGGAACCCGGAGATGATTTTAGGAACCGGGAGATGGAAAAAGATGCTTGGACACCCAGTACAAGTCGTTCTCCTTCAGCCGTTTTATACGAGGGTCCCTCAACAGGCACGACAGCATGAAAGACCCCATATGCCATTACTTCCTTTTGCACAATCGAGTACAGGTATGGCATCGATTTTAGGAACCCGGAGATGATTTTAGGAACCGGGAGATGGAAAAAGATGCTTGGACAACCAGTACAGGTCGTTCTCCTTCAGCCATTTTATACGAGGGTCCCTCAACAGGCACGACAGCATGAAAGACCCCATTACCTCCTTTTGCACAATCGAGTACAGGTATGGCATCGATTTTAGAAACCCGGAGATGGAAAAAGATGCTTGGACAACCAGTACAGGTCGTTCTCCTTCAGCCTTTTTATACAAGGTTCCCTCAACAGGCATGACAGCATGAAAGACCCCATATGCCATTACTTCCTTTTGCACAATCGAGTACAGGTATGGCATCGATTTTAGGAACCCGGAGATGATTTTAGGAACCGGGAGATGGAAAAAGATGTTGGACACCCAGTACAGGTCGTTCTCCTTCAGCCATTTTATACGAGGGTCCCTCAACAGGCACGACAGCATGAAAGACCCCATATGGCATTACTTCCTTTTGCACAATCGAGTACAGGTATGGCATCGATTTTAGGAACCCGGAGATGATTTTAGGAACCGGGAGATGGAAAAAGATGTTGGACACCCAGTACAGGTCATTCTCCTTCAGCCATTTTATACGAGGGTCCCTCAACAGGCACGACAGCATGAAAGACCCCATATGCCATTACTTCCTTTTGCACAATCGAGTACAGGTATGGCATCGATTTTAGGAACCCGGAGATGATTTTAGGAACCGGGAGATGGAAAAAGATGCTTGGACACCCAGTACAGGTCGTTCTCCTTCAGCCATTTTATAGAAGGGTCCCTCAACAGGCACGACAGCATGAAAGACCCCATATGCCATTACCTTCTTTTGCACAATCGAGTACAGGTATGGCATCGATTTTAGGAACCCGGAGATGATTTTAGGAACCGGGAGATGGAAAAAGATGCTTGGACAACCAGTACAGGTCGTTCTCCTTCAGCCTTTTTATACGAGGTTCCCTCAACAGGCATGACAGCATGAAAGACCCCATATGCCATTACTTCCTTTTGCACAATCGAGTACAGGTATGGCATCGATTTTAGGAACCCGGAGATGATTTTAGGAACCGGGAGATGGAAAAAGATGTTGGACACCCAGTACAGGTCGTTCTCCTTCAGCCATTTTATACGAAGGTCCCTCAACAGGCACGACAGCATGAAAGACCCCATATGCCATTACTTCCTTTTGCACAATCGAGTACAGGTATGGCATCGATTTTAGGAACCCGGAGATGATTTTAGGAACCGGGAGATGGAAAAAGATGCTTGGACACCCAGTACAGGTCGTTCTCCTTCAGCCTTTTTATACGAGGGTCCCTCAACAGGCACGACAGCATGAAAGACCCCATATGCCATTACTTCCTTTTGCACAATCGAGTACAGGTATGGCATCGATTTTAGGAACCTGGAGATGATTTTAGGACCCGGGAGATGGAAAACGATGCTTGGACACCCAGTACAGGTCATTCTCCTTCAGCCTTTTTATACGAGGGTCCCTCAACAGGCACGACAGCATGAAAGACCCCATATGCCATTACTTCCTTTTGCACAATCGAGTACAGGTATGGCATCGATTTTAGGAACCCGGAGATGATTTTAGGAACCGGGAGATGGAAAAAGATGCTTGGACACCCAGTACAGGTCGTTCTCCTTCAGCCATTTTATACGAGGGTCACTCAACAGGCACGACATCATGAAAGACCCCATATGCCATTACTTCCTTTTGCACAATCGAGTACAGGTATGGCATCGATTTTAGGAACCCGGAGATGATTTTAGGAACTGGGAGATGGAAAAAGACGCTTGGACACCCAGTACAGGTCGTTCTCCTTCAGCCTTTTTATACGACGGTCCCTCAACAGGCACGATAGCATGAAAGACCCCATATGCCATTACTTCCTTTTGCACAATCGAGTACAGGTATGGAATCGATTTTAGGAACCCGGAGATGATTTTAGGAACCGGGAGATGGAAAAAGATGCTTGGACACCCAGTACAAGTCGTTCTCCTTCAGCCATTTTATACGAGGGTCCCTCAACAGGCACGACAGCATGAAAGACCCCATATGCCATTACTTCCTTTTGCACAATCGAGTACAGGTATGGCATCGATTTTAGGAACCCGGAGATGATTTTAGGAACCGGGAGATGGAAAAAGATGCTTGGACACCCAGTACAGGTCGTTCTCCTTCAGCCATTTTATACGAGGGTCCCTCAACAGGCACGACAGCATGAAAGACCCCATTACCTCCTTTTGCACAATCGAGTACAGGTATGGCATCGATTTTAGGAACCCGGAGATGATTTTAGGAACTGGGAGATGGAAAAAGATGCTTGGACACCCAGTACAGGTCGTTCTCCTTCAGCCATTTTATACGAGGGTCCCTCAACAGGCACGACAGCATGAAAGACCCCATATGCCATTACTTCCTTTTGCACAATCGAGTACATGTATGGCATCGAATTTAGGAACCCGGAGATTATTTTAGGAACCGGGAGATGGAAAAAGATGCTTGGACACCCAGTACAGGTCGTTCTCCTTCAGCCTTTTTATACGAGGGTCCCTCAACAGGCACGACAGCATGAAAGACCTCATATGCCATTACTTCCTTTTGCACAATTGAGTACAGGTATGGCATCGATTTTAGGAACCCGGAGATGATTTTAGGAACCGGGAGATGGAAGAAGATGCTTGGACACCCAGTACAGGTCATTCTCCTTCAGCCATTTTATACGAGGGTCCCTCAACAGGCATGACAGCATGAAAGACCCCATATGCCATTACTTCCTTTTGCACAATCGAGTACAGGTATGGCATCGATTTTAGGAACCCGGAGATGATTTTAGGAACTGGGAGATGGAAAAAGATGCTTGGACACCCAGTACAGGTCGTTCTCCTTCAGCCTTTTTATACGACGGTCCCTCAACAGGCACGATAGCATGAAAGACCCCATATGCCATTACTTCCTTTTGCACAATCGAGTACAGGTATGGCATCGATTTTAGGAACCCGGAGATGATTTTAGGAACCGGGAGATGGAAAAAGATGCTTGGACACCCAGTACAAGTCGTTCTCCTTCAGCGATTTTATACGAGGGTCCCTCAACAGGCACGACAGCATGAAAGACCCCATATGCCATTACTTCCTTTTGCACAATCGAGTACAGGTATGGCATCGATTTTAGGAACCCGGAGATGATTTTAGGAACCGGGAGATGGAAAAAGATGCTTGGTCGGTGCTCCTACTTCAAATTTGGGGCACTGCGCGTGCAATCTAATGTGCCACCAGATAGGAGTGGTGTGTTAAAGGGACAGTCTAGGCCAAAATAAACTTTCATGATTCAGATAGAGCATGTAATTTTAAATAATTTTCCAATTTACTTTTATCACCAATTTTGCTTTGTTCTCTTGGTATTCTTAGTTGAAAGCTTAACCTAGGAGGTTCATATGCTAATTTCTTAGACCTTGAAGCCCACCTCTTTCAGATTGCATTTTAACAGTTTTTCACCACTAGAGGGTGTTAGTTCATGTATTTCATATAGATAACACTGTGCTCGTGCACGAGAAGTTATCTGGGAGCAGGCACTGATTGCCTAGACTGCAAGTCTGTCAAAATAACTGAAAAAAGGGGCAGTTTGCAGAGGCTTAGATACAGGATAATCACAGAGGTTAAAAGTATATTAATATAACTGTGTTGGTTATGCAAAACTGGGAAATGGGTAATAAAGGGATTATCTATCTTTTAAAACAATAAAAATTCTGGTGTAGACTGTCCCTTTAAGTAGTTCTATTCCTATCAGTTTAATCCCTGTTATGTGCCTTTTTTTTGTTTGATTTTTGAAGCCACAGTGCAGCACCAGAGGCCAGAAAAATTTGGCATGTACACATGCCTGAAAAATTAGGCATTGTTGCAGACGCTGCTGTAGCAGTGGCCAGAAAAATTGATTTTAGGAACTCGGAGATGATTTTAGGAACCGGGAGATGGAAAAAGATGCTTGGACACCCAGTACAGGTCGTTCTCCTTCAGCCATTTTATACGAGGGTCCCTCAACAGGCATGACAGCATGAAAGACCCCATATGCCATTACTTCCTTTTGCACAATCGAGTACAGGTTATGGCATCGATTTTAGGAACCCGGAGATGATTTTGGACACCCAGTACAGGTTGTTCTCCTTCAGCCTTTTTATACGAGGGTCCCTCAACAGGCACGACAGCATGAAAGACCCCATATGCATTACTTCCTTTTGCACAATCGAGTACAGGTATGGCATCGATTTTAGGAACCCGGAGATGATTTTAGGAACCGGGAGATGGAAAAAGATGCTTGGACACCCAGTACAGGTCATTCTCCTTCAGCCATTTTATACGAGGGTCCCTCAACAGGCACGACAGCATGAAAGACCCCATATGCCATTACTTCCTTTTGCACAATCGAGTACAGGTATGGCATCGATTTTAGGAACCCGGAGATGATTTTAGGAACCGGGAGATGGAAAAAGATGCTTGGACACCCAGTACAGGTCGTTCTCCTTCAGCCATTTTATACGAGGGTCCCTCAACAGGCACGACAGCATGAAAGACCCCATATGCCATTACCTTCTTTTTCACAACCGAGTACAGGTATGGCATCGATTTTAGGAACCCGGAGATGATTTTAGGAACTGGGAGATGGAAAAAGATGCTTGGACAACCAGTACAGGTCGTTCTCCTTCAGCCTTTTTATACAAGGTTCCCTCAACAGGCATGACAGCATGAAAGACCCCATATGCCACTACTTCCTTTAGCACAATCGAGTACAGGTATGGCATCGATTTTAGGAACCCGGAGATGATTTTAGGAACCGGGAGATGGAAAAAGATGTTGGACACCCAGTACAGGTCGTTCTCCTTCAGCCATTTTATACGAAGGTCCCTCAACAGGCACGACAGCATGAAAGACCCCATATGCCATTACTTCCTTTTGCACAATCGAGTAGAGGTATGGCATCGATTTTAGGAACCCGGAGATGATTTTAGGAACCGGGAGATGGAAAAAGATGCTTGGACACCCAGTACAGGTCGTTCTCCTTCAGCCTTTTTATACGAGGGTCCCTCAACAGGCACTACAGCATGAAAGACCCCATATGCCATTACTTCCTTTTGCACAATCGAGTACAGGTATGGCATCGATTTTAGGAACCTGGAGATGATTTTAGGACCCGGGAGATGGAAAAAGATGCTTGGATACCCAGTACAGGTCATTCTCCTTCAGCCTTTTTATACGAGGGTCCCTCAACAGGCACGACAGCATGAAAGACCCTATATGCCATTACTTCCTTTTGCACAATCGAGTACAGGTATGGCATCGATTTTAGGAACCCGGAGATGATTTTAGGAACCGGGAGATGGAAAAAGATGCTTAGACACCCAGTACAGGTCGTTCTCCTTCAGCCATTTTATACGAAGGTCCCTCAACAGGCACGACAGCATGAAAGACCCCATATGCCATTACTTCCTTTTGCACAATCGAGTACAGGTATGGCATCGATTTTAGGAACCCGGAGATGATTTTAGGAACCGGGAGATGGAAAAAGATGCTTGGACACCCAGTACAGGTCGTTCTCCTTCAGCCTTTTTATACGAGGGTCCCTCAACAGGCACTACAGCATGAAAGACCCCATATGCCATTACTTCCTTTTGCACAATCGAGTACAGGTATGGCATCGATTTTAGGAACCTGGAGATGATTTTAGGACCCGGGAGATGGAAAAAGATGCTTGGATACCCAGTACAGGTCATTCTCCTTCAGCCTTTTTATACGAGGGTCCCTCAACAGGCACGACAGCATGAAAGACCCTATATGCCATCACTTCCTTTTGCACAATCGAGTACAGGTATGGCATCGATTTTAGGAACCCGGAGATGATTTTAGGAACCGGGAGATGGAAAAAGATGCTTAGACACCCAGTACAGGTCGTTCTCCTTCAGCCATTTTATACGAGGGTCACTCAACAGGCACGACATCATGAAAGACCCCATATGCCATTACTTCCTTTTGCACAATCGAGTACAGGTATGGCATCGATTTTAGGAACCCGGAGATGATTTTAGGAACTGGGAGATGGAAAAAGATGCTTGGACACCCAGTACAGGTCGTTCTCCTTCAGCCTTTTTATACGACGGTCCCTCAACAGGCACGATAGCATGAAAGACCCCATATGCCATTACTTCCTTTTGCACAATCGAGTACAGGTATGGAATCGATTTTAGGAACCCGGAGATGATTTTAGGAACCGGGAGATGGAAAAAGATGCTTGGACACCCAGTACAAGTCGTTCTCCTTCAGCCATTTTATACGAGGGTCCCTCAACAGGCACGACAGCATGAAAGACCCCATATGCCATTACTTCCTTTTGCACAATCGAGTACAGGTATGGCATCGATTTTAGGAACCCGGAGATGATTTTAGGAACCGGGAGATGGAAAAAGATGCTTGGTCGGTGCTCCTACTTCAAATTTGGGGCACTGCGCGTGCAATCTAATGTGCCACCAGATAGGAGTGGTGTGTTAAAGGGACAGTCTAGGCCAAAATAAACTTTCATGATTCAGATAGAGCATGTCATTTTAAATAATTTTCCAATTTACTTTTATCACCAATTTTGCTTTGTTCTCTTGGTATTCTTAGTTGAAAGCTTAACCTAGGAGGTTCATATGCTAATTTCTTAGACCTTGAAGCCCACCTCTTTCAGATTGCATTTTAACAGTTTTTCACCACTAGAGGGTGTTAGTTCATGTATTTCATATAGATAACACTGTGCTCGTGCACGAGAAGTTATCTGGGAGCAGGCACTGATTGGCTAGACTGCAAGTCTGTCAAAATAACTGAAAAAAGGGGCAGTTTGCAGAGGCTTAGATACAGGATAATCACAGAGGTTAAAAGTATATTAATATAACTGTGTTGGTTATGCAAAACTGGGAAATGGGTAATAAAGGGATTATCTATCTTTTAAAACAATAAAAATTCTGGTGTAGACTGTCCCTTTAAGTAGTTCTATTCCTATCAGTTTAATCCCTGTTATGTGCCTTTTTTTTGTTTGATTTTTTAAGCCACAGTGCAGCACCAGAGGCCAGAAAAATTTGGCATGTACACATGCCTGAAAAATTAGGCATTGTTGCAGACGCTGCTGTAGCAGTGGCCAGAAAAATTGATTTTAGGAACTCGGAGATGATTTTAGGAACCGGGAGATGGAAAAAGATGCTTGGACACCCAGTACAGGTCGTTCTCCCTCAGCCATTTTATACGAGGGTCCCTCAACAGGCATGACAGCATGAAAGACCCCATATGCCATTACTTCCTTTTGCACAATCGAGTACAGGTTATGGCATCAATTTTAGGAACCCGGAGATGATTTTGGACACCCAGTACAGGTTGTTCTCCTTCAGCCTTATTATACGAGGGTCCCTCAACAGGCACGACAGCATGAAAGACCCCATATGCATTACTTCCTTTTGCACAATCGAGTACAGGTATGGCATCGATTTTAGGAACCCGGAGATGATTTTAGGAACCGGGAGATGGAAAAAGATGCTTGGACAACCAGTACAGGTCGTTCTCCTTCAGCCTTTTTATACAAGGTTCCCTCAACAGGCATGACAGCATGAAAGACCCCATATGCCATTACTTCCTTTAGCACAATCGAGTACAGGTATGGCATCGATTTTAGGAACCCGGAGATGATTTTAGGAACCGGGAGATGGAAAAAGATGTTGGACACCCAGTACAGGTCGTTCTCCTTCAGCCATTTTATACGAAGGTCCCTCAACAGGAACGACAGCATGAAAGACCCCATATGCCATTACTTCCTTTTGCACAATCGAGTAGAGGTATGGCATCGATTTTAGGAACCCGGAGATGATTTTAGGAACCGGGAGATGGAAAAAGATGCTTGGACACCCAGTACAGGTCGTTCTCCTTCAGCCTTTTTATACGAGGGTCCCTCAACAGGCACGACAGCATGAAAGACCCCATATGACATTTCTTCCTTTTGCACAATCGAGTACAGGTATGGCATCGATTTTAGGAACCTGGAGATGATTTTAGGACCCGGGAGATGGAAAAAGATGCTTGGATACCCAGTACAGGTCATTCTCCTTTAGCCTTTTTATACGAGGGTCCCTCAACAGGCACGACAGCATGAAAGACCCCATATGCCATTACTTCCTTTTGCACAATCGAGTACAGGTATGGCATCGATTTTAGGAACCCGGAGATGATTTTAGGAACCGGGAGATGGAAAAAGATGCTTAGACACCCAGTACAGGTCGTTCTCCTTCAGCCATTTTATACGAGGGTCACTCAACAGGCACGACATCATGAAAGACCCCATATGCCATTACTTCCTTTTGCACAATCGAGTACAGGTATGGCATCGATTTTAGGAACCCGGAGATGATTTTAGGAACTGGGAGATGGAAAAAGATGCTTGGACACCCAGTACAGGTCGTTCTCCTTCAGCCTTTTTATACGACGGTCCCTCAACAGGCACGATAGCATGAAAAACCCCATATGTCATTACTTCCTTTTGCACAATCGAGTACAGGTATGGAATCGATTTTAGGAACCCGGAGATGATTTTAGGAACCGGGAGATGGAAAAAGATGCTTGGACACCCAGTACAAGTCGTTCTCCTTCAGCCATTTTATACGAGGGTCCCTCAACAGGCACGACAGGATGAAAGACCCCATATGCCATTACTTCCTTTTGCACAATCGAGTACAGGTATGGCATCGATTTTAGGAACCCGGAGATGATTTTAGGAACCGGGAGATGGAAAAAGATGCTTGGTCGGTGCTCCTACTTCAAATTTGGGGCACTGCGCGTGCAATCTAATGTGCCACCAGATAGGAGTGGTGTGTTAAAGGGACAGTCTAGGCCAAAATAAACTTTCATGATTCAGATAGAGCATGTAATTTTAAATAATTTTCCAATTTACTTTTATCACCAATTTTGCTTTGTTCTCTTGGTATTCTTAGTTGAAAGCTTAACCTAGGAGGTTCATATGCTAATTTCTTAGACCTTGAATTCCACCTCTTTCAGATTGCATTTTAACAGTTTTTCACCACTAGAGGGTGTTAGTTCATGTATTTCATATAGATAACACTGTTCTCGTGCACGAGAAGTTATCTGGGAGCAGGCACTGATTGGCTAGACTGCAAGTCTGTCAAAATAACTGAAAAAAGGGGCAGTTTGCAGAGGCTTAGATACAGGATAATCACAGAGGTTAAAAGTATATTAATATAACTGTGTTGGTTATGCAAAACTGGAAAATGGGTAATAAAGGGATTATCTATCTTTTAAAACAATAAAAATTCTGGTGTAGACTGTCCCTTTAAGTAGTTCTATTCCTATCAGTTTAATCCCTGTTATGTGCCTTTTTTTTGTTTGATTTTTGAAGCCACAGTGCAGCACCAGAGGCCAGAAAAATTTGGCATGTACACATGCCTGAAAAATTAGGCATTGTTGCAGACGCTGCTGTAGCAGTGGCCAGAAAAATTGATTTTAGGAACTCGGAGATGATTTTAGGAACCGGGAGATGGAAAAAGATGCTTGGACACCCAGTACAGGTCGTTCTCCTTCAGCCATTTTATACGAGGGTCCCTCAACAGGCATGACAGCATGAAAGACCCCATATGCCATTACTTCCTTTTGCACAATCGAGTACAGGTTATGGCATCGATTTTAGGAACCCGGAGATGATTTTGGACACCCAGTACAGGTTGTTCTCCTTCAGCCTTTTTATACGAGGGTCCCTCAACAGGCACGACAGCATGAAAGACCCCATATGCATTACTTCCTTTTGCACAATCGAGTACAGGTATGGCATCGATTTTAGGAACCCGGAGATGATTTTAGGAACCGGGAGATGGAAAAAGATGCTTGGACACCCAGTACAGGTCATTCTCCTTCAGCCATTTTATACGAGGGTCCCTCAACAAGCACGACAGCATGAAAGACCCCATATGCCATTACTTCCTTTTGCACAATCGAGTACAGGTATGGCATCGATTTTAGGAACCTGGAGATGATTTTAGGAACCGGGAGATGGAAAAAGATGCTTGGACACCCAGTACAGGTCGTTCTCCTTCAGCCATTTTATACGAGGGTCCCTCAACAGGCACGACAGCATGAAAGACCCCATATGCCATTACCTTCTTTTGCACAATCGAGTACAGGTATGGCATCGATTTTAGGAACCCGGAGATGATTTTAGGAACCGGGAGATGGAAAAAGATGCTTGGACAACCAGTACAGGTCGTTCTCCTTCGGCCTTTTTATACGAGGTTCCCTCAACAGGCATGACAGCATGAAAGACCCCATATGCCATTACTTCCTTTTGCACAATCGAGTACAGGTATGGCATCGATTTTAGGAACCCAGAGATGATTTTAGGAACCGGGAGATGGAAAAAGATGTTGGACACCCAGTACAGGTCGTTCTCCTTCAGCCATTTTATACGAAGGTCCCTCAACAGGCACGACAGCATGAAAGACCCCATATGCCATTACTTCCTTTTGCACAATCGAGTAGAGGTATGGCATGGATTTTAGGAACCCGGAGATGATTTTAGGAACCGGGAGATGGAAAAAGATGCTTGGACACCCAGTACAGGTCGTTCTCCTTCAGCCTTTTTATACGAGGGTCCCTCAACAGGCACGACAGCATGAAAGACCCCATATGCCATTACTTCCTTTTGCACAATCGAGTACAGGTATGGCAT
Organism: Bombina bombina; assembly: GCF_027579735.1. Lineage (NCBI taxonomy): Eukaryota > Metazoa > Chordata > Amphibia > Anura > Bombinatoridae > Bombina > Bombina bombina. The sequence continues at coordinate 238,181,420 of NC_069500.1, read as the reverse complement.
CGATTTTAGGAACCTGGAGATGATTTTAGGACCCGGGAGATGGAAAAAGATGCTTGGACACCCAGTACAGGTCATTCTCCTTCAGCCTTTTTATACGAGGGTCCCTCAACAGGCACGACAGCATGAAAGACCCCATATGCCATTACTTCCTTTTGCACAATCGAGTACAGGTATGGCATCGATTTTAGGAACCCGGAGATGATTTTAGGAACCGGGAGATGGAAAAAGATGCTTGGACACCCAGTACAGGTCGTTCTCCTTCAGCCATTTTATACGAGGGTCACTCAACAGGCACGACATCATGAAAGACCCAATATGCCATTACTTCCTTTTGCACAATCGAGTACAGGTATGGCATCGATTTTAGGATCCCGGAGATGATTTTAGGAACTGGGAGATGGAAAAAGATGCTTGGACACCCAGTACAGGTCGTTCTCCTTCAGCCTTTTTATACGACGGTCCCTCAACAGGCACGATAGCATGAAAGACCCCATATGCCATTACTTCCTTTTGCACAATCGAGTACAAGTATGGAATCGATTTTAGGAACCCGGAGATGATTTTAGGAACCGGGAGATGGAAAAAGATGCTTGGACACCCAGTACAAGTCGTTCTCCTTCAGCCATTTTATACGAGGGTCCCTCAACAGGCACGACAGCATGAAAGACCCCATATGCCATTACTTCCTTTTGCACAATCGAGTACAGGTATGGCATCGATTTAAGGAACCCGGAGATGATTTTAGGAACCGGGAGATGGAAAAAGATGCTTGGTCGGTGCTCCTACTTCAAATTTGGGGCACTGCGCGTGCAATCTAATGTGCCACCAGATAGGAGTGGTGTGTTAAGTAGTTCTATTCCTATCAGTTTAATCCCTGTTATGTGCCTTTTTTTTTGTTTGATTTTTGAAGCCACAGTGCAGCACCAGATGCCAGAAAAATTTGGCATGTACACATGCCTGAAAAATTAGGCATTGTTGCAGACGCTGCTGTAGCAGTGGCCAGAAAAATTGTTGTTTGTTTCCCTGGCAGAAAGTGCCCTAAAACATGGTGGCTTGAACCCTAGTTGGTGGCGGATAAGTCACGCAAGTCATCCTGCATTCGGAGATAAAATACAGCAGCGTGTGGACCATTTTGAGCCCAAGGCAGCTCATCTCATCAGGCCTTTTTTACTCGAATGTATCGCCCAATGTCAGTCCCTTCGGGATCCATCCCTCATTCATCTTAATAAAGGTGAGGTAATCGAGACTTTTTTGACCTAGGCGACTTCGCTTCTCAGTGACAATACCTCCTGCTGCACTGAAGGTCCTTTCTGACAGGACACTTGAAGCGGGGCAGGCCAGAGGTTCTATGGCAAATTGGGATAGCTCAGGCCACAGGTCAAGCCTGCACACCCAGTAGTCAAGGGGTTCATCGCTCCTCAGAGTGTCGAGATCTGCAGTTAAGGCGAGGTAGTCTGCTACCTGTCGGTTGAGTCGTTCTCTGAGGCTGGACCCCGAAGGGCTGTGGAGATGAATAGGAGTTAAAAAGGTCCGCATGTCCTCCATCAACAACATGTCTGTAAAGCATCCTGTCCTTGTCAGCGTGGTCGTGGGAGGAGGAATATTACTTTCATCTCTTCCCCTGTTAGATTCCCGTTGTGCTGTGACATCACCCTTATATGCTTTGTAAACCATATTTTTTAATTTATTTTGAACTGCTCCATCCTTTCCGACTTGCAGGAATTTGGTAACATTTCAAGCACTTTATGCTTATACCGGGGGTCTAGTAGCGTGGACACCCAGTACAGTTCGTTCTCCTTCAGCTTTTTTATACGAGTGTCCCTCAACAGGCATGACAGCATGAAAGACCCCATTTGCACAAGGCTGGATGCCGAGCTACTCATGTCCCGTTCCTTGTCCTCACTGATCTTACTGAAGGTATCTTCTTCCCCCCCAGCCACGTACAACACCACGGGTACCAGATAGGTGACAACGAGCACCCTGGGATGCCTGTTGTGCTTGGTCTTCCTCCTCCTCCTCAAAGCCACATTCTTCCTCTGACTACTCTTCCTCACAATCCTCTTCCTGCGTTGCCGCTGGTCCAGCAAGCGATGCTGATAAGTCTGTTTCTGGTGGTGATGGTGACCACAACTCTTCCTCTTCACGCTCATCTACGGCCTGATCCAGCACTCTTCGCAGGGCACGCTCCAGGAAGAAAACAAATGGTATGATGTCGCTGATGGTGCCTTCAGTGCGACTGACTAGGTTTGTCACCTCCTCAAAAGGACGCATGAGCCTACAGGCATTGCGCATGAGCGTCCAGTAACATGGCAAAAAAATTCCCAGCTCCCCAGAGGCTATCCTAGCACCCCGGTCATACAAATACTCGTTAACGGCTTTTTCTTGTTGGAGCAGGCGGTCGAACATTAGGAGTGTTAAATTCCAACGTGTCGGGCTGTCGCAAATCAAGCGCCTCACTGGCAGCCTGTTTCGCCGCTGGATATCTGACAAGTGCGCCATGGCCGTGTAGGAACGCCTGAAATGGCCACACACCTTCCTGGCCTGCTTCAGGACGTCCTGTAAGCCTGGGTACTTATGCACAAAGCGTTGTACAATCAGATTACACACATGTGTCATGCACGGCACATGTGTCAACTTGCCCAATTTCAATGCCGCCACCAAATTACTTCCGTTGTCAGAAGCCACTTTGCCGATCTCCAGTTGGTGCGGAGTCAGACACTGATCCACCTGTGCGTTCAGGGTGGACAGGAGTGCTGCTGCGGTGTGACTCTCTGCTTTCAGGTAAGTCAATCCCAAGACGGCGTGACACTGCCGTATCCGGGATGTGGAATAGTACCTGGGGAGCTCGGTGGGTGCCGTTGATGTGGAGCAAGACGCAGCAGCAGAAGAGGACTCAGCCGAGGAGGTTATGGAAGAGGATGGAGTAGGATGAGTAGAGGAGGTGGCAGCAGGCCTGCCTGCAAATCGTGGCGGTGTCACCAACTTCTCTGCAGAGCCAGGCATTCCATGCTAGGCAGACGTCAGCAGGTTTACCCAATGCGCAGTGTAGGTTATATACCTGCCCTGACCATGCTTTGCAGACCAGCTATCAGTGGTCAGATGGACCCTTGCCCCAACACTGTGTGCCAGACATGCCATTACTTCCTATCGCACAATCGAGTACAGGTTGGGGATTGCCTTTTGTGCAAAGAAATTTCAGCCGGGTACCTTCCACTGCGGTGTCCCAATAGCTACAAATTTTTTTAACGCCTCAGACTCCACCAGCTTGTGGGCTAAGAGTTCAGACAAGCCAGCTGTCAGACGCCGGGCAAGGGGGTGACTTGGTGACATTGACTTCTTACGCTCAAACATGTCCTTGACAGACACCTGACTGTGGGCAGATGAGCAGGAACTGCTCCGGAAGAGAGACGGATTGGCGGATGGTTCAGAGGTGGCAAGGAGCACAGCAGTGGTTGACATAGCTGAAGATGCTTGACCAGGAGGAGGATGGCAGCTTTGAGTTTGTGTGCTGCTTGTCCTCATGTGTTCATCTCATAGGCATTTGTGATGTGAGATCATGTGCCTTCGCAAAGCAGTTGTACCTAGGTGGGTGTTGGACTTCCCACGACTCTTTTGGCACAGGTTGCAAATGGCATTACTGTTGTCAGAGGCAGACACATAAAAAAATGCCACACTGCTGAGCTCTGCAATGACGGCATTCTGGTGGTGGCAACAGCATGCGTTGATTGGCGTGCTGTCTGGCTGACCCCGGGTGCCGATGCATGCTGTCTGACTGTGCCACTAGCTCCTTGCGATGACCTCCCCCTGCTTCCAATTCGTCTCCTCCTCCTGCTCCTCTCTGTCTCCCCATCTGAACTTTCCCCCTGTTCTTCTTCTCTTCTACCAGGCGCCCCCACGTGACATCCACGGACGCATCGTCATCATCAACCCCTTCACTTGTATCTGACAACTCAACAACGGAAGCAACGGCGGGTACAACATCATCATCATCATCACACCGTGTGTCGTCCATGTCTGTAATGCTGCCTGACTGAGACATATCACAGTTATCTACATCCTATGTCAATGATGGTTGCGCATCACTGATTTCTTCACACTGAGGTGTACATAACTCCTCTGACAGATCAAGTGAGGCGGCTGTGGTGCTAGTGTCGGTGGTGGTGGCAGGCGGGCGAGTGGTAAGTTGAGAGGTGCCCGAAGCTAAGCTAGAGGAGGAGGATGGTGCGTCAAGGTTACAAGCGGAAGCTGTAGAAGATTGGGTGTCCTGTGTTATAAAGTCAACTATTTCATCAGAAATAGTGTTCATGGTACGTGGCCTAACACTGGGCATTATTCTATGGCCAAAGGGAATCACAGCACCATGACCACAACGGCCCCTGCGGGTTGGCCTGCCTCTGCCTGTCATTTTTTTTTTCGATTAGTGCTACTATGCGTGCAAGCTACTGTGAGTTGGCACAGTATACGCTGTGAGCCTGACACAAAAAAACAGACTGATGTTTCACAGTCAATTTTTTTTTTTTTTTTAAATGTACACTGACAGTGCACTACTATTAAACAAGATAATATGAGTGGTGGCACTGGGCAAGTGGGCACAGTATACGCTGTGAGCCTGACACAAAAAAGCAGACTGATGTTTCAAAGTCAAAATAGTTTTTTTATTTTTAAAATGTACACTTACACTACTATTAAACAAGATAATATGAGTGGTGGCACTGGACAAGTGGGCACAGTATATGCTGTGAGCCTGACACAAAAAAGCAGACTGATGTTTCACAGTCAAAATATTGTTTTTATTTTTAAAATGTACACTTACACTACTATTAAACAAGATAATATGAGTGGTGGCACTGGACAAGTGGGCACAGTATACGCTGTGAGCCTGACACAAAAAAGCAGACTGATGTTTCACAGTCAAAATAGTTTTTTTATTTTTAAAATTTACACTTACACTACTATTACACAAGATAATATGAGTGGTGGCACTGGACAAGTGGGCACAGTATACGCTGTGAGCCTGACACAAAAAAGCAGACTGATGTTTCGCAGTCAAAATATTTTTTTTATTTTTAAAATGTACACTTACACTACTATTAAACAAGATAATATGAGTGGTGGCACTGGACAAGTGGGCACAGTATACGCTGTGAGCCTGACACAAAAAAGCAGACTTATGTTTCACAGTCAAAATAGTTTTTTTATTTTTAAAATGTACATTTACACTACTATTAAACAAGATAATATGAGTGGTGGCACTGGACAAGTGGGCACAGTATACGCTGTGAGCCTGACACAAAAAAGCAGACTGATGTTTCACAGTCAAAATAGTTTTTTTATTTTTAAAATGTACACTTACACTACTATTAAACAAGATAATATGAGTGGTGGCACTGGACAAGTGGGCACAGTATACGCTGTGAGCCTGACACAAAAAAAGCAGAATGATGTTTCACAGTCAAAATAGTTTTTTTATTTTTAAAATGTACACTTACACTACTATTAAACAAGATAATATGAGTGGTGGCACTGGATAAGTGGGCACAGTATACACTGTGAGCCTGACACAAAAAAGCAGACTGATGTTTCACAGTCAAAATAGTTTTTTTATTTTTAAATGTACACTTACACTACTATTAAACAAGATAATATGAGTGGTGGCACTGGGCAAGTGGGCACAGTATACGCTGTGAGCCTGACACAAAAAAGCAGACTGATGTTTCACAGTCAAAATAGTTTTTTTTATTTTTAAAATGTACACTTACACTACTATTAAACAAGATAATATGAGTGGTGGCACTGGATAAGTGGGCACAGTATATGCTGTGAGCCTGACACAAAAAAGCAGACTGATGTTTCACAGTCAAAATAGTTTTTTTATTTTTAAATGTACACTTACACTACTATTAAACAAGATAATATGAGTGGTGGCACTGGGCAAGTGGGCACAGTATACGCTGTGAGCCTGACACAAAAAAGCAGACTGATGTTTCACAGTCAAAATAGTTTTTTTTATTTTTAAAATGTACACATACACTACTATTAAACAAGATAATATGAGTGGTGGCACTGGACAAGTGGGCACAGTATACGCTGTGAGCCTGACACAAAAAAGCAGAGTGATGTTTCACAGTCAAAATAGTTTTTTTATTTTTAAATGTACACTTACACTACTATTAAACAAGATAATATGAGTGGTGGCACTGGGCAAGTGGGCACAGTATACACTGTGAGCCTGACACAAAAAAGCAGACTGATGTTTCACAGTCAAAATAATTTTTATATTTTTAAATGTACACTTACACTACTATTAAACAAGATAATATGAGTGGTGGCACTGGACAAGTGGGCACAGTATACGCTGTAAGCCTGACACAAAAAAGCAGACTGATGTTTCACAGTCAAAATTTTTTTTTTTTTTAAATGTACACTTACACTACTTTTAAACAAGATAATATGAGTGGTGGAACTGGGCAAGTGGGCACAGTATACGCTGTGAGCCTGACACACACGCTGGCAGTGGCAGGCTGGCCTGGCAACTGCAATTAGATTACACTAGCAGACTGATGTAAAAGTTTTTTTTTTTTAAATTTACACTACTGTTACACCAGATATGACTGGTGGTGGCACTGAGAAAGAAAGCACAGTATATGCTGTGAGCCTGACACACAGGCTGGCAGTGGCAGACTGGCCTGGCAACTGAAATTAGATTACACTAGCAGACAGATGTAAAAGTTTTTTTTTTTAAATTTACACTAATGTTACACCAGATATGAGTGGTGGCACTGAGCAAGTAGGCACAGTATATGCTGTGAGCCTGACACACAGGCTGGCAGTGGCAGGCTGGCCTGGCAACTGAAATTAGATTACAGTAGCAGACTGATGTAAAAGTTTTTTTTTTTTTTAAATTTACACTAATGTTACACCAGATATGAGTGGTGGCACTGAGCAAGTAGGCACAGTATATGCTGTGAGCCTGACACACAGGCTGGCAGTGGCAGGCAGGCAGGCAACTGCTATTAGATTACACTAGCAGACTGATGTAAAAGTGTTTTTTTTTTTCAAATTTACACTACGGTTACACCAGATATGACTGGTGGTGGAGCTGAGCAAGTAGTCACAGTATATGCTGTGAGCCTGACACACAGAATGGCAGTGGCAGGCTGGCCTGGCAAATGAAATTAGATTACACTAGCAGACTGATGTAAAAATTTTTTTTTTTACATTTACACTAATGTTACATGAGATATGAGTGGTGGCACTGAGCAAGTAGGCACAGTATATGCTGTGAGCCTGACACACAGGCTGGCAGTGGCAGACAGGCAACTGCTATTAGATTACACTAGCAGACTGATGTAAAAGTTGTTGTTTTTTTAAATTTACACTACGGTTACACCAGATATGACTGGTGGTGGCACTGAGCAAGTAGGCACAGTATATGCTGTGAGCCTGACACACAGGCTGGCAGTGGCAGGCTGGCCTGGCAACTGAAATTAGATTACACTAGCAGACTGATGTAAAAGTTATTTTTTTTAAATTTACACTAATGTTACACCAGATATGAGTGGTGGCACTGAGCAAGTAGGCACAGAATATGCTGTGAGCCTGACACACAGGCTGGCAGTGGCAGGCTGGCCTGGCAACTGAAATTAGATTACACTAGCAGACTGATGTAAAAGTTTTTTTTTTTTAAATTTACACTAATGTTACACCAGATATGACTGGTGGCACTGAGCAAGTAGGCACAGTATATGCTGTGAGCCTGACACACAGGCTGGCAGTGGCAGGCAGGCAACTGCTATTAGATTACACTAGCAGACTGATGTAAAAGTTTTTTTTTTCAAATTTACACTACGGTTACACCAGATATGACTGATGGTGGCACTGAGCAAGTAGGCACAGTATATGCTGTGAGCCTGACACACAGGCTGGTAGTGGCAGGCTGACCTGTCAACTGAAATTAGATTACACTAGCAGACTGATGTAAAAGTTTTTTAAAAAAAATTTAAACTAATGTTACACGAGATATGACTGGTGGCACTGAGCAAGTAGGCACAGTATATGCTGTGAGCCTGACACACAGGCTGGCAGTGGCAGACAGGCAACTGCTATTAGATTACACTAGCAGACTGATGTAAAAGTTGTTTTTTTTAAATTTACACTACGGTTACACCAGATATGACTGGTGGTGGCACTGAGCAAGTAGGCACAGTATATGCTGTGAGCCTGACACACAGGCTGGCAGTGGCAGGCTGGCCTGGCAACTGAAATTAGATTACACTAGCAGACTGATGTAAAAGTTATTTTTTTTAAATTTACACTAATGTTACACCAGATATGAGTGGTGGCACTGAGCAAGTAGGCACAGAATATGCTGTGAGCCTGACACACAGGCTGGCAGTGGCAGGCTGGCCTGGCAACTGAAATTAGATTACACTAGCAGACTGATGTAAAAGTTTTTTTTTTTTAAATTTACACTAATGTTACACCAGATATGACTGGTGGCACTGAGCAAGTAGGCACAGTATATGCTGTGAGCCTGACACACAGGCTGGCAGTGGCAGGCAGGCAACTGCTATTAGATTACACTAGCAGACTGATGTAAAAGTTTTTTTTTTTTAAATTTACACTACGGTTACACCAGATATGACTGGTGGTGGCACTGAGCAAGTAGGCACAGTATATGCTGTGAGTCTGACACACAGGCTGGCAGTGGCAGGCTGGCCTGGCAACTGAAATTAGATTACACTAGTAGACTGATGTAAAAGTTGTTTTTTTTAAATTTACTCTAATGTTACACCAGATATGAGTGGTGGCACTGAGCAAGTAGGCACAGTATATGCTGTGAGCCTGACACACAGGCTGGCAGTGGCAGGCTGGCCTGATAACTGAGATTAGATTACACTAGCAGACTGATGTAAAAGTTTTTTTTAAAATTTACACTAATGTTACACCAGATATGACTGGTGGCACTGAGCAAGTAGGCACAGTATATGCTGTGAGCCTGACACACAGGCTGGCAGTGGCAGGCAGACAACTGCTATTAGATTACACTAGCAGACTGATGTAAAAGTTTTTTTTTTCAAATTTACACTACGGTTACACCAGATATGACTGATGGTGGCACTGAGCAAGTAGGCACAGTATATGCTGTGAGCCTGACACACAGGCTGGCAGTGGCAGGCTGACCTGTCAACTGAAATTAGATTACACTAGCAGACTGATGTAAAAGTTTTTTTAAAAAAATTTAAACTAATGTTACACCAGATATGAGTGGTGGCACTGAGCAAGTAGGCACAGTATATGCTGTGAGCCTGACACACAGGCTGGCAGTGGCAGGCTGGCCTGACAACTGAAATTAGATTACACTAGCAGACTGATGTAAAAGTGTTTTTTTTTTTTTAAATTTACACTAATGTTACACCAGATATGAGTGGTGGCACTGAGCAAATAGGCACAGTATATGCTGTGAGCCTGACACACAGGCTGGCAGTGGCAGGCAGGCAATTGCTATTAGATTACACTAGCAGACTGATGTAAAAGTTTTTTTTTTTAAATTTACACTACTTTTACACCAGATATGACTGGTGGTGGCACTGAGCAAGTAGGCACGGTATATGCTGTGAGCCTGACACACAGGCTGGCAGTGGCAGGCTGGCCTGGCAACTGAAATTAGATTACACTAGCAGACTGATGTAAAAGTTGTTGTTTTTTTTAAATTTACACTAATGTTACACCAGATATGAGTGGTGGCACTGAGCAAGTAGGCACAGTATATGCTGTGAGCCTGACACACAGGATGGCAGTGGCAGGCTGGCCTGGCAACTGAAATTAGATTACACTAGCAGACTGATGTAAAAGTTTTTTTTTTTAAATTTACACTAATGTTACACCAGATATGAGTGGTGGCACTGAGCAAGTAGGCACAGTATATGCTTTGAGCCTGACACACGCTGACAGGCAGGCAAATGCAATTAGATTACAAAGAAAAAAAAGAAAAAAAAAGACTGATGTTCTAGCCCTAAAAAGGGCTTTTTGGGGTACTGTCCTTACAGCAGAGATCTGATGAGTCCTTCAGGACTGTAGTGGACACTGAATACACTAGCCTAGCTATCGATTTCCCTATTAAATTAGCAGCAGCTACACTGTCCCTCCTCTCACTAGCAATGCAGCTTCCGAATTAATTTAAAATGGCTGTTGTCCATGAGGTGTAAGGGTCTGGGAGGGAGGGTCTGCTGCTGATTGGCTGGAATGTGCCTGCTGACTGTGAGATACAGGGTCAAAGTTTAGGCAATGATGAAGAATAGGGGGCGGATCGAACATTGCATATGTTCGCACGCCGCTGCTAACGCGAACAAGCTATGTTCGCCGGGAACTGTTCACCGGCTAACTTCGCGACATCACTAGTCCTAACGCTGCTTTTTATCTAACGCTGGTATTTAGAGTCAGGCAGGAAAGGGTCTACCTCTCACTTTCTTTCCGCGACTCGAGGCTACTGCAAATCCCCTTATGTCAATTGCGTATCCTATCTTTTCTATGGGATTTGCTTAACGGTGGTATTACGAGTCTTGGAAGAAGTGAGCGGTACAGCCTCTACCGACAAGATTCCAACCGCAAAAAAAGTCAGTAGTTAAGAGCTTTATGGGCTAACGCCCGAACATAACGCTCTTAACTACAGTGCTACAAAGTACACTAACACCCATAAACTACCTATGAACCCCTAAACCGAGGCCCCCCCACATCGCAAACCCTATATTAAAATGTTTTAACCCCTAATCTTCCGACCGGACATCGCCGCCACCTAGATTATCCCTATGAACCCCTAATCTGTTGCCCCTAACATCGCCGACACCTATATTATATTTATTAACCCCTAATCTGCCGCCCCAACCTCGCCGCCACCTACCTACACTTATTAACCCCTAATCTGCCGACCGGACATCACCACCACTATAATAAATGTATTAACCCCTAAACCGCCGCACTCCCGCCTCGCAAACACTATAATAAATTGTATTAACCCCTAATCTGCCCTCCCTAACATCGCCGCCACCTACCTACAATTATTAACCCCTAATCTCCCGACCCCAATGTCACCGCTAATAAAGTTATTAGCCCCTAAACCTAAGTCTAACCCTAACCCTAACACCCCCTAACATAAATATAATTTAAGTAAAACTAACTAAATTTACTATAATGAAATAAATTATTCCTATTTAAAACTAAATACTTACCTATAAAATAAACCCTAATATAGCTACAATATAACTAATAGTTACATTGTAGTTATTTTAGGATTTACATTTATTTTACAGGCAACTTCGTATTTATTTTAACTAGGTACAATAGCTATTAAATAGTTAATAACTATTTAATAGCTAAAAAAAAAAAAATGGAGATAAGGGAGCCATTTACCAATATTTTAGCTCTGTGTAGTAATATCAAACTAGAGGTGCAGACCCTATATAAGTATTGCAAACTATTATAAATAGGGAGAAAATAAGGAAAAGTAGTCCTTATAAAAAGATAGGGAATTCAGCACTCTCATATACACATTTAAAGAGACAGAGATATAAATATCTCAAGGTATCAACCTAAGTATTAGGATAAATAGAGTGTGGAGTCAGGTGGAAACCCAGAATAAAGACTTGACAACTAGCATGCTTGCAAGGCACTCATAATTTTATTATTTACAAAAAGCAACAAAATTCTTAGTAAAGGTCATGTGACCATAAAGGTAATTTGAAACAAAATTTAATCAAAAATATGAGCTAAAAAGCTAAGTGAGACGTCTCATAGGAAAATAAAGTGTCTAAAAAAAGAGTGGCTAAATATAATAGTGACAATGCAACACCTCTATTAGAGGACAACCCCAAAAGAAAGAGTAATATGAGGGTAATGTTGTCATAATAATATAATGAGGATCTATGCAGTTCACATAAACATTGAGCCAGAATAATACAATCACAAGAATACTTTAGAATGCATATTTTTCAATTTGGAGTGAAATATAAACACAGAAAAAAGCTTTGCACAATCATATGCAGAATGCAACTATACCAAGTCTTAAAACACAACACCAACATCAGAGGACAGTCCCAAAGTTAAGGGTCAATACTGCCATGATATAAATATAGGATCTATGGCCTAGATTTAGAGTTGGGCGGTAGCCGTCAAAACCAGCGTTAGAGGCTCCTAACGCTGGTTTTAGGCTTCCTCCGGTATTTGGAGTCACTCAAAAAAGGGTCTAACGCTCACTTTTCAGCCGCGACTTTTCCATACCGCAGATCCCCTTACGTAAATTGCGTATCCTATCTTTTCAATGGGATTTTTCTAACTCCGGTATTTAGAGTCGTGTCTGAAGTGAGCGTTAGAAATGTAACGACAAAACTCCAGCCGCAGAAAAAAGTCAGTAGTTAAGAGCTTTCTGGGCTAACGCCGGTTCATAAAGCTCTTAACTACTGTACTCTAAAGTACACTAACACCCATAAACTACCTATGTACCCCTAAACCGAGGTCCCCCCACATCGCCGCAACTCGATTAAATTTTTTTAACCCCTAATCCCCTAATATAATTTACATCTAACTAAATTAATTATGTCTTATTAAATAAATTATTCCTATTTAAAGCTAAATACTTACCTGTAAAATAAACCCTAATATAGCTACAACATAAATTATAATTATATTATAGCTATTTTAGGATTAATATTTATTTTACAGGTAACTTTGTATTTATTTTAACCAGGTACAATAGCTATTAAATAGTTAAGAACTATTTAATAGCTAAAATAGTTAAAATAATTACAAATTTACCTGTAAAATAAATCCTAACCTAAGTTACAATTAAACCTAACACTACACTATCAATAAATAAATTAAATACAATACCTACACATAACTACAATGAAATAAACTAACTAAAGTACAAAAAATAAAAAAGAACTAAGTTACAAAAAATAAAAAAATATTTACAAACATCAGAAAAATATTACAACAATTTTAAACTAATTACACCTACTCTAAGCCCCCTAATAAAATAACAAAGCCCCCCAAAATAAAAAAATGCCCTACCCTATTCTAAATTACTAAAGTTCAAAGCTCTTTTACCTTACCAGCCCTGAACAGGGCCCTTTGCGGGGCATGCCCCAAGAAGTTCAGCTCTTTTGCCTGTAAAAAAAAACATACAATACCCCCCCCAACATTACAACCCACCACCCACATACCCCTAATCTAACCCAAACCCCCCTTAAATAAACCTAACACTAAGCCCCTGAAGATCATCCTACCTTGTCTTCACCTCACCGGGTATCACACCGATCCGTCCTGGCTCCGATATCTTCATCCAACCCAAGCGGGGGCTAGACATCCACTGAAGAAGTCCAGAAGAGGGTCCAAAGTCTTCATCCTATCCGGGAAGAAGAGTAGATCCGGACCGGCAACCATCATCTTCCAAGCGGCATCTTCTATCTTCATCCGATGAGGACCGGCTCCATCCTGAAGACCTCCACCGCGGACCCATCTTCATCAGGCGACGTCCAACTGAAGAATGACGGTTCCTTTAAGGGACGTCATCCAAGATGGCATCCCTCGAATTCCAATTGGCTGATAGGATTCTATCAGCCAATCGGAATTAAGGTAGGAATATTCTGATTGGCTGATGGAATCAGCCAATCAGAATCAAGATCAATCCGATTGGCTGATCCAATCAGCCAATCAGATTGAGCTTGCATTCTATTGGCTGATCGGAACAGCTAATAGAATGCGAGCTCAATCTGATTGGCTGATTGGATCAGCCAATCGGATTGAACTTGATTCTGATTGGCTGATTCCATCAGCCAATCAGAATATTCCTACCTTAATTCCAATTGGCTGATAGAATCCTATCAGCCAATCGGAATTCGAGGGACGCCATCTTGGATGACATCCCTTAAAGGAACCGTCATTCTTCAGTTGGACGTCGCCGGATGAAGATGGGTCCGTGGTGGAGGTCTTCAGGATGGAGCCGGTCCTCATCGGATGAAGATAGAAGATGCCGCTTGGAAGATGATGGTTGCCGGTCCGGATCTACTCTTCTTCCCGGATAGGATGAAGACTTTGGAGCCTCTTCTGGACCTCTTCAGCCGCCGGAAGATGGATGTCTAGCCCCCGCTTGGGTTGGATGAAGATTTTGGAGCCAGGACGGATCGGTGAACCTGGTATGGTGAAGACAAGGTAGGATGATCTTCAGGGGCTTAGTGTTAGGTTTATTTAAGGGGGTTTGGGTTAGATTAGGGGTATGTGGGTGGTGGGTTGTAATGTTGGGGGGGGTATTGTATGTTTTTTTTTACAGGCAAAAGAGCTGAACTTCTTGGGGCATGCCCCGCAAAGGGCCCTGTTCAGGGCTGGTAAGGTAAAAGAGCTTTGAACTTTAGTAATTTAGAATAGGGTAGGGCATTTTTTATTTTGGGGGGCTTTGTTATTTTATTAGGGGGCTTAGAGTAGGTGTAATTAGTTTAAAATTGTTGTAAGATTTTCCTTATGTTTGTAAAAAAATTTTAATTTTTTGTAACTTAGTTCTTTTTTATTTTTTGTACTTTAGTTAGCTTATTTCATTGTAGTTATTTGTAGATATTGTATTTAATTAATGTATTGATAGTGTTAGGTTTAATTGTAGGTAATTGTAGATATTTTATTTAATTAATTTATTGATAGTGTAGTGTTAGGTTTAATTGTAACTTAGGTTAGGATTTATTTTACAGGTAATTTTGTTATTATTTTAACTAGGTAACTATTAAATAGTTCTTAACTATTTAATAGCTATTGTACCTGGTTAAAATAAATACAAAGTTACCTGTAAAATAAATTTTAATCCTAAAATAGCTATAATATAATTATAATTTATAGTGTAGCTATATTAGGATTTATTTTACAGGTAAGTATTTAGCTTTAAATAGGAATAATTTATTTAATAAGAGATAATTAATTTCGTTAGATGTAAATTATATTTAATTTAGGAGGGTGTTAGTGTTAGGGTTAGCTTTAGGGATTAATACATTTATTAGAATAGCGGTGAGCTCCAGTCGGCAGATTAGGGGTTAATAATTGAAGTTAGGTGTCAGCGATGTTAGGGCGGGCAGATTAGGGGTTAATACTATTTATTATAGGGTTAGTGAGGCGGATTAGGGGTTAATAACTTTATTATAGTACCGCTCAGGTCCGGTCGGCAGATTAGGGGTTAATAAGTGTAGGCAGGTGGAGGCGACGTTGTGGGGGGAAGATTAGGGGTTAATAAATATAATATAGGGGTCGGCGATGTTAGGGCAGCAGATTAGGGGTACATAGGGATAATGTAAGTAGCGGCGGTTTACGGAGCGGCAGATTAGGGGTTAATAATATTATGCAGGGGTCAGCGATAGCGGGGGCGGCAGATTAGGGGTTAATAAGTGTAAGGTTAGGGGTGTTTAGACTCGGGGTACATGTTAGAGTGTTAGGTGCAGACGTAGGAAGTGTTTCCGCATAGCAAACAATGGGGCTGCGTTAGGAGCTGAACGCGGCTTTTTTGCAGGTGTTAGGTTTTTTTTCAGCTCAAACAGCCCCATTGTTTCCTATGGGGGAATCGTGCACGAGCACGTTTTTGAGGCTGGCCGCGTCCGTAAGCAACTCTGGTATCGAGAGTTGAAGCTGCGTTAAATATGCTCTACGCTCCTTTTTTGGAGCCTAACGCAGCCTTTATGTGGACTCTCAATACCAGAGTTATTTTTATGGTGCAGCCAGAAAAAAGCCGGCGTTAGCTTATCGGGTCGTTACCGACAAAACTCTAAATCTAGCCGTATGTGTTTTAAAGATGGGTATTGTATAGTAAAATTTGCATAACTTCTGACAAACAGGATATTAGTAAAGCAGCAGCATTTAGCATGAACAATTTTTTAGACACTTTATTTTCCCATGAGACGTCTCACTTAGCTTTTTAGCTCATATTTTTTATTAAATTTTGTTTCAAATTACCTTTATGGTCACATGACCTTTACTAAGAATTTTGTTGCTTTTTGTAAATAATAAAATTATGAGTGCCTTGCAAGCATGCTAGTTGTCAAGTCTTTATTCTGGGTTTCCACCTGGCTCCACACTCTGCTCTATTTATCTTAATACTTAGGTTGATACCTTGAGATACTTATATCTCTGTCTCTTTAAATGTGTATATGAGAGTGCTGAATTCCCTATCTTTTTATTTGGACTACTCTTCCTTATTTTCTCCCTATTTATCATAGTTTGCAACTATTTAATAGTTACCTAGTTAAAATAATTACAAAATTACCTGTAAAATAAATCCTAACCTAAGTTACAAATACACATAACACTATCAATAAATTAATTAAATAAATTACCTACAATTAGCTAAAATTAAATACAATTAAATAAACTAAACTATAGTACAAAACCCACCCCACTAAATTACAGAAAATAATAAAAAATTACAAGAAGTTTAAACTAATTACACCTAATCTAAGCCCCCTAATAAAATAAAAAAGCCCCCCAAAATAATAAAATGCCCTACCCTATCCTAAATTACAAAGTAATCAGCTCTTTTACCAGCCCTTAAAAGGGCTTTTTGCGGGGCATTGCCCCAAAGTAATCAGCTTTTTTACCTGTAAATAAAAATACAATAACCCCCCCAACATTACAACCCACCACCCACATACCCCTACTCTAAAACCCCCCAACCCCCCTTAAAAAAACCTAACACTAACCCCCTGAAGATCTCCCTACCTTGAGTCGTCTTCACCCAGCCGAGCCGAATTCTTCATCCAAGCGGGGCAGAAGAGGTCCTCCATCTGGTTGAAGTCTTCATCCAAGCGCGGCAGAAGAGGTCTTCCATCCGATTGAAGTGTTCATCCAAGCGTCATCTTCTATCTTCATCCATCTGGAGCGGAGCGGCAGCATCCCGAAGACCTCCGACGCGGAACATCCATCCTGGCCGACGACTTCCCGACAAATGACAGTTCCTTTAAATGACGTCATCCAAGATGGCGTCCCTCGAATTCCGATTGGCTGATAGGATTCTATCAGCCAATCGGAATTAAGGTAGAAAAAATCTGATTGGCTGATTCAATCAGCCAATCAGATTGAAGTTCAATCCAATTGGCTGATCCAATCAGCCAATCGGATTGACCTTGCATTCTATTGGCTGTTCCTGAAAAGGGCATTTGTATGGGCATTGCCCTTAAAAGGGCATTTAGCTCTTTTGCTGCCCAAACCCTAATCTAAAAAAAAACTAACCCCTGACAATCCACTTACAGTTTTTGAAGTCCCGCTTGAATGATCTTCATCCAGGCGGCGAGAAGTCTTCACCCAGGCAGCCTCTTCTATCTTCATCCAGGTGGTGAGAAGTCTTAATCATGGCGGCCTCTTCTATCTTCATCCAGACGGAGAAGTCTTCATCCAAGCGGCCTCTTCTATCTTCATCCATGCGGCATCTTCTATCTTGATCCCAGCGGCTCGGAGCGGGTCCATCCTGAAGACATCCGGACGGAGCATCCTCTTCATACGGTCGCCGCCTTACACTGAATCTTTAATGCAAGGTATGCAATTCAAAATGGCGTCCCTTGCATTCCTATTGGCTGAAAAATTTGAATCAGCCAATAGGAATTAGAGCTGCTAAAATCTTATTGGCTGTTCAAATCAGCCAATAGGATTTAAGCAGCTCTCATTCTATTGGATGATTCATCATCCAATAGAATGAGAGCTGCTTAAATCCTATTGGCTGATTTGAACAGCCAATAGGATTTAAGTAGCTATCATTCTATTGGATTTATTTTGTGGGTTTGGGGGGGTGGGGGTTTGTAATGTTAGTGGGTCTTTGTAATTTGTTTTTCAGGTAAAAGAGCTGTTTAACTTAGGGCAATGCCCTACAAAAGGCCGTTTTAAGGGCTATTGGTAGTTTATTCTAGATTAGGTTTTTTATTTTGGGGTGTTTTTTTTTAAAATGGGTATTAGAATAGGAATAATGTTTATTATTTTTGATAATTTGTTTGTTATTTTGTGTAATGTATTTTTTTTTTCGTTTTGGGGTGGGTTTTTATTTTTAGATTAGGGCTTGGGCAGCAAAAGAGCTAAATGCCCTTTTAAGGGCAATGCCCATACAAATGCCCTTTTCAGGGCAATGGGTAGATTAGGTTTTAATTTATTTTGTTGGTTTGGGGGGTGGGGGTTTGTATACAGTTAGGGGGTGTTTGTTTTGTAGCAAAAGAGTTGTTAACGTTAGGGCAGGTTTTAGTGTAAGGCAGCTTAGGTTTTATTTCATAGGTAAGTTTGTATTTATTTTAACTAGGTAGTTAGTAAATAGTTAATGACTATTTACTAACTAGTCTACCTAGTTAAAATAAATACAAACTTAAATGTGAAATAAAAATAAAACCTAAGTTAGCTACAATATAACTATTAGTTATATTGTAGCTAACTTAGGTTTTATTTCACAGGTAAGTATTTAGTTTTAAATAGTTATTATTTAGTTAATAATTGTAACTTTAGTTTAGCTCTATTTTAATTATGTTAAAGTTAGGGGGTGTTAGGGTTAGGTTTAGGGTTACGTTAGGGTTAGGTTTAGGGGATAATATAGTTTAATTTAGGGTGTTGCGATGTGGGAGGCCAGAGGTTTAGGGGAAAATACTTTATTTAGTGGCAGCGATGTCGGGGAGCAGCAAAATAGGGGTTAATAACATTAATATAGTGTGGGCGATGTCGGGGTGTGGCGGCAGAGGGGTTAATAACTTTAGTATAGTGGCAATGATATAGGGAGCGGCAGATTAAGGGTAAATAGGTTTATTTAGGTGGCTTTGATATCAGGGGCGGCAGATCAGGGGTTAATAACTGTAGGTAGGTGGTGGCGATGTCGGTGAGGTGCAGATTAGGGGTGTTTAGACTCAGGGTTTATGTTAGGGTGTTAGGTTTAAAAATATCTTTATTTTTTCCCATAGACATTAATGAGGCTGCGTTACGGAGCTTTTCATTCCGCGATTGCAGATGTTAGGCTTTTTTTTCTGACCAACTCTCCCCATTGATGTCTATGGGGAAAGCGTGCACGAGCACGTCAAAACAGCGCTTAAATTTTGTGCGGTATGGAGCTTAAAAGCACCATATCGCACGCACAAGCCGGCTGTTTCAAAACTTGTAATGGCTGCACTATAGGGGGTTAAATAACGCAACTTTTGTTGCATTCGTTAATTTCCCTGTAGCATAACTCGTAATCTAGGTGATAATGATTAGACAAAAATATCCGTTACACCTGAAACATTTCATTTATACTATATTATTAAACCTTCTAGGTGCTTTACAAATTATATATCTACACAATTAACTATTAAATGTAATGGTAAACTTTGCAGATAGATCACTAAATACATTTTCGCAAAAGATCATATTTCAGCAAATTATGTAAACAGACATTTCATGTATCAATATTTGGACTATAATAAGGTTAAAGGGACATAATACTCATATGCTAAATCACTTGAAACTGATGCAGTATAACTGTAAAAAGCTAACAGGAAAATATTACCTGAGCATCTCTATGTAAAAAAGTAAGATATTTTACCTCACAATCTCCTCAGCTCAGCAGAGTAAGTTCTGTGTAAAAAGTTATACTTCACCTGTTCCCAGCTGCAGGTAAAAAAAAAAAATGAAGAAATGAACAGCAGCCAATCAGCATCAGTAGTGCTGAGGTCATGAACTCTTACTGTGAACTCATGAGATTTGACTTAACTCTCATGAGATTTCATAGTAAGCTTCCTTTACCTGATTGGTGAAATAATATGAGAGTTCACAAGGCTCATCCCCTAAGATGTCCCAGGACAGACACACTAAAATGCTGCTTAGAAATCCTTTACAATGGGAGGTAGCTACTGAGGAACTTTTGAGGTAAAATATCTTTCTTTTTTACATAGAGATGTTAAGGTAATATTTTCTAGTCAGCTTTTTACAGCTATGCTGCATCACTTTCAAGTGTTTAAACATTTGGGTATTATGGCCCTTTAAGGATATGATAATACTGCTCTGTTTTAATAAAGTCAAGTGATCCTATTTTCCCCACAATCTCCCTGACTGTGCCTGCATTCTGAGAATCATGGAAACTGATGGGATTTGTTGCTGGCTGTCTAACAGTGTTTTTGAGATTAGTGGCACTGTCTCTGAACCAGTAGTTTATGCCAGTTTTTGTCTTTTCCTTTCACAGCTGACCACAGGTATTGTATGACAAGATCTATACGTTTCTCCAACACACTGCTCAGGACCCATGTGTTGCATGAACCTGTCTTGTGTTGAATAAGTCTGTGTAATTATTATTTCTTCTGACATTTGTGTATGATACTGCTACACTGTTTGCCAATTGCATGGCTGGGCTTTATAACCTGATTGCTCCAGCCTTGCAGTATCTCTTGTTCCAGTTACTCTGTTTGCCATTTACTGGAATATACCTTACCTTTATCCTTATTTAACTAGCCTGTTAATATCCAGTCTCCATATGATTAGCCTTTAATTTTTGCTGCTACAGGCATTGTTTCTTTTGCAATTGGATCATCCCTCTATCACTGCTTTAACAGGGGCTGCAATACTAAGACTATAAAATATTGACACTGGCTGATTAACTTCTTAATGACCAGCGGAGCTTGTTTTTTGAGGAGGCCTGCAAGAGGGAGGGTATAATAGTGCAGTCTTAGAAATTAGCCAGGAAAACCCTTAATGACCAGCGACATATAGGGTACATAATAGTTGTTAAGGGGTTAAAGTCTCTGGCACAGGTATACTTTTGAGGGTAACAGCTTTAGTAGCAAGGCTGTAATTTTAGCAGAGCAGAACAAATTCACAGAATAAAACATTTGTGTAACTTTGTGATTTAACCCATGGTTCCCCTATCTATTAGTCTCTTAAACAGATACTTATGGTAGATGGTTTGCTTATACAGGTACAAAGCCCCAAATTCGGAATTCCAAAATCCAGAATTATACCAAAATCCAAACTTTTTCATTAATATTTATTTTTAAATAGAATTATTAAAAATTGTTTTTTTGTGTGTTCTAGAATGCAAATGCTAGTCTAGGTTTATTTACAATAGCAACTATTACCTTTTTAATTATATTACTGTAGTATATTTCTGATGGTACTGTGTATACAGAAATATTAAAAAGCATATAAAACTGGCTTTGGGTTGCATGTATAAGCTGTACTATCTATGAAATGTAAATATTGTCTAAATGATGTAAGATATTTACACGTGGTCCCGTTTTATAGATGCAAACATACAAATATTATGAAATCCAAACTACAAATCTTTTCCAGTCCCAAGCAGTTTGGATACAGGGTTTTCTTTATGTACTACAAACTGTTTATGCTAAATTAGACATATACTATAACATTTAAATCCATTATGTGTCAGTTTTATTTTACTTAAATGCACATTTTCTTCACTTCCTTCTTATGCTTACTTGAAGAGAGCATAGCCACCAACATCTCAGATATAGTAGAGCATACAAAGTCTTTAAATCATGGAGCAAAATCTGAAGAACTCCCCTGTTTAGAACAAATAGAGGGAGGACAGAAAAGAAGCAAGAGCAGCATTGGACTGATTAGAATACATAAGTTTATCCCTACATGATTTGCAAAGCTGAGCAGTGGGGATTATATCAACCAGCTTGCAAAAAATACACTTAACATTAGTAGGAAAGTGTTCAGGACCTATTAGAGTATTAACAGAAGAGGGGATAGGATCAATATGCTCCATAATGAACAAAATATTAACAGTAGTAATGAGTAAATCAAAAGACAATGATTTAAACATAACAATAACAATAAAGGCAGGATAAGCAAAGTAACCTTAAACCCAAATAAAGCAGCTCTTAGTATGCCAATCTTACCCCCTCACCAGAGGCTTAAGCAAGCTTAAGGAGCGTTAAATATCCATATAACATTGGATGAGCACTAACCCGACATTAGGCCAAACATACAGAGGCGAACAAAGAAACTGAACGCGCAAAACTTTTAGCATGCTAAAAACCTATCACGTATAGGTGAAGTAGTGCACCTACTAGTGTGAGCGCAAAATGCATATATTATTTAAGGAGTTAAAAAAGCGCAAACAAAAAGCTGATGCATGAAAAACAACAACACACACTAATAAGCCAAAGTGCACCAACAGGAAACAAGCACAAAAGAAAGCCAATGTGCACACTTGCACTAATAATAAAAAAGACTTAACGCCCCTCCAAGCCTACATAGGGTGAAATAAGATATTTGTATAACCATGCCATATACAATGCCTGACATAATGGTCCCCAGGTTATGATATAGCCATAAGTGAGCATCTAGTAATAACCTACAGGCTATGCAGGTGTCAAACAACAACCCCCACACTTAACTGACAGGCAGCCACACTACTGGACTTTCCATAAGCAGAGAAGAACTGATTCCAGTAGATAGCTAAGCCAGTGCTCTACGTATCACAGCAGAGGAACTAAATATGTGGAGTATAAAGTTTAGTCCAACAGGAGAAGGCATGGGACCGGTCCCTGCGACACCTGTGGCAGGAATGTGACTAATTTCCACAGGGTGTTTTTGTGCCACTACCCATACTCCAAAGAATTCCCTCTGTCCAAACAGTAGCTCTCTGAAACTGGGTCTCAAATCTGTCAGAGAACCCTGCTCACAAACAACTGGAACACCTCCGTTCTTCACCTTCCTCCTCTTGGAGTTTTGTGAATTTTTGCCACCTCCTAGAGGTCAGGAGTATAATTCCCAGGAGTAAAGGACTGTGGACTCTCACCACCTTTATGAAAGAAATACCAAAACATCTCAAAGAAAATTTTGCCAAGACATTGTTGCCTCAGATGCCCCTTTAGGAAATATATCAGAAGGGACCATAGACTTGAACTTAGACCAACTATGTAGATACATCTGAATTAATGGGAAAAAAAAGTCACAAAACAGAAGACGCCTCCTTGTGTCTGTCAATAGACTATTTCCTATATATACTAGTAAAAGGGTACTCACAAGTAAAGCAGCACTGCCTTGTGCTGGTAATGGCCAATTGGGTGCTCACGTTGTCTAAGCTCAGTGGCTGTGCTATGACAGCAACCAGGTATATAAAAACAATAGGATATAGGATATAGTAGGTTTTTATTGGTGAGCATAAGATATTAATAACCAATAGCTCATGGTAGTATTTTATATTTGCAGCACTTTGAAAAAGTCCTATATACAGGATGGAACACATCAGCAACCATTTTAAATACTTTGGCCAAGACAACTAGAATTTTAGGAATCAGTTTCTCCTGGATAAAGAAATGTCAAATTATTTGCCACCTTAGAAGTATTGTTGATGTTAAGAGTGATATGGACTTTTTTTCTTATTTAGGAGAATTGCTTTGGAATCAATAACAAAGATCTTCCAAGTTACTATACAATATTGTTGTGTACAAATTATTAAAATGGGTGCTCCTTTATTACCTATGTATATCACTGAGAAGCAGATCATTCAGTAATTATCTACACTTTAAATCTTGTTAATAATCCATAATAGTGATGCAAAATAATCTTGACTTATGTGCGCAATTTCAGATGGATATTTCAGACTGTCTATAGATTCCATTCAATAGACAGAAAGGAGCCTCGGGTGCTTTTTACCTATGCACAATGGTCAGGAAACCTTAGGCAAAGCCTCCGGTTATTGCTGCTGTTGCACTTACAAACACCTTAGGCAGTATTTGACTTGTTCTATAAATTATGCCCATGCTTTTGTTGCGGCCATGTGCTGTATTATTTCTACTAATAAACTACCAAAATGCTAATTATATGATATAAGAAAATATATTGGGAAATGTATTAATATGACCTCAATTAATTAACTAAAATAACATTATAACTAAATATGTCACATCAATTATAAACAGACACTCCTGTAGTTTACTGTTACCATTTATATGAAAGAAACATAGAAGGAAAAGGAAATAGCATTACCACAATTTCATCCACTGGACTTTAACTAGACGTAGAATGTACAATAAATCTGTTAAACATCTCATACACCATATAAATAAAGACTAAACTATTTTAAATGAAGAATTTACAAATCAGTACAGACACTGGATATAATACACTTCATAGCACTCTAATGTTCTAGAAATTAACTCCAAATGCCGCATAACCTAAGGTGTTTATCCATAACTTTTATTTATTGATAATATTTATTAAAACATGGGTGTGAACTATTAAAAGCCACACCAGCACTAGGAAACATTACAAAATAATCAAATTAGTTTTTGGCTTAAAATAGTAAAGAATATCCATTAGTCACTAAGGCAACATAGATAATAGATTTAAACAAGCCGCAGAATTATACCCATGCTTGAATATGATGGGGCCGATTTATCATGTGTCAGCATTTATCATTGCCCAAGCATTTAATGTGAAATGCTTGTGCAATGCTGCCCCCTGCACATTCGCAGCCAATCGGGCGCAAGCAGGGGGTGTCAATCATCCCAATCGTATCTGATCAGGCTGATTGCTGTCTGCCACCTTAGAGCTGGCGGACGAGTTAAGGAGCAGTGGTCTTAAGCTTCTTCTTAACTTATATTTCAGGGGAACCTGAAACTACAGGGGTAGATTGCAACATCCGCTGCTTGATAAATCTACCCTGATAAATCAATTTCATTTGATGTACTCCTGTATTTTATAAGCACATTTTCAGAGACACCAGTACCTACTGAGCATGTGCAAGAGTTCACGTGCATACATATGAGTCTGTGATGTGTAGACACTATTCGGCAAGCGCTACCCAGGGTGCTGAACCAAAAATGGGCCAGCTCCTAAGCTTACATTTTCTTTTGTTGAACTAAAGATACCAAGAGGAAGAAGAAAAATTGATAATAGGAGTAAATTAGAAAGTTGCTTAAAATTGCATGCTCTATCTCAGTGTTTCCCAACTCCAGTCCTCAGATCCTTAACAGGCCACATATTTATTATATCTTAACTAGAGCACAGGTGAACTGATCAGCTGATGGGTGAACTGATTATTTCACCTGTGCTCTAGTTAAGATATAATAAAGATATGGCCTCTTAAGGGTCCTGACGACTGGGTTTGGGAAACACTGCTCTATCTGAATCATGAAAGAAAAAAAATGGGTTTCATATCCCTTTAAGGCAAATTCTTAAATATGGTTGGCAAGGGTACAATTCTCACAATAAAATATTTTTGTAAATCTTACAAAGATAATTAATTATAACTCCAACTGTAACAATAATGTGGATGTTATGAGTCTCTTGAATGCAATCAGTTTAATTATTTCCTTTTCAAATCCTCAAATAATAGTGTTGGAGGCAACTTTTGGATCCCTTTAACTTGCTCAAATTATACCTTCATTTCCCATTGGCTCAGAACATTTTTGAAAGACTGCAAACTTTATAGGAATTTTTTTTCTCGTTTGCAACGAATAAGAGTTCAAGCTAAGCTCAAACCAGCACTAAAAAAAATGGAATTTAATATGCTTGAATAATACAACAGATTCATTTTCAACAGTTGTATGTGTCACCTGAGCAGCACATTATTATTTTATTAAACTTTGGCCTATTACAGTGATACTGTGGTTGGTGTATATGCTCAATTCATCACTGCACTAAGTAATTTGTATCAGACAACCTGCTCATCAAGAGTAAGCCGGCAGGCCTTTTTATACATTCTGGTGCACAGATGCTTGAGTGGGTTTCTGTTGTGAAAGATTATTTGTTGCTGTATTTCAGAACATACTAAGACTTTCAGGATATGAAACTTAAATGTGTTTTACTAGCATTAATTGGGTCCTGTCACCAGGCAAGAGTAACAGTATTTTATGAATCACTGCAATCTGGAAAGAAGAAACGTTATCCAATCCTTATATCATAAAAAGGAAATTTATTTGGCACATTTCAGTTTTAGTATTTAAGAAGCTGCCATCACCTTGCAGTATATTAAATGGACAATGTTCTGTAAAATGTTCAATTATCAATAGTATATAAAAAAAAAACAGTTTGCAATGTTCATTCAGTATTTATCTAGTTTGCTGTTGCTGTAAAAATTGTGCTTGTTCCACACAGAAAAGCAAATTATTTAGCCCAGGTTTCCTTCTAAATGCTGCAAATTGCATAAATCAACTGCAAAGTAGAGAGTAGTTACTTAGAGCAGTGAGCACACTCATTTACAGCAAGCCAAACATGTTCAAGTAGTTTTGCAAATAACAAAGTAAATGCTTTTTAAATGTTTGTTTTGCATGTAGGTATAATTTAGTAATATATTGCTGATAAAAGCTACGCATTATTCAGAACAATGACTTTAATTAGCTTCTTGCATAAGTATAGCACTGTAGCTATGGTGAATTAATCAACTCTCAAGATCAATAATGTACTATATTGAAAGGACACAGAACTAAAAATTAAAATTTCATGATTAAGATAGAGCAAGCAATTTGGAAAAAAACTAAATTTATGCTGTTGGGAAATACAACACCTGGCCACCAGGAGGAGGCAAAGACACCACAACCAAAGGCTTAAATATCCCTCCCACTTCCCCTATCCTCCCAGTTATTTGGCAGAGGGAACAAGGAAAAGTAGGAAAAACATCAGGGTATAAAGGTGCCAGAAGAAATTATAAAAAAGGAGCCGCCCAAACAAAAGTATCTTATGGGCTGGGTCATGGACTTTCCCTGCCAGGAAAGAAAGGAATTTATCTGGTAAGCATACATTTTGTTTTCTTTCCATAAGGCAGAGAGAGTCCACAACTTCATTCCTTACTGTTGGGAAAACCATACCCAAGTTTCAGAGGACACTGAAGGAATAACGGGAGGAACAAAAAGGAGGCGGACCCTAATCTGAGGGCACCACAGCCTGCAAAACCTTTCTCCCGAAAGCTGTTTCAGCTGAAGCAAACACATCAAACTTGTAAAATTTAGAAAAAGTATGTAAGGAGGATCAGGTAGCCGCTTTACAAATCTGATCCATAGATGCTTCTTTCTTAAAGGCCCAGGAAGAAGCTACAGCTCTAGTGGAATGAGCCGTTATCCTATCAGGAGGCTGTTGTCCCACTGTCTCATGAGTTAGATGGATGACACTCATCAACAAGAAAGACAGCAAAGACGCAGTGGCCTTCTGACCCCTAAGTTTACCTGCATAGATGACAAACAAAGATGAATATTGTCTGAACTTCTTAGTAGCCTAAAGATAAAACTTCAAGGCACAAATCTAAATTGTGGAGCAAACGTTCCTTTGCCGAGGAAGGATTGGGACACAAGGAAGGAACAACAATATCCTGGATAATGTTACGATCTGACACCACCTTCGGAAGGAAACCTAACTTAGTACGAAAACCGCCTTATCCGCGTGAAAAACAAGGTAAGGGGGTTACATTGCAAGACAGAAATCTCTGAGACTCTGTGAGCAGAGGCAATAGCCAACAGAAACAGAACCTTCCAGGATAATAGTTTAATGTCAACATTATGCATTGGCTCAAACGGAGCCTGCTGCAACACACGAAGATCAAGGTTGAGACTCCAAGGCGGAGACACCCTTCTAAACACTGGCCTGATCCCAGTCAGGGCCTTAACAAAGGACTGCACATCCGGAAGCTCAGGTAATCTCTTGTGCAGCAACACCGACAAGGCGGATATCTGTCCCTTCAGGGAACTAGTAGATAGACCCTTCACCAGCCCATCCTGGAGAAAGAATAAAATTCTGGCAACCTTAACCTTATGCCAAGAAAAACCCTTCACCCTTCACATCAGTGCCGATAAGTCCGCCACACCTTATGGGAGATGCATCGAGTAACCGGCTTACAAGCTTAAATCAAAGTGTCAATAACACTCTCAGAGAAACCTCGCTTGGCTAAGACTAAGGGGTATCTTTATCAAAACGTCAACTGACAATACGCTTGAATCCCGCGTCGTATTTGACGCGAGATTGATCCGCCGTAGTTAACAAAGCGTTCAGATTGTCAAATGTTGAAATTTGTGACGTAATATACGCTCCCGCAATCTCAATTCGATGCAGATCGATGCTTGTGTTATTCAAGTGGAAAAATGTGGTATTCGTGCGGAATTCTGATTATTCGCCCTCCTAATCGACACTATTTGAACCTCTTACAAAGTTATCAAAATTCAACAGTTACGCTCGCGTCTACTCCGACGCAGCGCACCTATCATTCAAACCGCCACCTCCGAGGCCGCGGATGCCATAGAAGTTGACATAATGGACTAGGCATTGGTGCAAGGCATTAAGGACAAATGTTTGTGATGTTTTTAGACGCTAAGACAAATGTAACCAATACAAAGTTTTTAAATAGCATTTTCTTTCTAAGTCACGTTTTGCAATGTTAAAGGGACACTGAACCCAAATTTTTTCTTTCGTGATTCAGATAGAGCATGCCATTTTAAGCAACTTTCTAATTTACTCCTATTATCAAATTTTCTTCATTCTCTTGGTATCTTATTTGAAATGCAAGAATGCAAGTTTAGATGCCGGCCCATTTTTGGTGAATAACCTGGGTTATTCTTGCTGATTGGTGGATAAATTCATCCACCAATAAAAAAGTGCTATCCAGAGTTCTGAACCAAAAAAAAAATCTTAGATGCCTTCTTTTTCAAATAAAGGTAGCAAGTGAATGAAGAAAAATTGATAATAGGAGTAAATAAGAAACTTGCTTAAAATTGCATGCTCTATCTGAATCACGAAAGAAAAAATTTGGGTTCAGTGTCCCTTTAATACACCACTTTATTCCTCAATTCACTTTGCAAATATTTACCAACAAAGGAAAGCAAGACAATGAAAATTGTTGCACAATAATTAAATTTCAATATGTTCAACATTGCACTCCCTTTCTAAGTCATGTTTGGAAATGTTAATACACCACTTTATTCCTCAATTCACTCTGCAAATATTTGCCAACAAAGGATAGCAAGACAATGAAAACTGTTGCATGCAAAATACATTTAAAATGGCCTTCTCCTTCACCCAAAGGATTGCAAGAGACTGTAAAATATTGCACTCTAATTACATTTCAATATGTTCAACATTGCATTCTCTTTCTAAGCCATGTTTGGCAATGTTAATACACCACATTGTCTGAAAACACCATATAATCATTGACCTTTTAAGCCTCCACGACGCTGCCATCCAAAAACAGAAAAACATAGTATTGATTTTTATCCATAGCTAAATACTCATGTGTTGTGAATAAGTAATTTAGTTAATTGCACAATCAATCTCAAGCATACACCTGTATTTACAGCTGGTGAACTCACCTGGATGGTGATTCCATACATATTACCTTCTAAAGAAAAACTTTGTGAACGTACAATGACGCATACATTTTTGTGCTCGCATAATGACGCGAAAATACAGAAAACCAGTCATTAATTTGCATGTTATGTAATGTGTGGCGCATAAGTTATTCAATCAATTATTGAACTTGGCATTATAAAAAGGGGTTTCAATCCACACAATTCATTTCATTATTCTTTGGCAATGTCAGGGTTCAGCCTGGAATTGAACCTGGGACCTGTCTCTATTTCTGCAGCTGTTATTTCCCAGCCTGTTGTTTTACCACTATGCCACCAGGTGGCTTGATCACAGGAAAAGAATATTGTGTTTTTCTGTTTGCTGCAACTTTGGCTCTCTGGCTCCACCTGCTTGCCAGCTGAAACAAATCATTTAATCAGCAGCCTGCTTTATCTGGGAGGTTTGTTTGCAATTCTGTGCTTTCACATTGAGAGTTATACTCTGAAACACTCTCTGCTCCTGTATCCTGTGTGAAATACAGATTTGTTGGATTTCCTGGTTCCTGATTTCTGCTTCAATTACTGACTACTCTTCTGGATAATCCCTTGGCACTGTGTTTCATTTTTGGGACTGATTTCCTGGCAATTGATCTTGCCTAAAACTCTCTTTCCTAAGGACTGACTCAGGAACTTTTGCTTGCTTGTTTCCTGATACTACAAAGTTCCAATTGCAGTCTATGCAAATATCCTGTTTGTTTCTACAAAGTTCCAAATTGCAGTCTATGCAAATATCCTGTTTGTTACTACAAAGTTCCAATTGCAGTCTATGCAAATATCCTGTTTGTTTCTACAAAGTTCCAAATTGCAGTCTATGCAAATATCCTGTTTGTTACTACAAAGTTCAAATTGCAGTCTATGCAAATATCCTGTTTGTTTCTACAAAGTTCCAAATTGCAGTCTATGCAAATATCCTGTTTGTTACTACAAAGTTCCAATTGCAGTCTATGCAAATATCCTGTTTGTTTCTACAAAGTTCCAAATTACAGTCTATGCAAATATCCTGTTTGTTTCTACAAAGTTCCAAATTGCAGTCTATGCAAATATCCTGTTTGTTTCTACAAAGTTCCAAATTGCAGTCTATGCAAATATCCTGTTTGTTTCTACAAAGTTCCAAATTGCAGTCTATGCAAATATCATGTTTGTTTCTACAAAGTTCCAAATTGCAGTCTATTTTGTTTCTACAAAGTTCCAAATTGCAGTCTATGCAAATATCCTGTTTGTTTCTGCAAAGTTCCAAATTGCAGTCTATGCAAATATCCTGTTTGTTTCTACAAAGTTCCAAATTGCAGTCTATGCAAATATCCTGTTTGTTTCTACAAAGTTCCAAATTGCAGTCTATGCAAATATCCTGTTTGTTTCTACAAAGTTCCAAATTGCAGTCTATGCAAATATCCTGTTTGTTTCTACAAAGTTCCAATTTGCAGTTTATGCAAGTATCCTCTTTGTTTCTACAAAGTTCCAGTTTGCAGTTTATGCAAATTTCCTTAAAGTACCAGTTTGCAGTTTATGCAAGTTTCCTTAAAGTACCAGTTTGCAGTTTATGCAAGTTTCCAGTTTGTTACAACTGTGTCCAGTCTACAGCATATGCAAGTATCCTACTTGTTATTACAAGGCGCTGCATTCCTGCGTGTTATTACACAGTTCTAGTCTTCAGCATATGCAAGTATCCTGTCTGTTATACAAGCTCTGCTTTCCTGCCTGAAACTACACAGTTCCAGTTCTACAGCATATGCAAGTATCCTGCTTGTTATTACAAAGACCTGCTTTCCTGAGTGTTATTACAGAGTTCCAGTCTACAGCATATGCAAATATCCTGTTTGTTATTACAAAGCACTGCATTCCTGCCTGTTATTACAAAGAACTGTATTCCTGCCTTATACTACAACCTATAGACTTTGTCGTATCTAATTGCATATCTCTACATTGCTTTATCCTATAAATAAAACCATCTCTTTATTTCCTAAAACGTTGTACCTGTTTAATTATGCCTAAAAGGAAAGACTCACGCAGACAAAACACAACATTAAGCCCAAAACCTGACACCTCTGCACAACAGCTCCTTACTCCTGAACCTGCTCCCTTGCAGAGTATGACAGGCAATGGAGATCGTGAACTTGATACAGTTTGCCTTGCTATTACGGAGACGCAGGGCATGACGGGTGATGATAGCTGCGGAGTGTCAATGAAGACACCAGAGGGTGCCGAGGGTCTTCCTGCCTAGGGTTGGTCTCCATGCCCTTCCTGCCTAGGGTTGGTCTCCACCATTCTCATACGAATCAGATGTTTCAGATTCGACATAGGTTGACATGTACATCTAGGAAGTGTATCCGATCCAAATCATTCTCAATTTTAAACTGTACAGTAGAATTAATTGAGTTGAGTTGGTGGAACCAATCTAGTAAGGATGATACACTGTCTCTCCTGTTAAGAAAGACGTTGTCTATATAGTGACAATAGAATTTGATGGAGCTCTGTTCAGGAAGGAAAATAGGTTCCTGTTCGTACATTGTCATATATATATTGGCATACGATGGGGCCATGTTTGACACCATCGCAGTGCCTAGTGTTTGAAGATAAAACATATTTTCAAATCGAAAGTAATATTTAACTAAACAGAGCTCCATCAATTGAAAATTAAATTGGGGGACCGGTATAATGTGCATTGTCAATCAGAATTAGTCTGACCATCTCAAGTCCATGTATATGTGGGATAATGGTATATAAATTGACAAAGTTTATTGTCACTAAAATGTCTGTTGATTGTATATCAAAAAGCTTATGTAATTGAGAAATAAGTTCAGCCGAATCTCGAAGATAGGAAGGGGTAGACTGGACCACGGGCTGTAGAAAATAATCAATATATTCAGCCAGGGGTTGAAACAATAATCCTCTGCGGAAACAATCGGACGCCCAGGGGGACTATTCAAACATTTGTGTATTTTAGGTAGCAGATACAATATAGGACAAATTGGGCTGTCTACTGTCAGATAGTGAAATACATCCTCAGCGATATACTTAGCATTCAACGCTAAACTCAAAAATGTATCCACCTGTGACTTAAACATATTGGTCGGATTAAATGTTAATTTACGGTAGGTGGACGCATCACTAAGTTGCCGTAGTGCATCTGTCTGGTACTGTGTGTAATCTAACAGCACAATGGTCCCGCCCTTATCAGCGGGCCTAATCACAATGGTGCTGTTTTCAGAGCAATTCTCTCATCAGCTGTCAGATAATCCCAAGTAACAAACTCAGACACTTTATGTTTTATGATGTCAGAATTATACATCCTAGTAAATGTTTTAATGGACACGTGTGTATTAGTTGGTTCATAGGTGCTACTTGCTTTAAAGGGTTTGTGTATATATGCTGGGCTATTTTTAAAATGATCTTTTAGTTTCAACTGATGTTGAAAACGACACAGATCAACTTGCAGATCAAAGGCATCACACTTAGGGGTAGGGATGAAAGACAAGCCCTTATTCAATAGTAAGAGTTCTGTATTAGATAAAGAGCGTGAGCTCAAATTGTATACTATGGTTTCTGTTTGCGAGCAGTGCTTTTCTTTGTTGTAGTTGTGGTGTTTCTGACCGCCCCTCCTATTGTGTCGGTGTCTGACCCCGCAGTTAAAGGATGTCTCTGTGAAGACCTGGTACTAACCCCACTGGTGGCCGTTGCAGTACGTTTGGTGATAGCTTCACTCCCGGAGGAGTACCCTCCACTACTGTCCACTGTCTCAAAATCCACTCTTCTATTTTTGTTGTATCTCCCCCTTCTTTGAAAAGGTGTATCCTGTTTGCCATATAACTACTTATATACCTTTCTTTATCTGTAATCATGTTCAACTGTGTTATATTTTTTATTTTTAAAAGCAAGTAATTCTTGTTTATATTTGGCAACTTGGGCAGATAGTTTATTTAATCAATCAGTCCCTGAATCTTGACTGAGAATATGTAACAGTTTGTCTTTAATTAATGTAATATCTGATTTAATCACAGCCTTAAAGGGACACTGAACACAGCAACTTTCTAATTTACTCCTATTACAAAATGTTCTTCATTCTCTTGGTATCTTTATTTGAAATGCAAGAATGTAAGTTTAGATGCCGGCCCATTTTTGGTGAACAACCTGGGTTGTCCTTGCTGATTGGTGGATAAATTGCATCCACCAATAAAAAAGTGCTATCCAGAGTCCTGTACGAAAAAAAAGCTTAGATGCCTTCTTTTTCAAATAAAGATAGCAAGAGAACGAAGAAAAATTGCTAATAGGAGTAAATTTAAAAGTTGCTTAAAATTGCCTGCTCTATCTGAATCACAAAAGAAAAAATTTGGGTTCAGTGTCCCTTTAAGTCTAGACACCTCCTCAATGACTAAAAGCATTAGGTTGTGCGAGCACTTATTGAAAATGCCGCACCACCTTTTACAGAATACCATGCTTGTTCTCCCCAAAGTAGGGATATTTTTAATCCTAAATCTTCGTGGTATGAATCTATCCTTATTATATTTAGATAAATACACTGCATGTAAATAATAATCAATCTCCTTTTTCTCTAAGTGTAGTAATTTGTGATAAACATTTAAGGGTGTCTCACCTTTGATTTCCTCCAGCTCCTGTATGTCCGCCTCACACCTTCGAGATTCAGCTGAACTTATTTCTCAATTACATAAGCTTAGTGATATACAATCAACAGACATTTTAGTGACAATAAACTTTGTCAATTTATATACCATTATCCCACATATACATGGACTTGAGATGGTCAGACTAATTCTGATTGACAATGCACATTATACCATTCCCCCAATTTAATTTTTGATCCAATTGATGGAGCTCTGGTTAGTTAAAAATTACTTTCGATTTGAAAATGTGTTTTATCTTCAAACACTAGGCACTGCAATTGGGTCAAACATGGCCCCATTGTATGCCAATATATACATGGCAATGTACGAACAGGAGCATATTTTCCTTCCTGAACAGAGCTCCATCAAGTTCTATCGTCGCTACTTTTTACCATACTCCGTGAGGCATAAAGGTACATTTAATCGGTATTGTCATACCTTGCAATATTTAGTGTGTATACCATTTAAGATTAGAAACGAAGTATTAATCGGTGTGACATTCTCATATTTTAGGCACATGTAAATTTTAATCAGTGTTTTTTAATGCAATTTAAAGAGTTTTTAGGAACAGAGTCATTTGAATATTGAGACAATTTACACTGAAATTAGAAGTAAAGTGAAACATAAAGGTTAAGGTAAGCGCTGTCTTGTTAAGAATTATTGTTCATGGCTTGATAAACATTTAATTCATATGTTTATGCTACTATAAAAAGATAATTGCACCTATACTGACCTAAAATCCCTATACATTGGGGCAAGTGGTGTAGGAGGCATAGGATAATATCTACTACTATCATCAACTAGGCATTCATCTACTCTATCTTCTAATAGAACCTTATAAGAGGCTATAAATATTGCTGAAGTAGTATTGTTCTCAGATTCTCATATATATATATATATATATATATATATATATATATATATATATATATATATATATATATATAGTTTATAAGATATTGAGAAGTGTATAATGACAACATTGATGTGTAATTATTCTGTTTTGTGTTGACTTTGGAAGACGTAGATCTCCAATAGAGGGGATACAGGTAGATTTGCCTAGGGCATAATCTTTGTGAAGTCATAAAATATAGAGAGTATAATTTCCTCTATATAGGCCACTCTTACAT
Source organism: Bombina bombina (assembly GCF_027579735.1). Lineage (NCBI taxonomy): Eukaryota > Metazoa > Chordata > Amphibia > Anura > Bombinatoridae > Bombina > Bombina bombina. Next base: position 238,146,350 of record NC_069500.1, on the reverse strand, counting down.
TCTTCTCTTTTTTTCCTTTCTTTTTCCTCTGTTCCCTTGGGCTCACCTCGAGCTCTGCGGGCTCAGTACACATAGTCACCAGCACCCTTTTTCTTCTTTTACCATTTTTCTTCCTCTTCTGTCTCTTTTTTCTGTCTCTTCTTTGTGTTGTATTTTGTAGTCGCTCTTGTCATTCCCGTGTCTGTGGGATCTGAATATAGAGTCTACAGTTTAGCATAGACTCAATCCAATTCACATATATAATGAACTAATTTTCTCATACACTAATTGATGTGATAACACTGCCACCAGTGGCCTTATAATAGGGCTAGTAGAATCTGTATGCATATGGACAAATTTATAGTATCTAGGAATTCTTCTTCTAATATGCCCGTTAAACAGAGAAAAAAAAAAAAGGCGAAACGTGCCGACCAGACACTAGAAACATCGCAAATACAGACTGAGGCACATCTAGATATGCAGAAACTGATAGTACAGATTACCAACATTTTTACCCCACAATTGGATAGCATGAAAACACAGATTAAGCAGGACATAAACAGTCTCACGGCTGAAGTAAGACAATTTTCTACAAGGCTTCTAGAAGCAGAGACCAGAATCTCTGAGATTGAGGATAAACTTAATATAGCCAAATCTACTAATGCTGAATACAATAGGAGAATTGACAAATTACAGACTAGGATAGAGGACCTGGAAGACCGATCTAGGCGTAATAATCTTAGAATTATCGGTCTTCCAGAAGATAGTAACTACCTCGACCTGATGCATTTTGCTACGGTCACTCTCCCTCAGAGTCTCGAAATTAACACTGACATACCAATATCTATAGAGAGGGTACATAGAACAGGTGCAGTGAGATACATGAGAAAAGATAATATCTCCACCAGGCCTATAGTACTAAAGTTTCTAAATTTTCAGGACAAAATGCATTTTCTTAGGCAATACAGGAAAGTATATCCACTTATCATAGACCAGCATAAAATCCTAATCTTTCAAGATTTTTCTAGCGAGACTGCAGCAAGGCGGAAGGAGATGTCTCCATTCTGCTCCAAGTTACTAAATGCGAAGTACAATGTAAAAATGATATACCCGGCCAAGCTAGTAGTAACAATAGACGGATCACAATCTGTTCTAAATACGAGTAAAGAGGCACAGGTTTTCTGTAAGGAGCAGGGTATACAATGATCAAGGGATCCTAGGACAGCTAGCCAGGATTCGTTAGACTTGTAAATATGGATTGGAAGAGTATGAATCTGATGGTGTGCATGTTGGAAGGATGTATGCTTATAGGGTGTTTCTCTTGTCTTCTTTCTTTCTTTTTTTTTTTTTTCTCTCTCTTTCTCTCTCTCCCCTCATCTCTCTCCCTCCTGTCTCCCCTCCTCGTCCTTTTTGCTAAGGTACTTGGGCTCCCCACTGTAATACTATAGCTATTAGGAAAGGACTAGATATGAATCCTCTGAATCTTCTTTCTTGGAACGTAGGTGGAATAACCTCTCCAATAAAGAGGAAAGCTATCATTAAACAATTAGACTTATATAAACCTGATCTGGCAATGCTACAGGAAATCCACCTAAAAGATTTAGAAATATTGAAATTAAAAATGAAATGGGTAGGAGATGTTATCGCAATAGCTGGGGAAAATAGGAAGAAAGGATTAGCTATCTTAGTTAATAAGCAACTAGCATATGAGATGATAGGCTTGGAAAAGGATGCTGGAGGTAGATTCCAAATACTCAAAATAAGAATCAACTCAATTTTGTTTGTAATCTGTAATGTATACGGGCCCAATGTAGTAGATAGTCAATTTTGGAATGGACTTATAGATAAGTTACTCGCGTATATTGAGACAAATTTAATAATAGTGGGGGACTTTAATCTCACGCCCCTTCCCAATATGGATAGAACTGGGAAGAGGGATGTATACAGGAAGGATAGGAAGACTCGCATATTTCAAAAATTCTCTAGTCAACTTGGGGTGAGAGATATCTGGAGAGTCCAACATCCTGATATCAAGGCATATATATGTATGTCTCCAGGTCATCATAGCTTATCTAGGATAGATTAATTCCTGGTTGCTGAGGCCCTGATGGGGCTTGATTGTAAGACTGACATTAAATATATTGTTTTGTCAGACCACGCAATCATCTCATTAGAATTTGGTTGTAATGCATTTAAAAAGGAGGGAAATAACAGTTTATTTTTTCCTAAATATCTACTAACAAACAGTCAATTTCAGAATTTTTTAAAGACCAAATGGGCAGAATATCATAGTTTCAACCAGGGTTATTGGGAGAAAACGGAAACTTATTGGGAAGCTGCAAAGGCTGTACTCAGGGGACAAATTAAGGTTTATATGTGCAGATTAAAAAAAAAATTAAACAAAAAGAACTACAACTCTCAAATACAGTAAGAAATATGTATAATGCCTATATCGCATCCAGATCAAGTGTAAATTGGAATAGATATGTCGAAGCTAAAACACAGTGGGATATCTTCCTAAAACAAAAGGCTATACGAGAGGGATTAAAACAAAAAGCCCTCTACCGAGGGTTCACTGGAAGAGCTGCAAAATATTTGGCCAGAATCGCCAAACCAAAAGATAGTAATCTTATAACCGCTATCAGACAGAATGGGAATAGATTCACGCAGACAGAAGATATAAAAAAAGTTTTTTATAATTATTTTCAAGGAATTTACAATGCAGAACCTTCTAGCTATGCAGATAGGGAGGCGTTCTGGTCCAAGCGAATCTTACCTAGAATTTCGCAAGAAGATCTAAATAACTTAAATTCACCAATCACAGAGCAAGAAATTACTTTGGCTATTAAACAAGCTAAACTCAACAAAGCTTCAGGACCAGATTGCCTCCCTACAGACTTCTATAGAATTTTACAGGAAGAGGTGGCCCCAACATTGTGTAGTCTGTTCAATAAATATTTTAGTTCACAAATAAGATGTTCTAAATACTTTACTGCATCCAACGTTGTTCTTATTTTAAAGAAAAAAGGACCCAGAGTTTGTAGAGTCTTATAGACCTATATCGCTTTTAAACACAGACTATAAGTTGTTAACATCAATCATTGCTAGTAGATTACAACCGGTCCTTAAAGATATTATACACGAGAACCAAGTAGGCTTTATGCAGGGGAGAAGCCCAGTTAAGAATCTTAGAAAGATCATGATTATTCTAGATTATCTTTGGAATAATACACAAGTAAAGAGCGGAAGGGATCGGATGCTGCCATTTTATCTGTAGATGCAGAGAAAGCATTCGACTACATAAGTTGGGGTCACTTGTTCACGACTATAGAAAAATTCGGATTTAGAGGGCATTTTAGTAACTTTGTCCAGTTAATATACAGTAACCCAGTTTCGGCTCTCATTATAAACAAAACGTCTACAGATTTTTTCTCCCTGTACAGAGGCACTAGGCAAGGCTGTCCATTATCCCCTTTATTATTTAATATCTCACTTGAACCATTGGCTATAATATTACGTGATCATTTAGACGGTATTAGTATCGGGGAGCATAAGTTTATTTTTTCCCTATATGCAGATGATTTACTGTTTTTTTTAAATAATCTTGAAGTTAATTTGCCGAAGCTTATATCAATTATGCAACTTTTTGGCTCAGTCTCGGGGTATAGAATTAATTTCAATAAATCCGAATTATTATGGATAACGAAACCAGCAAAAAGTCAAATGAAACATCCATTCAAGGAAACCAAATACATAAGTTATCTAGGTATAGTCTTGAGTAATAACCCATTGGAATGGTATGATATGAATATCTCAATCTGCTTGAGGGAAACGCAGAAACAATTAGATAGTTGGATTAATCTCCCGATTTCACTTATACCACAAATCATGCTAATAAAAACAATATTGTTCCCTAAAATACTGTATCTTTTACAAAATATTCCTGTAATGCTCAGAAGCAAGGACGTCCTGAAATTTAATCAAATGTCCACTAAGTTTATATGGAAAGGGGAGAAACCACGGATTGCTTTAACAAGGCTAATGAATGATAACATGGCAGCAGGGCTATCATTTCCCAACATTAAATACTATAATTGGGTTGCTCTACTCAAATTCGCCATTGATTGGATTACTGGAAAAGAATATCTTACTCTATATCAGTGTGAGTCTAATATCATCGCCCCATTTAATCTAAACGCCTTGCTGCATTGTCCAATTAGGAAACTGCCCTGCAATGTCAATAACTTAATGACGTTCAAGAATATTATCTGGGCATGGCAGAAATTTTGTCTTGAAATTCAGGTTAATCCTCATGCAACCGAATTTTTAACAATTCAGGGAAATCCCGATTTTCAACCAGGCTATGATTCTCAAGTCTTCCAGGGCTGGTGGGAGAAGGGTCTAAAATATGTTAAACAATTATTGTTATAAAATGATGTAATTGACTCATTCTATTCCATTTGTTCCAAGTATGGAATACATAGTAAAGACTTCTTTGCCTATCTACAGATTCGACATTACCTATCAGATATTCAAAAAGAACTTAAACCAAATTGGTCCATGGGCCCACTTGCGGTAGGGATAAAAATATATCAGGCAGGAAAAATTCTTAATCTCAACTTTTTATAATATCTTAAACACTAATAGCAAATTAAGGCAAATTACATACATACAGTTGACTTGGTTAAAATACTTCCCAGATATAGGTATAGCAGATATACAAGGAAGCATCAAAGTAATTAACGAATCCTGGGTTCCCACAGCATGGCGTGAGTCACACTTAAAAATATTATATAATGTATATATTACTCCTAGTAAAATGTCGATCTGGTCCGGGAATAATCATGTAATACCTTATTGATACTCGCTCGTAACCTCATATTTAAAACCTGGAAAGCAGCACATGCCCCAAAATTCTCAGAATTTAAGAAAGCAGTTGTTATGCAATTAACAATACAATATAGAGAAGTCAAATATGGATCAGGTACAGGCATTTTTCCTAAAATGGGAGGGAATTATCAAATCTCTCCCGAACAATGTCCAAATTCAAGTGGTTAAGCCAATGAGTAATTCTATTGTTGTTCTCCAAAACATTCTTACAGGCCGCTTTCCTAGAGGGTGGTCCAGTAGTGCTGTTGACACTATAGGATAGGGGGGGGGGATGGAGAGGAATGAGGGATTGATTTTTTTTTTTTCTCTCTCTTGTTCTTCTTTGGGCTTGTCTCGGGCTGTTTTCGTATTGTTCTCTTTGTTTTGTTTAGTGAATGTTTGGTTTTTGTGTTTATGGCATGATGGATGATATGTTTTTTATAAGTATAGTATATTTTCTGACTCCATGTAGATAACAGGTTAAGTCTGCAGGGAGGGTCCCCAAGTTTCTCCCTAGGGGAAATATTTTTTTGTTACTATATTGCTTAGGTATTTCACAATCATGTTGTGGTCAAGTTGTTATGTATGGTATTATACTTGAACGGAATGTAATTCAAGATAAGACATGACTTGTTCTTTGTATCCATTACCCTAGGAAGGGCTTCGATTGGATCCTATATATGAGTATAAATACTATAATCACGCATTTTTTTTCTTTTTTTGGTTTTGAACAATTGTAATGATTAATGTATTATAAATGTTATAAGAATATTTTGTTTAAGGTTTTGGTGTATTTGGAAATCAATAAAAAGCATATTTAAAAAAAGGAAGGAAAAGGGGATGGATAGGTCTATTGAAGTTGGGAAGGGGGTGGCTAGGGGGAGGGCAGTGGAGAGGGGGGTAGAGGGAGGGGGAAGTAGGGAGTAGTATGGGCAGGTCTAGGAGCCAAGGTTTGGGTGGAGGATTTGTCCTTCCTCAAACCTGGCAGAGGAGGGAAGGAGAGGGTGGAAGAGGAGTGGAGGTTGGAGGAGTGAGCAGGAGTCAGCCTCAACTAGGCACACAAAGAAAATGGAGAGTGGGGCAGACTGTGGCAAGTGGGGGTGGGGCTGGTGGTAGCATGTCACAGCCTGCAGGGACAGAGGAGGGAGAGAGGGCTGGCCCCCAGTCATAGAAGGGAGAGTCTGTGCCTGCTGGCCCTTCAGGTGTGAAGGGCAGGCTAAGAGAGGAGAGGTACTTCGAGGAGGAAGCTCTGGTTGAGGCCTACTTGGAGAGGGCACCTCAGCTGGAGAACCCTAACCTGAGAGCGAGTGTCAGGAATAAATTGTGGGAGGAGATACGAGTGCCAGTCAACTGCTTAGGACACAATTGTTCTACTGCCAGCCTAAAACATTGATATCATGACGGCAGGAGGGAAACCAAGGTGAAGATGGCACAGCAGGCTAAATATGCACATGGGACAGGTGGTGGTCCTAGTAAGCAGATTCACCTGAAGTCATGGGAGGAGATACTGCCCAACGTCATCTCGGGTGAAGCTGTCCTAGAATGTAAGGGGACAATGGACACCTCTGTGCCACCTGAAAAGGTGTATGAAGGTGAATATTCTATATTAAATATAACCAAATATATGATGTATATATATTTCGTTCATAATTATCCATCTGCTTTTAGCTACAAATGTCAATTTACATAGTTGTATTTAATATGTTCAGCAAGCACTCTGTATAGTATATCTGCTCCAACAAGCAAGGATATTGATAATATAATATCCAATAATAATAAATAAATATCAAATATTTCATATAAATCTATCATTAACAATGTTCCTTTAAGACACAGTCTATAAAGATTAATCAGTTATGGTCATATATGCTAGAATTTCAAAGCAAACACTATATGTATGTGTGTATGCATGTATGTGTGTATGGGGGTATGTATGTATGTACATATATACACAAATATAATAAATATAATTGTTTGTATTGTTATGCTTCAAAGTAATATATTCTATTAGATAATGTATACATATATTTATTTGTAGGTTCCGAACAGGAGTATGAAGCTGCACCAACACCACAGCAGGATGTTCCTACATTCACTGAGGAGGATGAGGATGTCTATGGTGAAACTATCTCCTATATCAGCCTCCCAGAAGGTTATACGCTGTAGCCCAGGGCATATGAGGTGGAGGATGTATCAGGCCCTTCTCCATCTACCTCGGAGACAACATATCATGTTATGGGTTATGAACCCCAGCAGACTCATCCTCCTCAACACTGGCAGTTCATGCATACTCCACAGCAACAGATAATTGGATTGGACAATGTGGATTGTGCTCCAAAACCCCCATTTTCTCAAAAGATGGATAGAGTCCACAAGCCGCCACATGTGGGATTAAAGTCTAATAGGATAAGGCAAAACACCCAACATAAAAGAACTTGTAATCCCTCCCAGTCCATTTTGATGGTGAAACTTGTAGTGCTGATTTTCACATCATTACAAAGGGGTTCTCAAACTGAGACCCATTATTTTCCTCAGAGAACCTAATAACAGGGCAGGGGAGCGGAAAGTTCAGCCAGGCAGTAAAAATCGTCTCTCAGTGAGGAGATGCTACCAACCTTCCAGGTAAAACGTGGTCATGACCTCCAATCCCCTTGTCTACAGCGCGCTGCTGATTTTACCTTCATAGCCCGCAGGTTATTAGCATGATCATATACACCATTCCCATAGCCTGGGGAACTAGTCACCACCATTTAACACTACATACAGTTTTAGGCCCTTTTAAAAAGAAAAATACCTAAAAATGGGTTACTATTGTTTTATATTTACTGGTTTAAATGTAACTGCTCTGCAGTGTGGTAGATATCATCTCAAGCAGGGAAGGAGGTCTCGGGGGTAATGGCCAGTTATATACTCAGGTGCCAAATTCATTTTTTGAATCCCTTGCTTTGCTGGCCTTAATTAAAAATTCAGCCCAAAATGCTATTGAAATAACAATTTTTAACATTTAAAGTCACTGTAAATAATTACACTTTTTACATATTAAAACACATTTTCCTTTTTAAAGACAGTACCGAATTGTTTCTTATTCCCTTCTAAGGACTTCAGTATTACATTGTGCCAACATTTGTGTTTACCGCTTAGGGGGTTAACCTTTTCTGTGACTCTGCTGCTGTATTTCTGTGTGGCCATCTAATTTTAAATACCTTAACTATCCTTAATATACTAATTACTATGGAGCTAACTGGGGCAGATAACATCTTAGGACACAATGCTGATCCCCCCAACTCAGCTATGCCTCTTGTGCGCTGTATGTTGACAGAGTAATGCAACATAGTGCTCAGGGATTTACTACCCACCAGGTTATCCCCAGGACATCTCTACTGACATGTCTTCTAATTTTAAACTATATATTTACTCTGCAATTTCACAGATAATAGCTGTCATGCCTCCAACAGTTAAGCACAAAAGAATGCAAAGGATAGAAGGCCCAAGGATTATCTAGGACAGTGATTTGCAACCTTTTTTTTGCCGTGGCACACTTTTTTACATTAAAAAATCCTGTGGCACACCAGCATCCCAAAATCACACATTGTAGCCTAATACAGGATATATATACACAGTATATATATATATATATATATATACACACACACACTGTACTGTGCTGTCATGCCATGCCTCCTACAAACTATACATGACATATTGACATTCATTTACAAACAATCATAATGATTGTCAGTCTGCCGCGGCACACCTGAGGATCTCTCACGGCACACTAGTGTGCCACGGCACACTGGTTGAAAAACACTGATCTAGGACATACCTAAGGAGTAACCGTCTAAGTACCCTGTACCTTGCAATACAATTGAATCAGAATCCTCCTCCTGTACCGAAAATGTTTAGAAACCCAGGATCTCCCTTCTGATTAAGTAGCAGATGTGCCCTTTAATTTTAGGTTGGAGAACATACATGCTCATTTACGGATATTTTTAATTGCCTTGGAGGTTGAGTACCCTACATCTGCAGACAAACAATCTGTTAAAAATATTGGTAGGTTCTTTGAGACAGCCCCCAAATAAGCCATCTACCTTTACTGTTCATGATTTAGTTTCTGACCTAATTAACAAGGAATGAAACAAACTAGATGTTTCCTTTGTTCCCTCCTCCAAATTAAACAACATGTTACCTTTATGATCTGAAAAATGGAGGTATGGGAGAATATTCCAAAGGTGGATGGTGCTATCTCTATTTTGTCAGGTATGACATTACTGACCTTATCTGCCAAGAAGCAGTGACGTCACAGCTTTCCTTGAAGAAATTCAGGATTAATTTAGGTTGGTCAAGACTGCGAACAGCTTAATTTGTGAAGCAGGTATTGAAACAACTTGCATTAAAGGGACACTGAACCCAAATGTTTTTCTTTTGTGATTCAGATAGAGCATTTTAAGCAACTTTCTAATTTACTCCTATTATCAATTTCTCTTCGTTCTCTTGCTATCTTTATTTGAAAAAGAAGGCATCTAAGTTGTTATTTTTTGGTTTAGGACTCAGGACAGCACTTTTTTATTGGTGGGTGAATTTACCCACCAATCAGCAAGGACAACCCAGGTTGTTCACCAAAAATGGGCCGGCATCTAAACTTACATTCTTGCATTTCAAATAAAGATACAAAGAGAATTAAGACAATTTGATAATAGGAATAGATTAGAAAGTTGATTAATTTTCATGCTTTATCTGAATCACAAAAGAAAAAAATTGGGTTCAGTGTCCCTTTAATGCAAAGAGGGCTGATAAGATACTTCTGGCTAGAAAATCCTTATGACTCAAGCCATGGACTGCTGTTATAGTATCTAACAGCAGACACAGAAAGATTTTGTTTGGACCTGTACTGGAAGCTGCTATTGCAACAGTCACTGGAAGTAAAGGTGTTTTCCTGCCACAAGACCAAAAAGCTTATGGCTGGGTTACGTTTGCTGGACTTTTTAACTCTTTTCATCACTCCAAAATGCAAAGATTAGTGTCTTAACAGGTAGACACCGCTAGGTCTAAGTGGAAATCTGGTTCCTCTTGGTCTAAGTCCAAACAAAACAAAAAGCCTACCCGTTCCTCCAAATCAGCATGAAGGTGTGGCCCCTAATCCATACTCTGTTCTGTAAGAGTGAAGACAAACTTTTTCAGTTGTCTGTTAAACATTTAACGTGTAACAGACCTAGACGCTATGAGAGTGATTACTCCGGTCCCAATAGAAGTACACAATCAAGAGTTCTATTCACACATGTTTATTGTTTCAAAGAAAGAAGGGACTTCTTGCCCATTTTGGATCTAAAAACTCTGAACAAATTTACATATCCCTATTCACAGGGACCATACAAAATTCCTCAGATTTGCATTTCTAAATAGGCATTACCAATTTGTGGTGCTCCCTTTAAGTCTAAGGATATTGCAGTGCTCCTTACCTAGATGACATTCTGGTAGAGGCTATTTCTCCCCAGTTGGTTTAGAAGCATACAAAGTTCTTCTGTACTTTGTATCCGTGGTTGGAAAATCAACCTCCAGAAAAGCTCTTTACTTTCTCAAACCAGGGTTTCATCATATATTCTTTGTCAATTAGACTATCTCCTACAGATCAATGCTGATTCAAACTGCAGAAGGCCTGTGTCCTTCAACAATCTTATTTTCCTACAGTGCTTCAATTTAGATACCGTACCTTTTGCCAGATTCCATTTACGTCCTTTTCAACTACAAATGTTGAAATAATAAAACTGAGATTATAACAACCTGTCTCACAAGATCTCTAGACTTCAAGATAAGACAATTTCTGACTTGTTGGCAAATTCACTAATCTCTGATTCAGGGGGCCTCTTTTCTTCATCCAATTTAAGTGTTATTCACCACAGACACAAGCCTGTCAGGTTAGGGATCAGTCTGACTTTGGTCTCCTCAGAAGGTGAAGTTATCAGTCAACATCTTAGAACTACATGCAATCTTCTGAGCTCTTCAGAGTTGGTTCTTGTTAAGACAGGAGTATTTTCTGAGGTAAGACTATGTCACAGAAGTGGCGTACATCAGTCACCAAGGCAGTACTCAAAGCACCTTAGTGTTGAAAAAGATTGCCTGCATTCTGACTTTTGCAGAACGACATCACTGCACGATTCCAGCAATCCACATTGCGGGTGTGGACACCTGGGTAATCCCCAATACCTTCACCACAGCAAATGGTCCTTGAACCAGGAGGTATTCGACTAGACTGTAAATCTTTGGGGCAGGCCAGACATAGATATGGCCTCTCGCTTGAATCACAAACTACCTTAGTATCCACAAACGACTGATAGATACATTAGTGATTCCCTGGTTGTTCAGTCTGATTTATATTTTTCCTACTATCCAGGATAAAACAAGAAAGGGCCTCTATGATTTTGATTGCTCTGGCATGGCCTACTAGGTGCTATATAAAGGTGTAAGGTGTGATCACACTTTATCTTGATAAAGCCAGGGTTGCTGGCGAAACATGTTGATATCTGTGTGAACACCAAGAAAGAAAAAGCCTGTTTTTTCCTGCGTACAGAAGTACTTAAGTGCAGGAGATTGAGGAACTACAAACACAAAAGCTAACTTGCGCAAGTTACAGAAACAAAAGGATTGTCTACAGTTTGGTGCTGTAATCAGAGCACTTCTACAAAGACCAGTGACAAGGTAACACAAAGAAAATTACCTACCGGAACCCCTTGTCTGAGAGTCAAACTGAGGACACATAGGAACCGCTGGGAAGCCGTGAGTAGTAACAGCTCACAAGAGAGGGTAAGAAAATCACCCCTAAACACTGTTTGGAACATTCCTTTTCTACAAATTAAGCTCACTGAGGATACAAAGAGGTAACTGTGAAACCGTAATATATCACAACATAAATATAAGGATAAAGAACACAGCCCTCAGTAATTTATCTCCAATTACTTACAAATGCTTTGATGAACTTTTTAGATACACAAAATTACAACCAATATAAGTAAACAGCCATTGTGGGGACACCATTTATAATCTTGCATTTAAATTGTTTTAACTAATTGTTAGTTTTTGCTACATATTTGTAATTTTAAAGTTGATGAAATATAGATATAAAATATCAAATAGAGACAAATATTATTAATTGTGTTGAAATAAAAGAATACATTCTATCTAAAATCTTTGAACAAAGGATACAAAAGAGCAGATAAATCCTTTTATTTGTGTATGAAACAAATGTATATCTGAATTTTAGAAATTTTATGAATTGATCGATATAGTGTTGCAACACTTAGGGATTGTGATTTATTTTATCTTGGTATTATCATGTTTTTATTTTGAAAATAAATTGTAGAAGAATTTTTCACTTATTCTGTCCAAGGTCCAGTTTTTTCTACATATTTAGCTAACGACCTCCATACACACCTTTATCCCTTTTGCAGATTAAGCGCCTAATCTCCATAACTTTTTCACTTTATACACCTTTCTATCTGGGAAGTAGATAGTAGGAGAATAGGGCAAGGGATATTAACTCTTAAGCGCTAGTTTATTTAACCCCCTTTTTTTGCTACTAGGTATGCAGATCGGATACAAATGTCTTCCAGCCAGCCTTGGCATCTTTCTCTCAGGAAGGATTTTCTCTTCAAAGTCCCCTTTTTCTCTCAAGTTCTCAAATCTCTCAATTTGATATTAGGATTGAACGCTCAATTTTGTCTCTAGAGAAGTTTTGTGGATCAAGTGATAGACACCTTAACATAGTAGATGAGTTTGAAAAAAGAATAAAGTTGGTCGAGTTAAACCTATACAAATCTAATATATTTACAACAAAAGCTCCAGTTGAGCTTAAATTAATCACATTAAAAGGTGAGCCATTTAACACAAGCAATCATATCCCTAAATTCTGTTTCTAGCCAGAAATGTATTCAATTTTTTTTAAATGTATGTAAGGTATTGGCATTCACTACCTCCTTTGGTAATGAGTTCCACAATTTTATTGCCCTTACACTGAAAAAACGTTTCCATTGCAGGAGATTGAATCTAATTTCCTAAAGCCTTAAATTGTGACCTCTGCCATCTCTGTATATGGGCCTTGAATATATTTTTATAAACTAAATCATGTCACCTCTCAAGCGCCTTTTTGCTAAAGAAAACAGACCCAGTTTGGCTAACACCTCTCCGCATAGCTTAAATTCTCAGTTCACCTTAATAGCTAACTTTTTCTAGGTCTGCAATGTCTTTTTTTGAGATCAGTCCCCAGAACTGCACTCCATACTCAAGGTGAGGTCTTACCAGGGATTTATATAGTGACAGAATTATGTTTTACTCCCTTGAATCAATGGCTCTTTTAATACATGCTAGTATCTTATTAGCCTTAGAAGCCACTGCCCTGCATTGTGCACCCATCTTTAGCTTGTTATCTATTACTATTCCCAAATCACTTTCTACCTCTGTTTAACTAAGTCTAGTCCCATTTAAATAATACATTGCTTGCTTATTTTTACTTCCAAAATGTAGAACCTTGTATTTTCCCGTATTAAATCTAATTTTCCATTTACCTGCCTATACTTCTAATTTTTGCAGATACCCTTGTAACGCAAGTTCATCCTGCTGTGACCTAATGACCTTTACACAACTATGTATCATCTGCAAAAATAGAGATGTTGCTATTTAATCCTTGCTCCAAGTCATTAATAAAATTATTAAAAAGATTGCATAAAGCCAGTTGCAAGATGGATTTATCACAAATGATATGCTCTCATGGACTACTCCCTAACTATTCAAGCTGGCATCTGTGGTAACCATAGGACAAATGAAAGATGCTACTTGGATTGGGAATGGTGAGTCTGCCACAAAGTTTTTTGACTGATGTTGGGACCTTAGGAAATCATTCTAGAGGATGTAGATGAAACTTGGCAAAGGGTACTGCATCTGAAGCAGCTAACATTAGACCGAAAACTTTGATGCACTGAGCAACAGTAGGAAGTAGATCGAGTTGGAGAGCGGGCGCTCTGTAATTTGGGTCTGCATTGCTACATTAGAAATAGATGCATCAACCCTGTGTGGATGATGGATCCCAGAAAGGAAACGTGAGTTTGAGGAATTAGGGAACTTTTTGGTAGACTGATTCTCCAACCTTGACTGCAAAGCAGTGTGAACTCTGCGTGGGTGTGAGTCTCTGCCAGTTGAAAAGAAATCTGTAACAGAATGTCATCTAGATATGAAGCTACAGATATACCTTGAGCTTGCACCACTGACAAAAGGGCTCCCAGTACTTTGGTAAACACTATGGCCTAGATTTAGAGTTGGGCGGTAGCCGTGAAAACCAGCGTTAGAGGCTCCTAACGCTGGTTTTGGGCTACCGCCGGTATTTAGAGTCAGTCAGGAAAGGGTCTAACACTCACTTTCCAGCCGAAACTTTCCATACCGCAGATCCCCTTACGTCAATTGCGTATCCTATCTTTTCAATGGGATCTTTCTAACGCCGGTATTTAGAGTCGTGGCTGAAGTGAGCGTTAGAAATCTAACGACAAAACTCCAGCCGCAGAAAAAAGTCAGTAGTTAAAAGCTTTCTGGGCTAACGCCGGTTCATAAAGCTCTTAACTACTGTGCTCTAAAGTACACTAACACCCATAAACTACCTATGTACCCCTAAACCGAGGTCCCCCCACATCGCCGCCACTATATTTAACTTTTTTAACCCCTAATCTTCCGCTCCGTACACTGCCGCCAACTACTTTATCCATATGTACCCCTAATCTGCAGCCCCTAACACCGCCGACCCCTATATTATATTTATTAACCCCTAATCTGCCGCCCCCGCTATCGCTGACCCCTGCATATTATTATTAACCCCTAATCTGCCGCCCCGTACACCACCGCCACCTACATTATAGCTATGTACCCCTAATCTGCTGCCCCTAACACCGCCGACCCCTATATTTATTAACCCCTAATCTGCCCCCCTCAACGTCGCCTCCACCTGCCTACACTTATTAACCCCTAATCTGCCGCCCCCGCTATCGCTGACCCCTGCATATTATTATTAACCCCTAATCTGCCGCCCCGTACACCACCGCCACCTACATTATAGCTATGTACCCCTAATCTGCTGCCCCTAACACCGCCGACCCCTATATTTATTAACCCCTAATCTGCCCCCCTCAACGTCGCCTCCACCTGCCTACACTTATTAACCCCTAATCTGCCGAGCGGACCGCACCGCTACTATAATAAAGTTATTAACCCCTAATCCGCCTCACTCCCGCCTCAATAACCCTATAATAAATAGTATTAACCCCTAATCTGCCCTCCCTAACATCGCCGACACCTAACTTCAATTATTAACCCCTAATCTGCCGACCGAATCTCACCGCTACTGTAATAAATGGATTAACCCCTAAAGCTAAGTCTAACCCTAACACTAACACCCCCCTAAGTTAAATATAATTTAAATCTAACGAAATAAATTAACTCTTATTAAATAAATTATTCCTATTTAAAGCTAAATACTTACCTGTAAAATAAACCCTAATAGGGTGCAGTGGTGACTGTAGTTTAATTAAAATTTAGACCTGCCTTAAAAGGACAGGGCGGGCCGTGGACTGGATACACTACAAGAGAAATAAATTTATCAGGTAAGCATAAATTATGTTTTCTCTTGTTAAGTGTATCCAGTCCACGGATCATCCATTACTTGTGGGATACCAATACCAAAGATAAAGTACACGGATGATGGGAGGGACAAGGCAGGAACTTAAACGGAAGGAACCACTGCCTGTAGAACCTTTCTCCCAAAAACAGCCTCCAAAGAAGCAAAAGTGTCAAATTTGTAAAATTTTGAAAAGGTGTGAAGCGAAGACCAAGTCGCAGCCTTGCAAATCTGTTCAACAGAGGCCTCATTTTTAAAGGCCCAGGTGGAAGCCACAGCTCTAGTAGAATGAGCTGTAATCCTTTCAGGGGGCTGCTGTCCAGCAGTCTCATAGGCTAAGCGTATTATGCTCCAAAGCCAAAAGGAGAGAGAGGTTGCCGAAGCTTTTTGACCTCTCCTCTGTCCAGAGTAAACGACAAACAGGGCAGATGTTTGACGAAAATCTTTAGTAGCCTGTAAGTAAAACTTCAAGGCACGGACTACGTCCAGATTATGCAAAAGACGTTCCTTCTTTGAAGAAGGATTAGGACACAATGATGGAAAAACAATCTCTTGATTGATATTCCTGTTAGAAACCACCTTAGGTAAAAACCCAGGTTTGGTATGCAGAACTACCTTGTCTGAATGAAAAATCAGATAAGGAGAATCACAATGTAAGGCAGATAACTCAGAGACTCTTCGAGCTGAGGAAATAGCCATCAAAAACAGAACTTTCCAAGATAAAAGTTTAATATCAATGGAATGAAGGGGTTCAAACGGAACTCCCTGAAGAACTTTAAGAACCAAGTTTAAGCTCCACGGGGGAGCAACAGTTTTAAACACAGGCTTAATCCTAACCAAAGCCTGACAAAATGCCTGGACGTCTGGAACTTCTGCCAGACGCTTGTGCAAAAGAATAGACAGAGCAGAGATCAGTCCTTTTTAAAGAACTAGCTGATAAGCCTTTGTCCAAACCCTCTTGGAGAAAGGACAATATCCTAGGAATCCTAACCTTACTCCATGAGTAACTCTTGGATTCACACCAATAAAGATATTTACTCCATATCTTATGGTAGATTTTCCTGGTGACAGGCTTCCGAGCCTGTATTAAAGTATCAATGACTGACTCGGAGAAGCCACGCCTTGATAGAATCAAGCGTTCAATCTGCATGCAGTCAGTCTCAGAGAAATTAGATTTGGATGATTGAAAGGACCTTGTATTAGAAGGTCCTGCCTCACAGGCACAGTCCATGGTGGAAGAGATGACATGTCCACTAGGTCTGCATACCAGGTCCTGCGTGGCCACGCAGGTGCTATCAGTATCACCGATGCTCTCTCCTGTTTGATTTTGGCAATCAGTCGAGGGAGCAGAGGAAACGGTGGAAGCACATAGGCCAGTGTAAGGAATATCCAATAAAGGAACACAAAATACAGATATTATAATATGTTTGTATCACTGCTAGTAGTGAGTACCCAATTTCTTTAAGGCAATCTGATACAGCAGTGAGTTAATATAGAATGATTGTGTCATAAGAACCAAAACTAATGTGGTTCTGATAGAGTTTATAAAAGAGAAAGAAATGGCAAATAGATGTGGAATTCAGAGTATCAAATATCAGGAATGAAAGGTAATTTAACTTAGCTATCCTTTTGTGAAAAACAACTGAGGAGAACAATTATAAGCAGATATATTGTTTGATTATCACAGAATATTATAAAGTATAAAGGCTTAGTAGTCTTATTACACAGTTCCACAATACATCGATAAAGCAGAGATGTTGAAATGCTTTCAGTTTCCCAGAAATGTATTAGGCAAAGATAGTTGTTAATGTCTCAATTTGATACCTTATTCCCCAGCAGAGAGTTATCCCTTTTACCTGTCAGCACTCTGGTATTGAGCTGTGCTGTGAGACACTGGTTTGTGTTTAACAGGAAGTTCCGGTTTTAGTCCAGAGGCCTTCTGGGAAATGTAGTTCAATACTGCATGGAAGGCAATAAACAAAGTAAAATGTAAATACTTGCTGTTTAAGGATTAGGAGTAAAGTACAGCTTGCCAGGTCGAAATACTCAATCTCCAGTAAGTTGAAGGAAGGTAAGTGAGGAATCCTGTCCTGTAGTGGAGCTGGTAATGACACAGCTTAGTCGTGCAGAGATGAGAGATTCAGCTTACTGAACTTGGAAAAGAGGCTTGGCACTCAGGTGTTCGTAGAAACGAATTAGAATAACTAAGCAATGATGCTTAGTTGTTCTTGCTATTTAAAGGGGATTTACCCAATTAACAGGTAGAATGAATTAAAGGCACAGTATCCCTTACAGGACCCCCCACTCAAGGACGCTGTTCCACAGCGGTTGGATGAGGTCTGTCGGGGTGACGGCGATGAAAAGAAGAGATCAACCTGGGAGCATTGATATTAGAAGCAGGTTCCCAAGAATCCTCATCGGAAGAGAAATTCTTCCACCGAATAAGATATTGTAAGGTACCCTGACGCAATCTGGAGTCCAGAATGGATTGAACTTCGAACTCATCTGGGTCGAGGAGGAGTGGAGGAGGAGGTAGTAAAATGGTGGTATCCCTCTGCTCCATATAAGGCTTTAGAAGTGACACATGTACAGTTGGGTGAATACGAAGGCTATCAGGAAGTTCGAGAGTGACAGCATTTTGATTAACTATACCTTTAATGCGATATGGACCGATGAAAAGACTTGCCAACTTTTTACTGGGTAATTGTAGCTTCAGGTTTTTTGTGGACAACCAAACCTTCTCTCCGATGGAGTAATTTGGAGGGGATCTTCTGCGTAAATCATAAAACTTTTTTTGTGCAGCTTGCGAGTCCTCGATATTCCGGTGAATGAAGTTGAAATTATCAACTAGTGAATTGTGTAAGTCATCCACCAGAGGAAAATTTAAGTCGTCATTTGAGTCCAGTAGAAAGGTGGGATGATATCCATAGTTAGCAAAAAATGGTGTGAGTTTTGTTGATGAATTAATAGAGTTATTGTAAGCGAACTCAGCGGTAGATATGAAGTCAACCCAATTGTTTTGATGGAAGGAACAAAAGCATCTTATGTATTGTTCCAACCACTGATTCACGCGTTCTGCCTGGCCATTTGTTTATGGATGGAATGAGGTAGAAAATCTATGATCTATTTGAGTGAGATCACATAATTTTGACCAAAACCTAGAGGTGAACTGTGTTCCTCTATCTGTTGTGAGGATAGAAGGTATTCCGTGAAGTTTTACTATGTTGTCTAAGAACAATTGAGATGTTTCAGCGGATGTTGGCAATTTGTGGAAAGGTAGGAAATGGACCATTTTTGTGAAAATGTCTACTACCACAAAAATCGTAGTTTGATTTTTTTGATGGAGGTAAGTCAACGATAAAGTCCATCGATAGATGTTGCCATGGTTTGGTGGGTATAGGGAGTGACATGAGTAACCCATACGGAGGTTTTCTCTCTGGTTTGGATGTGTTGCATATAATGCAAGTTTGAATATGTTGTTGAACGCTCTTTCTCATCTTTGGCCACCAAAAAGACCTTTTGAGTAACTCTAGAGTACGTTGGATTCCAGGGTGTCCCGAAAGGGGAGTATCATGATGGATCTGTAGAAGTTTTGTTCTCAGTGAAACAGGTACATAGATCCTCCCTTTGCGATAGTAAATCCCAGACTTGATTTGATGTGTTGAGTGATCTTGTTCGGTCTCTTGGTGTTTAGGAATAATCTCCGTTGGATAGTTTTGGGGTTCAGGTTTCTGAGGTAACCTTGAAAGCGCGTCCGCCTTCCCATTTCTATTCGCTGGTCTATAAATAATGTTAAAAGAGAATCTAGAAAAGTAGAGGCTCCAACGAACTTGTCTTGCGGATAATGTTTTGTTTGATTGTAAATATTGTAGGTTTTTATGGTCAGTGTAAATCTTGATAGGGTGTATTGTTCCTTCTAAAAGATGTCTCCAGTATTCAAGAGCCTGTTTTATAGCAAGAAGTTCTTTGTCTCCGATCGGATAATTCCTCTCTGCTGGTGTCATAACTTTGGAATAATAAGAGATGGGGTGTAAGGGACTAATGAGATCCTTTTGTTGGGATAATACAGCCCCAATTGCGAAGTCAGAGGAATCGACTTCTAAGATATAGTAGAATGAAGGATTTGGAAATGTCAGAATAGGTGCTGTAGTAAAAAGGCTTTTTAAGGTGTTAAACGCTACATCAGCTTCTGAAGTCCATTGAAATGGAATAGATATACTAGTCAACTTTGTTAGAGGTTTAGCAACTTTTGAGAAATCTCTAATAAACTTCCTATAATAATTTGAGAAACCCAGGAATCTCTGAAGGTCTTTCCTGGTCTTAGGTATTTCCCAATTGGAAACAGCCTCAACCTTTTCTTGTTGCATTTCAAAGCCTGTTGGGGATAAATTATATCCCAGGAAAGTTACTTTGTCAGTATGGAACAAACATTTTTCAGGTTTCGCATATAGTTTGTGTAATCTTAATCGTCGGAGTACTTCTGTTACATGATCTACGTGATCAGTATAATTCTTTGAATAAATTAAAATGTCGTCCAAGTATATAACAACACTAGTATCCAAGAGATCGTGAAAAATATCATTAATAAAGTGCTGAAATGTGGCAGGGGCGTTACACAACCCAAATGGCATAACGAGGTATTCATATAAGCCATATCGGGTTCTAAAAGCAGTTAGCCACTCATGCCCTTCTTTAATCCTGATGAGGTTGTAGGCTCCTCTTAAATCCAATTTGGTGTATATGGTGGCTTCTGACAGACGCTCAATGAGCTCTGGTATAAGCGGTAGCGGATAGCGATTCTTGATCGTTACTTTATTTAATTGTCGGTAATCGATGATAGGTCTGATAGATGAATCCTTATTGCGCACGAAGAAAATGCCAGCTCCTGCTGGGGAAGTAGATGGTCTAATAAACCCCTTCCTGAGGTTTTCTTCCAGGTAAGCCTTGAGATGCTCAAGTTCCGGCTGACTGAGTGGATAAAGGTGTCCATATGGGATGGCTGCTCCGGGATGTAAATCGATGGGACAGTCGTACTGTCTATGTGGTGGTAGGTTTTCAGCTTCAGTCTTGCTAAATACATCCTTGAAGTTAGAATACTCCGTAGGAATTGGAGATTCTGATGATTCAATATTTAGACAAGTTTGGTTATTGGTGCAATGTTCAATACAGAATTGTGAGTTAAACTTAATATGTGCAGGTAACCATTGTATAAGTGGATTGTGTTGTTGCAACCAGTTAATTCCTAATACTACAGGATAGTTTGGAGAGGGTAAAACATCAAATGAAATGAATTCGCTATGACCAAATGAGGACATGTGAATGGGTATGGTTTGATGTGTAACAGGACCTGTAGTTATGGGTGAACCATCAATCACACGGACACAGATAGGTTTTGTTTTGCGAATAAGGGGGATTTTATTAGATTTAACAATTTGCAAATCAATAAAGTTGCCGTAGGCTCCTGAATCTATAATCCCATCAATCGTTAGATGTCTTTGATCCCACTGTAGAGAGAGGGATAGAGTGAAATAAGCTGGGTTATGTACAGTCAATATTGTAGTACAAGTATAACCAGACTTACTGCGTTTATTCTTTTGGAGGATAGGACAATCATGGACAGTATGTTGTGGGTTGGCACAGTACATACATAAGGATTTAATCCTACGTCGAAGTCTTTCTTCAGGTGTGAGCGGTCCTCGTGCTATACCTATCTCCATAGGTTGTTCAGCCGCTTTTGAGGTTGTAGGTAGGTCACGTGAGCTTTGTCCTGAATAAACTTTCGGACGAATATCAGAGTTAAATCGTTCAGCACGTCTTTCACGTAGTCTGCGATCTAACAGTGTGGCTGTTCTCATTAATGCTTCTAGAGATTTTGGTAATTCGACTCTGGCAAGCTCATCCTTGAGACTATCAGCAAGACCAAGTCTGAACTGGTTGCGAAGTGCAACTTGGCTCCATTGGGAGTCAGATGCATATAGCTTAAAGTCAGCGACATAGTCCTCGACTGGCCTCTTACCCTGTTTAAGATTCCTCATGGAGGATTCTGCAGTTAATTGTACATCTTTATCTTGATATAGGTTATCAAGAGCTTCAAAAAATTCTTCTAGTGAACCCAATAGTGGATCTTCTGTCTCACATAGATTATCCGCCCAAGAGCGGGGTTCACCTCTCATGAATGAAATAATACTCAGAACCTTAACCCTCTCAGTTGGGTATGTTCTGGGTTTTAATTGAAACAAGAGTTGACAGGAATTTTTAAACTGTCTATAGAGTTTACGGTTTCCAGAAAAGGGTTCTGGTAACATAACCTGGGGTTCTGGGGTATTCTCCTGTTGTGTTGATCTAAGACTTATAGAATCCCTTAAAATAGCTCTTAAAGATTGATTCTCAATTTGCACATCATGGACTGCTTGTGCAAGTTGATCAACTTTCTGTGATGGGTTATAAACGATTTGTGGGATATCTGTTGGTTCCAGTTCCATCTTTTAGGCTTAGTTATTATGTAAGGAATATCCAATAAAGGAACACAAAATACAGATATTATAATATGTTTGTATCACTGCTAGTAGTGAGTACCCAATTTCTTTAAGGCAATCTGATACAGCAGTGAGTTAATATAGAATGATTGTGTCATAAGAACCAAAACTAATGTGGTTCTGATAGAGTTTATAAAAGAGAAAGAAATGGCAAATAGATGTGGAATTCAGAGTATCAAATATCAGGAATGAAAGGTAATTTAACTTAGCTATCCTTTTGTGAAAAACAACTGAGGAGAACAATTATAAGCAGATATATTGTTTGATTATCACAGAATATTATAAAGTATAAAGGCTTAGTAGTCTTATTACACAGTTCCACAATACATCGATAAAGCAGAGATGTTGAAATGCTTTCAGTTTCCCAGAAATGTATTAGGCAAAGATAGTTGTTAATGTCTCAATTTGATACCTTATTCCCCAGCAGAGAGTTATCCCTTTTACCTGTCAGCACTCTGGTATTGAGCTGTGCTGTGAGACACTGGTTTGTGTTTAACAGGAAGTTCTGGTTTTAGTCCAGAGGCCTTCTGGGAATTGTAGTTCAATACTGCATGGAAGGCAATAAACAAAGTAAAATGTAAATACTTGCTGTTTAAGGATTTTGAGTAAAGTACAGCTTGCCAGGTCGAAATACTCAATCTCCAGTAAGTTGAAGGAAGGTAAGTGAGGAATCCTGTCCTGTAGTGGAGCTGGTAATGACACAGCTTAGTCGTGCAGAGATGAGAGATTCAGCTTACTGAACTTGGAAAAGAGGCTTGGCACTCAGGTGTTCGTAGAAACGAATTAGAATAACTAAGCAATGATGCTTAGTTGTTCTTGCTATTTAAAGGGGATTTACCCAATTAACAGGTAGAATGAATTAAAGGCACAGTATCCCTTACAGCCAGGTTGAAGAACCAAGGAGCTGCTAGAGCATCTATCAGCGTTGCTCCCGGGTCCCTGGACCTGGATCCGTAACAAGGAAGCTTGGCGTTCTGGCGAGACGCCATGAGATCCAGTTCTGGTTTGCCCCAACGATGGACCAGTTGAGCAAACACCTCCGGATGGAGTTCCCACTCCCCCGGATGAAAAGTCTGACGACTTAGAAAATCCGCCTCCCAGTTCTCTACGCCTGGGATGTGGATCGCTGACAGGTGGCAAGAGTGAGACTCTGCCCAGCGAATTATCTTTGAGACTTCTAACATCGCTAGGGAACTCCTGGTTCCCCCTTGATGGTTGATGTAAGCCACAGTCGTGATGTTGTCCGACTGAAATCTGATGAACCTCAGTGTTGCTAACTGAGGCCAAGCTAGAAGAGCATTGAATATTGCTCTTAACTCCAGAATACTTATTGGGAGGAGTTTCTCCTCCTGAGTCCACGATCCCTGAGCCTTCAGGGAGTTCCAGACAGCGCCCCAACCTAGAAGGCTGGCATCTGTTGTTACAATCGTCCAATCTGGCCTGCGAAAGGTCATACCCTTGGACAGATGGACCCGAGAAAGCCACCAGAGAAGAGAATCTCTGGTCTCTTGATCCAGATTTAGTAGAGGGGACAAATCTGAGTAATCCCCATTCCACTGACTTAGCATGCATAATTGCAGCGGTCTGAGATGCAGGCGCGCAAATGGCACTATGTCTATTGCCGCTACCATTAAGCCGATTACTTCCATGCACTGAACCACTGACGGGCGTGGAATGGAATGAAGGACACGGCAAGCATTTAGAAGTTTTGATAACCTGGACTCCGTCGGGTAAATTTTCATCTCTACAGAATCTATAAGAGTCCCTAGGAAGGAGACTCTTGTGAGTGGTGATAGAGAACTCTTTGTTCTGCATACTGTGACGCAGTATCAGACATGGCTCTAACAGCATTTGCACGCTCTGTATCTCTCCTAACCCCAGAGCTATCGCGCTTGCCTCTTAATTCAGGCAATCTAGATAATACCTCTGACAGGGTATTATTCATGATTGCAACCATGTCCTGCAAGGTAATCGCTATGGGCGTCCCTGTAATTGGCGCCATATTAGCGTGCGTCCCCTGAGCGGGAGGCGAAGGGTCTGACACGTGGGGAGAGTTAGTCGGCATAACTTCCCCCTCGACAGAACCCTCTGGTGATAATTCTTTTATAGATAAAGACTGATCTTTACTGTTTAAGGTGAAATCAATACATTTAGTACACATTCTCCTATGGGGCTCCACCATGGCTTTCAAACATAATGAACAAGTAGGTTCCTCTGTGTCAGACATGTTTAAACAGACTAGCAATGAGACTAGCAAGCTTGGAAAACACTTTAAAACAAGTTTACAAGCAATATAAAAAACGTTACTGCGCCTTTAAGAAACACAAATTTTCCCAAATTTTGAAATAACAGTGAAAAAATGCAGTTACACTAACGAAATTTTTACAGTGTATGTAATAAGTTAGCAGAGCATTGCACCCACTTGCAAATGGATGATTAACCCCTTAATACCAAAAATGGAATAACAAATGACAAAAATGTTTTTTAAACAGTCACAACAACTGGCACAGCTCTACTGTGGCTTTTTACCTCCCTCAATACGACTTTTGAAGCCTTTTGAGCCCTTCAGAGAAGTCCTGGATCATGCAGGAAGAAGCTGGATGTCTGTGTCTGTAATTTTTGCTGTGCAAAAAAACGCCAAAATAGGTCCCTCCCACTCATATTACAACAACTGAAGAATTGAGCTGATCGGAACAGCCAATAGAATGCGAGCTCAATCTGATTGGCTGATCGGATCAGCCAATCGGATTGAACTTGATTCTGATTGGCTGATTCCATCAGCCAATCAGAATTTTCCTACCTTAATTCCGATTGGCTGATAGAATCCTATCAGCCAATCGGAATTCGAGGGACGCCATCTTGGATGACGTCCCTTAAAGGAACCGTCATTCTTCAATTGGACGTCGGAGGAAGAAGATTGATCCGCGCTGGAGGTCTTCACGATGGAGCCGTTCCTCATCGGATGAAGATAGAAGATGCCGCTTGGATCAAGATGGTTGCCGGTCTGGATCGCCTCTTCTTCCCGGATAGGATGAAGACTTTGGAGCCTCTTCTGGACCTCTTCAGCCGCAGGATTATGGATCGCCAGCCCCCGCTTGGGTTGGATGAAGATTTCGGAGCTAGGACCGATCGGTGATACCCGGCGAGGTGAAGATAAGGTAGGAAGATCTTCAGGGGCTTAGTGTTAGGTTTATTTAAGGGGGGTTTGGGTTAGATTAGGGGTATGTGGGTGGTGGGTTGTAATGTTGGGGGGGTATTGTATGTTTTTTTTTACAGGCAAAAGAGCTGAATTCTTTGGGGCATGCCCCAGAAAAGGTCCTTTTAAGGGCTGGTAAGGTAAAAGAGCTTTGAACTTTTTTAATTTAGAATAGGGTAGGGCATTTTTTTATTTTGGGGGGCTTTGTTATTTTATTAGGGGGCTTAGAGTAGGTGTAATTAGTTTAAAATTGTTGTAATATTTTTCTGATGTTTGTAAATATACACATATACATATATATTTTTATTTTTTGTAACTTAGTTCTTTTTTATTTTTTGTACTTTAGTTAGTTTATTTCATTGTATTTATTTATAGATATTGTATTTAATTAATTTATTGATAGTGTAGTGTTAGGTGTAATTGTAGGTATATTATTTAATTAATTTATTGATAGTGTAGTTTTAGGTTTAATTGTAACTTAGGTTAGGATTTATTTTACAGGTAATTTTGTAATTATTTTAACTATTTTAGCTATTAAATAGTTCTTAACTATTTAATAGCTATTGTACCTGGTTAAAATAAATACAAAGTGACCTGTAAAATAAATATAAATCCTCAAATAGCTATAATATAATTATAATTTATATTGTAGCTATATTAGGGTTTATTTTACAGGTAAGTATTTAGCTTTAAATAGGAATAATTTATTTAATAAGAGTTAATTTATTTCGTTAGATTTAAATTATATTTAATTTAGGGGGGTGTTAGTGTTAGACTTAGCTTTAGGGGTTAATCCATTTATTACAGTAGCGGCGAGATTCGGTCGGCAGATTAGGGGTTAATAATTGAAGTTAGGTGTCGGTGATGTTAGGGAGGGCAGATTAGGGGTTAATACTATTTATTATAGGGTTATTGAGGCGGGAGTGAGGCGGATTAGGGGTTAATAACTTTATTATAGTATCGGTGCGGTCCGCTCGGCAGATTAGGGGTTAATAAGTGTAAGCAGGTGGAGGCGACGTTGAGGGGGGCAGATTAGGGGTTAAAAAATATAATATAGGGGTCGGCGGTGTTAGGGGCAGCAGATTAGGGGTACATAGCTATAATGTAGGTGGCGGTGTTGTACGGAGCGGCAGATTAGGGGTTAATAATAATATGCAGGGGTCAGCGATAGCGTGGGCGGCAGAATAGGGGTTAATAAGTGTAAGGTTAGGGGTGTTTAGACTCGGGGTACATGTTAGAGTGTTAGGTGCAGACGTAAGAAGTGTTTCCCCATAGAAAACAATGGGGCTGCGTTAGGAGCTGAATGCAGCTTTTTTGAAGGTGTTAGGTTTTTTTTCAGCTCAAATGGCCCCATTGTTTCCTATGGGGGAATCGTGCACGAGCACATTTTTGAAGCTGGCCGCGTCCGTAAGCACCGCTGGTATCTAGAGTTGCAGTGGCGTTAAATTATGCTCTATGCTCCCTTTTTGGAGCCTAACGCACTGAAAACCCAGCCATTCTGTGAACTCTAAATACCAGCGGTATTTAAAAGGTGCGTGGGAAAAAAAGCATGCGTAGCTAATGCACCCCTTTGGCCGCAGAACTCTAAATCTAGGCGTATGGGAGCTGTGTCTAGACCGGATGTCACAAATTGATAATGTCTGTTCAGAGAGGCAAATCTGAGGAATCTGACATGATATGTAGATAGGTATCCTTGAAGTCTACGATAGACATATACTGATCTTCTTGCACTAAAGAAAGTATAATGTGAATAGCACATAAAAGAAAGGGTAATGAAGACACTAAAGGTTAGTTGCACATTAAAAGTCTTTTATTGGTGGAATAGTGCGAAGGTGGGAACATTTAAAAATGTGATCAAAGTCTAGGATAGGACTAAACATGTCCTCTTTCTTTGAGACAATAACTGTCTCAAAATTGTAGTAAAACCCCTGATTTAGCTCTGATGCTGGAACTATGAGTCCCATCAATTCTAGATCTTGAACACAAGCTAAGAAGGCTTTGACCTTTACTGGTTCTTGAGGAATTTATTTTCCTCTCTGGTGCTTTGAATGAAATGTTTTTCGATACACTTGAGCATTTTTGTCCAAAACCCAAGGATCCTGAACATATCTATTTTAATCCTCCAGAAAAAGATTCAATCTGTCTACTACTAGAATCTGATCTGGGAGCTGCACCTTCATGTAGAATTAAAGGCGGATGGATTCTTGGCCTTTTTGCTTTTAGATCAAGAAGCATTGCACTTTGAAGAGGTTTTGGGAGAACCTAAACGCTGGCAAGAAGCAAAAGTTTCTCTATATTTTTCACTGCTGCAAAAGAACAAAAACTTCCTGAAGGCCTCTTTTTGCCCTTAGATTTTTTTTATATTGAGCCAGAAAAGATTCTTTATCTCCAGTGTCTGTGGCAATAATTGCATCTAATCCTGGGCCAAAGAGATTTTTTCCTAATAATTTATGCTTACCAGATAAATTCCTTTCCTTCCTAATAGGGAGAGTCCACGGCTTCATTCCTTACTGTTGGGAAATGCATCTGGCCACCAGGAGAAGGCAAAGGCACCCCAGCCAAAGGCTTAAATATCGCTCCCACTTCCTCATTACCCCAGTCATTCTGCTGAGGGAACAAGGAAAAGTAGGAGAAACTTTAGGGTATAAATGGTGCCAAAAGAATAAAATAAATAATAGGGGACCGCCCATAGACAAGAAAAAACGGGAAGGGCCGTGGACTCTCCCTATACGGAAGGAAAGGAATTTACCTGGTAAGCATACATTATGTTTTCCTTCCTAAGATAGGGAGAGTCCACGGCTTCATTCCTTACTGTTGGGAAAACTATACCCAAGATCCAGAGGACAATGAATGAATAATGGGAGGGAACAAAAAGGAAAAGGCAGACCCTTTTCTGAGGGCAACACAGTCTGCAAAACTTTTCTCCCGAAAGCTGCTTCAGCCGAAGCAAAAACATCAAACTTGTAAAATTTTGAAAAAGTATGTAAGGAGGACCAGGTAGCCGCCTTACAAATCTGATTCATAGAGGCCTCTTTCTAAAAGGCCCAAGAGGAAGACACTACTCTAGTGGAATGAGCCGTTATCCTCTCAGGAGGACGATGTCCCGCTGTCTCGTAAGCTAAGCGGATGACACTCCTTAACCAAAAAGATTGGGAAGATAGGGGGCTCACATTGCAAAACAGAGATCTCAGAAACTCTGCTCGCAGAAGCAATAGCCAATAAAAAGAGAACCTTCCAAGATAACAATTTAATGTCAGTGGAATGCAGAGGCCCAAACGGAACCTGTTGCAAAACCCGAAGAACAAGATTTAGGCTCTAAGGAGGAGCCTCAGATCTAAACACAGGTCTGATCCTAATCAGAGCCTTAACAAAGGACTGCACATCTGGAAGTTCAGCCAGTCTCTTGTGCAATAAAACCGACAAGGCAGAAATCTGTCCCCTTAAGGAACTAGCCCATCCTGGAGAAAAGATAAGATCCTGGCAACCTTAACTCTGTGCCAGGAAAAACCACGCTCTTCACACCAGAATAAGTAGGTCCTCCACACCTTGTGGTAGATACGCTGAGTAATTGGTTTACGAGCTTGAATAAGAGTATCAATGACACTCTCAGAGAAACCTCTCTTTGCTAAGATTAAGCTTTCAAACTCCACGCAGTCAGCCTCAGATAATCTAGACCTTGTATCAGCAGGTCTCTGCCACAAGGTAACTTCCACGGAGGAGATGAGGACATCCCCACTACATTCACTAACCACATCCTTTGCGGCCACGATGGAGCAAACAGGATTACTGATACCCGCTCCTGCTTGATGCAGGCCACCACTCGAGGAAGAAGCTGTCATGGAGGAAAAAGATATATGAGTTTGAACCTCCATGGTACTGCTATTAGATCTGCTTGGTGATCCATTGACCGGTACCTGGGTAGCTTGGTATTGAGATGGGACGAAATGAGATTTATCTCCGGCGTCCCCCACTTGCTGCATATCTCTGCAAACACTTCGGAATGGAGAGACCATTCCCCTGGATGGAAGGATTGCCTGCTGAGAAAATCCGCCTCCCTGTTGTCCACACCCAGAATGTGGATCGCTGACTGCGAACAGCTGTGACCGGTACCTGGGTAGCTTGGTATTGAGATGGGACGAAATGAGATTTATCTCCGGCGTCCCCCACTTGCTGCATATCTCTGCAAACACTTCGGAATGGAGAGACCATTCCCCTGGATGGAAGGATTGCCTGCTGAGAAAATCCGCCTCCCTGTTGTCCACACCCAGAATGTGGATCGCTGACTGCAAACAGCTGTGGGCCTCCACTCACTCCAGAATCTGAGATATTTCATCGCCAAGGAACTTCCTGTTCCCCCCCTGATGGTTGATGCCACCAAGGTTATATTGTCTGATTGGAGTCTGATAAACTGGGACAAACCCAGAAGTGGCAAGGCCTTGAAGATTGTCTGTATTGCCAAAATATTGATCGGGAGGGAGGACTCCTCCTGATTCCACAACCCCTTTGCCTTCCCGGCACCCCAAATAGCTCCCCATCCGGATAGGCTTGCGCCCGTAGTCACAATCTCCCAGGATGGTCTTAAGAAGCATGTCCCTCGGGACGGATGATCTGGACAGAGCCACCAAGAGAGCAATACTTTCGACCGGCTGTCTAATACAATCTGTTGAGACAGATCTGAATGATCGCCATTCCACTGCCTCAGCATGCACAGTTGTAAAGGTCTGAGACGGAACCTAGCTAAAGGAATGATGTCCATGCAGCACACCATGAGACTAATCATCTCCATACACTGAGCCACAGAGGGACTCAAGGAGGTCCGGAGGGCAAGACATGCCGAAGTTAGCTTTCAACGTCTCTGGTCTGTTATAAATATCCTCATGGATATGGAGTCTATTATAGTATCTGTCACGATTCCGATCATCGCCGTGTCTCTGCGGCTCCCGGAACTGTCTTCTCCCTCTGTCGTATCACTTTCCTAGTAACAAGACGCGCTCTCTCTATGGCACTCCTCAATGACGTCACACACCTCTCTAAATTCCCAGCGGGGCTTTTCTTTGGCGCCAGTTTGTCGGATTTCGCTTCCTGGCTCCTACACTGACCATGAGTGCCTTATAATTAATCTGCCTAAAGGAACTTTAACCATTGCCCGTCTGACTACTCTATTGCTGAATCCCTAAATCTGCCTAAAGGAACTTTGACCATTTCCTGCCTAATTACTCTATTGCCTAATCCCTAAATCTGCCTAAATGAACTTTGACCATTGCCTGCCTGACTACTCTTTTGCTTCATCCCTATATCTGCCTGCTTGAAAGTGACATTGACCATTGCTTTGCCTGACCACTCTGCTGCCTCATCCTAAAATCTGCTTAAAGGGACATTGTCAATTGCTTTGCCTGACCACTCGGCTGCCTCATCCTTAAATCTGCTTAAAGGGACATTGACCATTGCTTTGCCTGACCACTCTGCTGTCTCATCCTAAAATCTGCTTAAAGGGACATTGTCTATTGCTTTGCCTGACCACTCTGCTGCCTCATCCTTAAATCTGCTTAAAGGGACATTGACCATTGCTTTGCCTGATTACTCTAACGGATCATCCTCTGCCTGCTTTAAAGTTATACTGACCTCTGCTTTACCTGACCACTCTAACGGATTATCCTCTGCCTGCTTTAAATTGATACTGACCTCTGCTTTGCCTGACCACTCTAATGGATCATCCTCTGCCTGCTTTAAAGGGATACTGACCTCTGATTGGCCTGATCACTCTAATGGAACATCCTCAACTTGCTTTAAGTTTCTCTCTAGCAGTTGGGTCTAATCCTGGACTGATTCTATATGGCTGACAGTACCCAGGAATTCCACCTTGGTAATTGGGATAAGAGAACTCTTTTCCAAGTTTATCTTCCATCCATGTGATTAAAGAAGACTGAGAAGGGACTACGACAATTCTTCCGCAAGACGAAAGGATGGTGCTTGCACCAGAACATCGTCCAAGTATGGGGCTTCTGCTATACCCTGAGTTCTGGCAATGGCTAGAAGAGCCCCCAGAACCTTCTTAAAGATTCTTGAAGCAGTAGCTAGGCCAAACAGAAGGGCAATGAACTGGAAGTGCTGGTCCAGGAATGCAAACCTCAGGAACTGAAAGTGTTCCCTGTGGATTGGAACATGAAGGTAAAGTGTCCTTCAGATCTATAGTGGTCATAAACTGGCCTTCCTGAAGGAAGGTTGGACCTTATCATCTCCATCTTGAAGGAAAGGACACTGAGAAATTTGATTAAGCACTTTAGGTCAAGAATTTTGCGGAAAGTTCCCTCCTTCTTTGGGACCATGAAAAGGTTTGAATAAAACCCCAAACCTCTTTCTTCGATAGGCACCGGGACAACAACTTCTAAGGAGGATAGATCCTGAACGCACCCTAGAAAGGCATCCCTCTTTTCTGGTCTGGTAGACAGATTTGAGAGAAGGAATCTTCCCCTTGGTGGATAAGAATTGTATACCTGAGATACCCCCTCCAGGACCCACGGATCCTGTATGTCCTTGAACAAGGCATCTGAAAAAAGAGACAGTCTGCCCTCTACATGATCCGATCCTGGATCAGGGGCTGCCCCTTCATGCCGATTTGTTTTTGGCAGGCTTCTTATTCTGTTTGGATTTATTCCAGGACTGAGCCGGCTTCCAAGTACTCTTGGGTTGCTCGGGCTTGGAGGATTGTTGATGTTGGGATTTGTCAGAACGAAAGGAACAGAAATTAGAAGATTGTCGTCCCTTAGACTTGTTCTTCTTATCTTGCGGTAGGAAGGCACCCTTGCCTCTGGTAACCGTAGAAATAATGGACCAAATAAAATCTCTCTCTCTTGAAGGGAAGAGAAAGGAGTTTGGACTTAGAAGTCATATTCGCAGACCAAGACTTCAACCAGAGCCCTTTGCATTTAGGCAAATAATTTGCATGTTTTCATCACAGATAAAAGAATTAGCAATTCTCAGAGCTTTAATAATTCTGTCTTGAATATCCTCGAGGGGAGACTCCACCTCAATGAGTTCCGACAAAGAGTCACACCAGTAGGTAGCCGCTCCGGAAACCGCGGCAACGGCAGCCATCGGTTGAAACAAAAATGTGGAAACATCTTTCTCAGAAAGGTTTCCATTTTCTTATCCATCGGCTCTCTGAATGAAGAACTATCCTCAAGAGGTATAGTAGTATGTTTAGCAAGCATAGAGATAGCACAATCCACCTTAGGAATGGAGCCCCACAAATCCCGTTGAGAGTCCCGGACCGGGAACAACTTTTTAAAAGTAGACGAGGGGGAAAAGGAAGAACCAATTCTTTCCCATTCGTTCTTAATAATGTTTGCCATCTTAACCGGCACAGGAAAAGTCAAAGTAACTTTCCTGTCTTCGTAAACTCTGTCTAACTTAGGTATCATAGGTTCTTCAGGAAGCATGGCCTCTGGAACCTCTAACGTAGACAGAAACTCCTTTAATAAAAAATGCAAGAGCTCAATTTTAAATCTAATGGACGGTTCCTCCGCAGCAGGAGGCTTAGATGCTAAGGACTCCGACCCAGAAAGTTCACCCTCAGAAGGTAAAGGAGGTTAACTTATCATCGGATAACTGACATAATAGCTAAATCCGATGAATATTTAGATGACTCCGGCTCAGGAGAGCTATGTTTAACCCTTCTCTTGCGTTTGACACTGCCGTTTGTAACTGCGCGGCAAAGTCCGCAGGAAGAAGGCCCCCTCCGGATGGAGGATTAGATGTGCTACGGGGAACTGCATGTGGAGTAGAAATCTCACGGGACGCCGAGTCCTGAGAGATAGACGGCTTAGCAGGCTTGTCTCCCTTCTTAGACTTTATAACGGTGTTAAGGCATGTGGAACATAATTGAGTGGGCAGGAAAACCATGGCCTCCTCACAATATAAACAGGTATGATTTAGTACAGAAGGAGTACCTTCTAACATGTCAGAGTCCTCCATAGCTCAGGTTATACCCACAGAAGGAAACAAATAAAAACGTTTTTTATTATAGAAAACTGCCCCTTTATACTCCCAATTACTGGGGCACTCACCACTGCCTAGACACAGACAGTTAACAGAGGAAACGCTCACCTCAGTTTCAAGTATCAGCCGGAATGGAGGAAATGAACATAGACCACACCCGGTCACATGGAGTGCACTGTTATTACAAGTAATTAACCCCAACTGTTCAATAAACCCCCTTCAGAGGATATTAAACCTGGATCCTATCAAGGTATAAAGGAGCCACACTGTGACCCTGTTATAGCAATTTAGGTGTAAAAATGTAAATGATCTTACCTCCAGGATCCATGCTGTGGAACAGAACACAGCCTCTCAAGTGTGACAGTCTTATAGCAGTGCTCCTGACATGGACTTGAGTGAGAGAAAGCAGGCAGTGAAACTCGTCAACACTGATTGCTTAGGAGCTGTTAGCAGTAGTCTGGATGGTTTCGCAGAAAAACTTTCCCTGCATCTCCAGAATCTAACTTTCATAAATACTCTCACTGAGAGTTTGACATGACTACTTATAACTCCAGTCCTATCTCGAAGAGCAGATACCCTTTTTCAGGACTCTCCGAATCTTCTGCCACTTCTCTGCCACCTCCTAACGTGAGGAAAGGCAAAGAATGGCAGGGGTGTCTTTGCCTCCTCCTGGTGGCCAGGTGTTGTATTTCCCAACAGTAAGGAATTAAGCCGTGGACTCTCCCTATCTTGGGAAAGAAAAGCAAATTACAACAATCTGTTCTTAGAAACTAGATCTTCTGACCCAGACTTTTTTTTTTTGATAAGTCACAAGGCACATCTTGCTAGTAACAGCTCTCTTAGCCTTAATGCATATCATATCTACACAAGTTATGCTGACTGCTAGTTTAAACATATAACCTGCTAATTGGAAGGACCATTTTCTGTCCATGGAAGGTACTGTCTTACAAAAGAATGATAGTCCATCTGGCAAAAAAGTGTACATTGCCCCATTTACTTTAGCAACTTTTTGCCCAAATCCCCGCTTTAGCAGAAAGGATTTTTTTTTTAAATTATGCAGAAGGAACAAAAGGGAACACATGGTTTGTTACATTCCTTAGAAATCATATCAGAAGCTAAGTAAGGAACAGGCAAGGTAGGAGGCTGTTTAGAAATTGCCTTAAAAAAAAAATCAATTATTTTAACAGGCTAATTATCTGATGTAGGAAGGTCATCCACCTCCAAAACAACCCCTTGTGTCAAAGGGGAATTGAAGACAAATCCCAGAAGAGCTAAAGGTCTGAGAAAGATCACTGCTTGTTCCATGCATGCGTCTTGAGGCCTAGCAGTCATTAACTCAGAAATAGCTGAGTAAGAAATTTCAGTGGCAATTTCTTGGGTAGAAGTTCTGGTCAATGCAGACCACTGGAAAGTCTGGGAATAAGACAACACTGGAGTACCCTAACTACAATTAAAATTAAATGGGCACAGAATTGGGTAATGATAGGTCAGCAATATAGATAAGGCGCAATGTATAAAGGAGTCACTAGATAGGGCATAGAGTGAGGTAAACTGCAGAGAATAAGTTGCAGTACTTTTAATAATTAAGTGTAAATAGTAAGCAAATAAATTAACCCTGTAGCATAAAGTTAAAGTGAGCTTACCACCTCCACTAGCTCTCTGACAGGTGAAAATGGCTACTGCACTTCAGTGAAGAAGGTAAACTAAAAGCATGCCAAAAAGTGTACCAGTGCTATTCAACTGTTCTTACACTGGTCCCCTGTGTTATAAGTGAAGTAAACTCCTAAAAAGTAATGGCTGCTGCAGTAGCTCCAGAAACACCAGAAAGCGATAAGCCTGGCAACACTAAATTTAAAAGGGCCAAAGTAAGCACAAACTGGAAATAAAATTGTGACCCATGCATACATGTCGTTGTGCATAGCCAATGAGCTATGATGTGCATTTGTACTTACCTGCCTGCACTTGTGTCTACTGTGCTCACTTCAGTTTCCGGATATATCCAATAAACACCCGAGACAGTGCACGCATGGTGAAAAGGATCTGATTATGCGTGTCCACTCTAAACCAGGAGATAAATGAATGAATCCACATTTTGCCTGGGGGCACAGCATCAGCATACAATGAGCAGCATGGTAGACATGGCCACATTTCACTTAAGAGGCCTGTAACATCTTTGCACTAGAAGATTTTTCACTACCTGGCTGAAAACTCCGGTCCACCTCTCTGTCCTGGTTTTAGGCTCTCTTAAGAGAAAATAGGGTCTCAAATAGGTTAGAGAATCCCATTTTGTATTTTGTAGATCAGCATTATTCAACCAAAAATGTGACTGAGGGATTCTGGGAGAGCAAGAGGTTTCAGTGGACACGGAGTATAATCCCACATGTGATGATCTCATGGACTCTCACCATCTTACGAAAGAAACTGGGTACTGTTATGGAACAATTACAAGCATCCTGGTGCACTAGAGCCCACATATAACAATTATGTTTGTTTATTAAGAACCATAAGCAATAATTAATTATATTGCATGCATATCTTCCCTTATTGGAGATTACTATTATCAAATTAACCTGAACTATTTTCAACATACTAAAAACTAAAGGCTTCATTTATACTTATGATAATTGTAAGAATGAAAAAGAAAGACACATCTCTAAATGTATTTATTTTAAATATAAATGTAACTTTTAAACATATATTTACATACAAATTCTAAGAGCACAAAGAATTGCCTGAAGTAGTCACTTAAAGACGTGCATGCAATTAAATAGACTCGTGCAAAAACTCACCTTGAGATAACAGGAGAACACAATGATAATCTCAGCACTTAAATTTACTTACAAAAATATGAATAAGATAACGCTGTGATCTATGAAAATTTATTTATAACTCAGTAGTAAAATGGAATAACTTACTTGAAAATGTGGATGCATATACTGAACAATTAGTTGTATTATTTTGTAATGTAAAGTTAACAAATACTTTTTAATTTCACATTATTTTACCTAAAGGGACACTAAACCCAAATTTTTTCTTTAATGATTCAGATAGAGCATGCAATTTTAAGTAATTTTCTAATTTACTCCTACTATCAATTTTTCTTTGTTCTCTTGCTATCTTTATTTAAAAAGCAGGAATGTAAAACTTAGGAGCCGGACCATTTTAGGTTCAGCACCCTGGATAGTGCTTGCTTATTGTTGGCTACATTTAGCAAACCAATAAGCAAGCATAACCCAGGTTCTCAACCAAAAATGGGCCGGCTCTTAAGCTTTACATTTCTGCTTTTAAAATAAAGATAGCAAGAGAACTAAGAAAAATTGATAATAGGAGTACATTAGAAAGTTGCTTAAAATGGCATGCTCTATCTGAATCATTAAAGAAAAAATTGGGTTTAGTGTCCTTTTAATACTAATATGTACAGTTCTATGTAACTATGGATATGCAAAATACTGATAAATTCTGATAAAGACATTATCCTTTTCACTTGACATCATAATAAAACACTGCATTTCCATCTCCTACGTTTTTGATAAACACACATAACTATACTTTGTCAAATTACTTTCAACAAAGTTTGATACAACAATCTTTGCAACCTTCGAAATAAAATATCTTTTTAAAATGGAGGCAGACATCTGCTTTAAAGGGATTCATTTTTTACCAACTGTTTATTTTATAAATGAAAAGTTGTGCTAGGTCTAAAACAAAACAGAACCCACTTCTGTCTTAGTATAAGATTAGAATGACAGTAAAAACAAAATCAGTTTAATCTGAGACAATTCAGTTCAGGTATATTTTACTATTGTGTTTCTTTTTGGGCCAATAGTTCTGCATGTTTATCGAGGAATACATTTTAGATGTAGTTCAGTGTCATAGTACAACTGGTGATTGCAAAACAAATGTTATGCAGTATTCTGTAAAGAATATATATTTTTTAAAAATGTTAATTAAAAGTTTATTATTCACTCTCTATTTTAACTAGTGAAGATGAGCTGCTCATGTTTTGCAGTGTGGCAAGTAGAAACTGTACAAGAAATCCATCACTGTGTCTAACACTCTCTGGTATTGCCTGAAGCAAGTCAGACAATTTTTGCATAGTGAGAAAATCTTCTATACAGCGTTCTACAATCAAGCAGTTGAAGGAAATGGTTGTTTCTTTAGACCTAGCATACCTAATAAAATTAGCTGCATTTCTGCAAGTCTTAGCATCAATTGAACTTAAAGGCAAAACATAAAGTGAACAGAGATTTAACAACATTCTTGAGAGCAAAAATGCACTAAACTCTATTTTGAAGTTGTGAAATTCTTGAGCTGTACGTTTATGAAAATCTTCAATAGTTTCATTTATTTGTACAATATCAAAAAGTTCTTTCTTTAGTTGCGCTGACGTGATATAATCAAGTGGAAATCTCCCATCAGAGTCCTTACATTGTAAAACTGCTGGTCCTGAAAAAATAAGAAAATGTTATTTAATAAATATGACATGTAAACTTATTTTAAGCATGTAAAGCTCATTTATTAAATTTATTAATCAAATAAGACATTTATTTATCCAAGACCTTTGCAAATGTTATGAGGGAAAGAGAGGGAATGAGAGATAAAGATGAAGAGTTAGAGATGTAGGCAGAGATAAGCCTTCCTATAAGAAGGAACATTGCTAGCGGTAGTTAATATTGCAAAAGAACACTATTGTGCAAAACCACCACCTGCTCTCCATTAACAGCAGGGGTTGTCAATCACTTTAATCAGATCAGTCTGGTTGATATTAATTTGCCACCTCCGAAATACCCATTAGAAGGGACATTGGCTTCTTTGTATCAATACTATTAAAGAGATGTTATGGTAAAATGATTACATGCTCTCAGTAGTTGGAGCATGTCATTTTATCATTATCAAACCTGCATATTTATGTGTTTAACCCCTGCAAAGGTTCCAGAGAACTGCTGGCCCCACGTGGAAACTATCACTGATCCAACTAGCAGAGCAAGCTGCACAGCTGGGTCGTGCGACTATGGCTGCTGATTGGACAAGTGGCAATTTCTGTGGCTCCAGCACGGTACTTTACCTATGCATTTAACACGATCATCAATTACTGTTGGCAATCAATACCCAAGCTAGAGGACACGGATGATACGGGAGGGCAAGACAGGTAACCTAAACAGAAAGCACCACTGCTTTCAGAACCTTTCTCCCAAAAGAAACTTCAGCCGAGGCAAAAACATACATTTTAAAGAATTTAGAAAGAATGTGCAAAGAAGACCAAATTGCCGCCTACAAATCTGTTCTACAGAGGCCTCGTTCTTGAAGGCCCAAGAGGAAGAAACCGCTGTAGTGGAGTGAGCTGTAATTCTCCAAGAAGGCTGCTATCCAGCAGTCACAGAAGCCCTACGGACACACTCAACCAGAGAGAAAAAGAAGTGACAGTAGCTTTCTGGCGTATACGTTTACCAGAAAAACAATAAACAATGCAAAAGACTGACAAAGTCCTTTGAAGCCTGAAGATAAAACTTAAGGGCCCGCACAACATATAAGTTGTGCAAAAGACGTTCATTATCAGAAGAAGGATCAGAACAGAGAGAAGGAATAACAATTTCCTGATTAATTTTCTGTCCGAAACCACCCTAGAAGGAAAACCAAACTTTGTACGAAGAACTGCCTTATCTTCCTGAAATGCAAGATAAAGAGAATCACACTGCAAAACTGAGAGTTCGGAACCCTCCGAACAGAAGAAACAGCAAAAAGAAACAAAATTTTCCAGGATAACAACTTAATTTCTATGAAATGCATAAGCTCAAATGTAGCCTGTTGAAAAACTTTCAGAACAAGGTTAAGGCTCCAAGGAGGATCAACACAGGCCTGATTCTGACCAGGGCTTGATAAAAGGATAGCACATTCGGCACGTCCGCCAGACGCTTGGCAGCAGAATGGATAGAGCAGAATCTGACCCTTGAGGGTACTAACAGATAAGCCCTTTTCATTCCTGGAGAAAAGAAAATATCCTTGGGATCCTGCCATACCTTATAGTAAATCTTTCTAGGATAGACTTATTGGTCTGAATGACCGATTCGGGACCCCACACTTACTTAAAATCAAGCGTTCAATCTCCAAGCGGACAGCTTCAGAGAAACGATATTTGGATGAAGTTTCCACGGAGGCAGAGAAGACATCTCTACTGAATCCGTCTACCAAATACTGCGAGGCCACGCAGAAGCTATTATAAAAACCAATGTTCTCTGCTACTTGATCTGAACGCTGACTTGTGGAAGGAGAACAAACAGAGGAAAGGGATATGCCAACCTGAAGTTCCAAGGAACTGCCAGAATAACTATTAGAAAGGCTTGAGGATCTCCTGACCTCAAAACGAACTTGGGAACTTGGTGTTCTGACGAGACCCCATCAGAACCAATTCTGGTAAGTCACAATAGGATGTTCACCTGGAGAACACTTCCGAACGGAGTTCCCATTCCCCGGGATGGGAAGTCTGTCTGCTCAGAAATCCGCTTCCCAGTTGTCCACTCCAGAAATGTGGATGGCAAATAGACATTAACTGTGAGCACCCGCCCACAGAAAAAATATGAAACACTTTCTTCATGGCTAAGGAACTCAAGCGTTCCTCCCTGAAGGATGATGTAAGCCACAGAGGCTATGTTGTCTGACTAGAACCCGATAAACTGGGTTAAAGACAACTGAGGCCAAACAATCAGAGCATTGCAAATCAACTTCAAATGATAAAGGGGAGAGAAGACTTTTCCCAGAACCAAGCTCCTGCGCCTTCAACGAGTCCCAGACTCCTCCCCAGCCCAGCAGGCTGGTGTCCACGGTCACAAACGCACAGGAAGGTCTCCGAAGCATGTGTCCTGAGACCGAAGTTCCTGAGAAAGCCACCACAGGAAAAATATTTTTGTCGACTGATCCAGACCTATTCTCTGAGACAATCCGGATAATTCCTATTCCACTGTCTGAGCATGCACAACTGCAGAGCTCTCAACGAAATTGAGCAAGGGAATGATGTCTATGGAAGCCACCATCAGACCAATTACCTTGATACACTGAGCCACTGAAGCCAAACAGTAGACTGAAGAGAGAGGCAAAAGGAAGGATCTTGACTTTTCTGACCTCCATCAGAAAGAATTTCATTGATAGGGATCAATTATAGTCCCTAAGCAGACTGCCCTTGTAGCGGGAACAAGGGAGCTCTTTTCCATCTCTACTTCCAATCGTGGAGCGAAGAAAGACTACAAAAACCTCTGAATGAGATTTCGCTTGTAGAAAGATGGCACCTGAACCAACAAGTCGTCTAGGCAGAACGCCACTGCAATCCCGAAACCGAATCGTGGCCCAGAAATCCTTGAGAAAACTCTGGGAACCGTGGCAAACCACAAACTGAGAGAGTTTGGTCCTTTTGAATGGGAATCTGGGGGTACGCCTCCTTTAGGTCTAAGGTCGTTATAAACTGACCCTCTTGCACCAAGGAAGAATGGAGCGAATAGTCTCCATCTTGAAGGACGGTATTCTGAGAAACTGTTTTAACATTTCAGGTCCAAATTAGGACAAGAAATGCCCTCTTCCTTGGAACTACGAATAGAATGGAAAAAAAAACCAAACCCTGTTCCTAAACTGGAACAATCACTCCCAGGGAGGAAGATCCTGAACACATGTCAAGAACGCCTCTCTTCTTATCTGGGCTGCAGATAATCTTGAGAGGTGTAACCTGTTCCTGGGAGGAAGGCGTTGAATTCTAATTCGTAACCCTGGAACACTATATCTACAGCCCTATAGAGATCTAGGCCATCTCGTATCCAGGCATGAGAAAAACTGAAACAGACTGTCCCCCACAGGATGCGATCCTAGATCGGGGGCAAACCCTACATGCTGAATGAGAGTTAACTGCGGGTTTCTTTAATTATTCCCCCCTGATCCAAGAGGATATGAACTACTCCTGCTTGGAAGACAAAGAGGAAGAACTTCTTGAAGTTACAAAGGAACGAAAAGTAGCAACAGAAATAAAAAATTGGCCTAAAAGCCCTTCTGAGGAATCAGACAAGGCAATGAAGGCATCGTACCAAAAGATGCCACACTTGTCCATAAAGGCCTCCATCCTTAAAGGAGCGTTTATCTTAACCAGGGACATAAGGATATGTCCCATTAAAAAGCAGAGGGTCTTAACCCCTTCAGTGCCAGCCTTCTAGCCCCAGAAGAACAAAAGGCACTTACCTGCTTCTAGTCGTCTGGCAGTCAGAAGACTCACCAAGTATGAGAGGATGCCGCTCCTCACAGAGACCTGTGTAAAAAGAAAGAGTAAACCTACTCAGGCTTTCTATACTAGGGCAGCAACATGTTAAGAAAACACAGCAAAGCACCCTTTACAAGTTCCTAACTGCTTAACAGCTACCACAGCAATACTGAAGAGACTAACGTGGAATACAACTAAACCCAGCTTGTGATAGAAGATCAGAGCAAGCTTGCTCAGACTTCTAAACAAAAAACCTTGATAGAAGAATTTCTTATACAGACACCTAATTACTTCACCTCCTCCTTGCACTAGAGGCAAAGAGAATGACTGTGGTGCTCTGCTGTGGTGCTCTTTGCCTCCTCCTGCTGACCAGGAGTGATATTCCCAACAGTAATTGATGATCTGTGGACTCACTGTGTCATTAGAAATATATATATATATATAAACACACATATACTGTATATACATACATACACACACACACATAGAGTATATATATTATATATAGGTATAGATATATACATAGGAATATCTATTTAAAAAAACAAAGAACATATTCCCCTATGTGAAGAACATTGGAAAGTGAAATATTTACAAAAAATACATAATTAAACACTTTATTAAAATGAATATTGCATAAATATGATTAAAAATGTTTTCCGTTACTTCACTGCAAAGTATTGTGTATTTATGTGTTTATAACATATCTTCATTTACAGGATAATGTCAGTTTTACTCTTAAATACACACATATATATATATATATATATATATATATATATATACATACAGGCAGTTCCCGGGTTACAGACAACTCATACTTACAAACTATGGCCCAGATTACGAGTTTTGCGTTAGAGGCTATGCGGTGCTAACGAGCAGTTTTGTCTCACCGCTCACTTACATGCAGCAATGGGCGTTGAGCAAAATTTTGCTCCTTACCGCACTCCAATACCAGCGCTGCTTAAGTCAGCGGTGAGCTGGTCATACATGCTCGTGCACGATTTCCCCATAGGAATCAACAGGGAGAGCCGGCTGAAAAAAAGTCTAACACCTGCAAAAAAAGCAGCGTAAAACTCCTTAACGCAGCCCCATTGATTCTTATGGGGAAATAAAATTTATTTCTACACCTAACATGAACCCCGAGTCTAAACACCCCTAATCTTACACTTATTAACCCCTAATCTGCCGCC
Organism: Bombina bombina; assembly: GCF_027579735.1. Lineage (NCBI taxonomy): Eukaryota > Metazoa > Chordata > Amphibia > Anura > Bombinatoridae > Bombina > Bombina bombina. Next base: position 238,103,698 of record NC_069500.1, on the reverse strand, counting down.
TCTGACATCACCGACACCTGTATTTTATTTATTAACCCCTAATCTGCCGCTCCGGACAACACCGCCACCTACATTATACTTATGAACTGCTAATCTGCTGCCCCCAACATCGCTGACACCTACATTATATTTATTAACCCCTAATCTGACGCCCACAATGTCGCCGCAACCTACCTACATTTATTAACCCCTAATCTGCCGTCCCCAATGTCTCCTCCACTATATTAAAGTTATTAACCCCTAAACCTAAACCTAACACCCCCTAACTTAAATATAATTACAATAAATATAAATAAATATTCCTATCATTAAATAAATTATTCCTATTTAAAACTAAATACTTACCTGTAAAATAAACCCTAAGCTAGCTACAATATAACTAATAGTTACATTGTAGCTAGCTTAGGGTTTATTTTTATTTTACAGGCAAGTTTGTATTTATTTTAACTAGGTAGAATAGTTATTAAATAGTTATTAACTATTTAATAACTACCTAGCTAAAATAAATACAAAAGTACCTGTAAAATAAAACCTAACCTAAGTTACAATAACACCTAACACTACACTATAATTAAATAAATTAACTAAATTAAATACAATTAACAAAATTAAATTAAATTAGCTAAAGTACAACCCCCCCCCCCCCACTAAATTACAGAAAATAATAAGCATTGCCACAAAGTAATCAGCTCTTTTACCTGTAAAGAAAAATACAAACACCCCCCCCCAACAGTAAAACCCACCACCCACACAACCAACCCCCAAATAAAATACTATCTAAAAAAACCTAAGCTCCCCATTGCCCTGAAAAGGGCATTTGGACGGGCATTGTCCTTAAAAGGGCAGTTAGCTCTTTTGCAGGCCCAAAGTCCCTAACCTAAAAATAAAACCCACCCAATACACCCTTAAAAAAACCTAACACTAAACCCCTGAAGATCGACTTACTGGGAGAAGTCTTCATCCAAGCCGGGCCGAAGTCCCCAACGAAGCCGGGAGAAGTCTTAATCCAAGCCGGGCGAAGTGGTCCTCCAGACTGGCAGAAGTCTTCATCCAGACGGCATCTTCTATCTTCATCCATCCATCCGGCGCGGAGCGGGTACATCTTCAAGACATCTGACGCGGCGCATCCTCTTCATGTGACGACTAAAGCTGAATGAAGGTACCTTTAAGTGACGTCATCCAAGATGACGTCCCTTAGATTCCGATTGGCTGATAGAATTCTATCAGCCAATCAGAATTAAGGTAGAAAAAATCCTATTGGCTGATGCAATCAACCAATAGGATTGAACTTCAATCCTATTGGCTGATCCAATTAGCCAATAGGATTGAGCTTGCATTCTATTGGCTGTTCCAATCAGCCAATAGAATGCAAGCTCAATCCTGATTGGAACAGTCAATAGAATGTGAGCTAAATCCTATTGGCTGATTGGATCAGCCAATAGGATTGAAGTTCAATCCTATTGGCTGACTGCATCAGCCAATAGGATTTTTTCTACCTTAATTCTGCCCGTCTGGGGGGCCACTTCGGCCCGGCTTGGATGAAGACGTCTCCCGGTAAGTCGATGTTTAGGGGGTTAATGTTGGTGTGTATTGGGTGGGTTTTATTTTTAGGTTAGGGACTTTGGGCCTGCAAAAGAGCTAACTGCCCTTTTAAGGGCAATGCCCATCCAAATGCCCTTTTCAGGGCAATGGGGAGCTTAGTTTTTTTTAGATAGTATTTTATTTGGGGGGTTGGTTGTGTGGGTGGTGGGTTTTACTGTTGGGGGGTTGTTTGTATTTTTTTTTCAGGTAAAAGAGCTGATTACGTTGGGGCAATGCCCCGCAAAAGGCCCTTTTAAGGGCTATTGGTAGTTTAGTTTAGGTTTTTTTTTAATTGGGGGGGGGGCTTTTTTATTTTGATAGGGCTATTAGATTAGGTGTAATTTGTTTAAATATCTGTAATTTGTTTATTATTTTCTGTAATTTAGTGTTTATTTTGTACTTTAGTGTTTATTTTAGCTAGGTAGTTATTAAATAGTTAATAATTATTTAATAACTATTCTGCCTAGTTAAAATAAATACAAACTTGCCTGTAAAATAAAAATAAACCCTAAGCTAGCTACAATGTAACAATTAGTTATATTGTAGCTAGCTTAGGGTTTATTTTATAGGTAAGTATTTAGTTTTACATAGGAATTATTTAGTTAATGATAGGAATATTTATTTAGATTTATTTAAATTATATTTAAGTTAGGGGGTGTTAGGTTTAGGGTTAGACTTAGGTTTAAGGGTTAATAACTAATATAGTGGCGGTGACGTTGGGGGCGGCAGATTAGGGGTTAATATTTAACTAATGTTTGCGAGGCAGGAGTGCAGAGGTTTAGGGGTTAATATGTTTATTATAGTGCCGGCGACGTTTGGGGGGGGCGACAGATTAGGGGTTAATAAATATAATGTAGGTGTCAGCGATGTTGGGGGCAGCAGATTAGGGGTTCATAAATATAATGTAGGTGGTGGCGGTGTTCGGATCGGCAGATTAGGGGTTAAATTTTTTTATTATAGTGTTTGTGATGCGGGGGGCCTCGGTTTAGGGGTTAATAGGTAGTTTATGGGTGTTAGTGTACTTTTTAGCACTTTAGTTATGAGTTTTATGTTACGGCGTTGTACCATAAAACTCATAACTACTGACTTTTAAATGCGTTAGGACTCTTGACAGGGTAGGGTATACCGCTCACTTGTTGGCCTCCCAGGACAGACTGGTAATACTGGTGCTATAGAAGTCCCATAGAAAAAAGACTTTACGAAGTTTACGTAAGTCGTTTTGCGGTAAGGCCACAGAAGTGTGCGGTGCCCCTAAACCTGCAAGACTCATAATACCAGCAGGCATAAAAAAACAGTGTTTGGACCTCATAACGCTGCTTTTTTACCCTAACGCACAACTCGTAATCTAGCCGCATGTTTAATAATCAGCTGATTATTTCACCTGTACTCCAGGTCAGATATCCTCAAAATCTGGCTTTTTAGGGAGGCCTGAGAACAGGTTTGAAAACCAGTGATCTATAGGAATAGATATGCAGATATAGGTATATAAACACATACATAGAAATATGTATTTAAGATAAAAAGAACATTTGAATGTTAAATATGTACAGTAAATATACAGTAAAACATAAATACATATGTACAAACATGCACATATAAACATATATATATATATAAAAAACATAATTTATGCTTACCTGATAAATTCCTTTCTCCTGTAGTGTAGTCAGTCCACGGGTCATCATTACTTATGGGATATTAACTCCTCCCCAACAGGAAGTGCAAGAGGATCACCCAAGCAGAACTGCCATATAGCTCCTCCCCTCTACGTCACACCCAGTCATTCGACCGAGAACCAAACGAGAAAGGAGAAACTATAGGGTGCAGTGGTGACTGGAGTATAATTTAAAAATTTAGACCTGCCTTAAAAAACAGGGCGGGCCGTGGACTGACTACACTACAGGAGAAAGGAATTTGTCAGGTAAGCATAAATTATGTTTTCTCCTGTTAAGTGTAGTCAGTCCACGGGTCATCATTACTTATGGGATACCAATACCAAAGCTAAGTACACAGATGACGGGAGGGACAGGCAGGATCTCTATACGGAAGGAACCACTGCCTGAAGAACCTTTCTCCCAAAAACAGCCTCCGAAGAAGCAAAAGTGTCAAATTTGTAAAATTTGGAAAAAGTATGAAGAGAAGACCAAGTTGCAGCCTTGCAAATCTGTTCAACAGAGGCCTCGTTCTTAAAGGCCCAAGTGGAAGCCACAGCTCTAGTAGAATGAGCTGTAATCCTTTCAGGAGGTTGCTGTCCAGCAGTCTCATAGGCTAAGCGTATTATGCTACGAAGCCAAAAGGACAGAGAGGTAGCAGATGCTTTTTGACCTCTCCTCTGTCCAGAATAAACGACAAACAGGGAAGAAGTTTGTCGAAAATCTTTAGTTGCCTGTAAATAAATTTTCAGGGCACGGACTACATCTAGATTGTGCAGAAGTCGTTCCTTCTTTGAAGAAGGGTTAGGACACAATGATGGAACAACAATCTCTTGATTGATATTCTTGTTAGTTACTACCTTAGGTAAGAACCCAGGTTTAGTACGCAGAACTACCTTATCTGAATGAAAAATCAGATACGGAGAATCACAATGTAAGGCTGATAACTCAGAGACTCTACGAGCCGAGGAAATAGCCATTAAAAACAGAACTTTCCAAGATAACAGCTTGATATCAATGGAGTGAAGGGGTTCAAACGGAACACCCTGTAAAACGTTAAGAACTAAGTTTAAGCTCCACGGTGGAGCTACAGTCTTAAACACAGGCTTAATTCTGGCCAAAGCCTGACAAAAAGCCTGAACGTCTGGAACTTCTGACAGACGTTTGTGTAGAAGGATGGACAGAGCTGAGATCTGTCCCTTTAAAGAACTTGCAGATAAACCCTTTTCTAAACCTTCTTGTAGAAAAGACAATATCCTAGGAATCCTAACCTTACTCCATGAGTAACCCTTGGATTCGCACCAGTGTAAGTATTTACGCCATATCTTATGGTAAATTTTCCTGGTAACAGGTTTCCTAGCCTGTATTAAGGTATCAATTACTGGCTCCGAAAATCAACGCTTTGATAAAATTAAGCGTTCAATTTCCATGCAGTCAGCTTCAGAGAAATTAGATTTTGATGTTTGAAAGGACCCTGAATTAGAAGGTCCTGTCTCAGAGGCAGAGACCAAGGTGGACAGGATGACATGTCCACTAGATCTGCATACCAGGTCCTGCGTGGCCACGCAGGCGCTATTAGAATCACTGATGCTTTCTCCTGTTTGATCCTGGCAATCAAACGAGGAAGCATCGGGAAGGGTGGAAACACATAAGCCATCCTGAAGGTCCAAGGTGCTGTCAAGGCATCTATCAGGACCGCTCCCGGGTCCCTGGACCTGGACCCGTAATGAGGAAGCTTGGCGTTCCGGCGAGACGCCATGAGATCCATATCTGGATTGCCCCAACGTCGAAGTATTTGGGCAAAGACCTCCGGATGAAGTTCCCACTCCCCCGGATGAAAAGTCTGGCGACTTAGGAAATCCGCCTCCCAGTTGTCCACTCCTGGGATGTGGATCGCTGACAGGTGGCAAGAGTGAGACTCTGCCCAGCGAATTATCTTTGATACTTCCATCATCGCTAAGGAACTTCTTGTCCCTCCCTGATGGTTGATGTAAGCCACAGTCGTGATGTTGTCCGACTGAAACCTGATGAACCTCAGAGTTGCTAACTGAGGCCAAGCCAGAAGGGCATTGAGAACTGCTCTCAATTCCAGAATGTTTATTGGAAGGAGACTCTCCTCTTGAGTCCATGATCCCTGAGCCTTCAGGGAATTCCAGACAGCGCCCCAACCTAGTAGGCTGGCGTCTGTAGTTACAATTGTCCAGTCTGGCCTGCTGAAGGGCATCCCCCTGGACAGATGTGGCCGAGAAAGCCACCATAGAAGAGAATCTCTGGTCTCCTGATCCAGATTCAGCGTAGGGGACAAATCTGAGTAATCCCCATTCCACTGACTTAGCATGCACAATTGCAGCGGTCTGAGGTGCAGGCGTGCAAAAGGAACTATGTCCATTGCCGCTACCATTAAGCCGATTACCTCCATGCATTGAGCCACTGACGGGTGTTGAATGGAATGAAGGGCACGGCAAGCATTTAGAAGCTTTGTTAACCTGTCCTCTGTCAGGTAAATTTTCATTTCTACAGAATCTATAAGAGTCCCCAAGAAGGGAACTCTTGTGAGTGGTAAGAGAGAACTCTTCTCCTCGTTCACTTTCCACCCATGCGATCTTAGAAATGCCAGTACTAACTCTGTATGAGACTTGGCAGTTTGAAAGCTTGACGCTTGTATCAGAATGTCGTCTAGGTACGGAGCTACCGAAATTCCTTGCGGTCTTAGTACCGCCAGAAGAGAGCCCAGAACCTTTGTAAAGATTCTTGGAGCCGTAGCCAACCCGAAGGGAAGAGCTACAAACTGGTAATGCTTGTCTAGGAAGGCAAACCTTAGATACCGGTAATGTTCTCTGTGAATCGGTATGTGAAGGTAAGCATCCTTTAAATCCACTGTGGTCATGTACTGACCTCTTTGGATCATGGGTAAGATTGTACGAATAGTTTCCATCTTGAATGATGGAACTCTTAGGAATTTGTTTAGGATCTTTAAATCCAATATTGGTCTGAAGGTTCCCTCTTTTTTGGGAACCACAAACAGATTTGAATAAAACCCTTGTCCGTGTTCCGACCGCGGAACTGGATGGATCACTCCCATTAGTAAAAGGTCTTGTACACAGCGTAGAAACGCCTCTTTCTTTATCTGGTTTGTTGACAACCTTGAAAGGTGAAATCTCCCTTGTGGAGGAGAAGCTTTGAAGTCCAGAAGATATCCCTGAGATATGATCTCCAACGCCCAGGGATCCTGGACATCTCTTGCCCAAGCCAGGGCGAAGAGAGAGAGTCTGCCCCCCACTAGATCCGTTACCGGATCGGGGGCCCTCACTTCATGCTGTCTTAGGGGCAGTAGCAGGTTTTCTGGCCTGCTTGCCCTTGTTCCAGGCCTGGTTAGGTTTCCAGCCTTGTCTGTAGCGAGCAACAGCTCCTTCCTGTTTTGGAGCAGAGGAAGTTGAAGCTGCTCCTGCCTTGAAGTTACGAAAGGAACGAAAATTAGACTGTCTAGCCCTGGGTTTGGCTCTGTCTTGAGGCAGGGCATGGCCTTTACCTCCCGTAATATCAGCGATAATTTCTTTCAAACCGGGCCCGAATAAAGTCTGCCCCTTGAAAGGTATGTTAAGTAGTTTCGATTTAGAAGTTACATCAGCTGACCAGGATTTTAGCCACAGCGCTCTGCGTGCCTGAATGGCGAATCCGGAATTCTTAGCCGTAAGTTTAGTTAAATGTACTACGGCATCAGAAATAAATGAATTAGCTAGCTTAAGGGTTTTAAGCTTAAGTGAAATCTCATCTAATGTCGCTGAGTCAAGGGTCTCTTCCAGAGACTCAAACCAAAATGCTGCCGCAGCCGTGACAGGCGCAATGCATGCAAGGGGTTGTAATATAAAACCTTGTTGAACAAACATTTTCTTAAGGTAACCCTCTAACTTTTTATCCATTGGATCTGAAAAGGCACAGCTATCCTCCACCGGGATAGTGGTACGCTTAGCTAAAGTAGAAACTGCTCCCTCCACCTTAGGGACCGTTTGCCATAAGTCCCGTGTGGTGGCGTCTATTGGAAACATTTTTCTGAATATAGGAGGGGGTGAGAAAGGCACACCGGGTCTGTCCCACTCCTTAGTAATAATTTCAGTAAGTCTCTTAGGTATAGGAAAAACGTCAGTACTCGTCGGTACCGCAAAATATTTATCCAACCTACACATTTTCTCTGGGATTGCAACTGTGTTACAATCATTCAGAGCCGCTAACACCTCCCCTAGCAATACACGGAGGTTTTCCAGCTTAAACTTAAAATTTGAAATGTCTGAATCCAATTTATTTGGATCAGATCCGTCACCCGCAGAATGAAGCTCTCCGTCCTCATGCTCTGCAAATTGTGACGCAGTATCAGACATGGCCCTAGCATTATCAGTATACTCTGTTCTCATCCCAGAGTGATCTCGTTTACCTCTAAGTTCTGGCAATTTAGACAAAACTTCAGTCATAACATTAGCCATGTCTTGTAAAGTGATTTGTAATGGCCGCCCTGATGTACTTGGCGTTACAATATCACGCACCTCCTGAGCGGGAGATGCAGGTACTGACACGTGAGGCAAGTTAGTCGGCATAACTTCCCCCTCGTTGTCTGGTGAATGTTGCTTAACATGTACAGATTGACTTTTATTTAAAGTAGCATCAATGCAATTAGTACATAAATTTCTATTGGGCTCCACCTTGGCTTTTGAACATATTGCACAAAGAGATTCCTCTGTGTCAGACATGTTTAAACAAACTAGCAATTAGACTAGCAAGCCTGGAAATACTTTTCAACTAAATTTACAAGCAATATGTAAAAACGTTACTGTGCCTTTAAGAAGCACACAAAAAACTGTCACAGTTGAATAACAATGAACCGGATTAGTTATAGAAACCAAATTTAGCAAAGGATTGCACTCATTAGCAATGGATGATTAACCCTTAATATCAGAAAAAAACGTATAACAATTGAAAATATAAGCGTTTTTATCACAGTCAAGCACAGTCTCACAGGTCTGCTGTGAGTGATTACCTCCCTCAAAACTAGTTTTGAAGACCCCTGAGCTCTGTGGAGACGTCCTGGATCATGCAGGGAGAAAAAGACAGACTGTGACTGAATTTCTGATGCGTAGTAAAAGTGCCAAAATAGGCCCCTCCCACTCACACTACAAAAGTGAGGGAAGCTCAGTAAACTGTTTTAATTTAAAACAAACGACAGCCATGTGGAAAATAAAGCCCAAAACAATTTTCACCAAGTACCTCAGATAATTAAACGATTTAACATGCCAGTAAACGTTTAAAATCTAATATATGAAATGTCATTAAAAAGCCTGCTGCTAGTCGCTCACACTGCAAGTTAGGCTAAAAGTTATATGCATACAGTATTTTCCCAGTGAAGTGCCATTCCCCAGAAATACTTAAGTGTAAACATATATACAAATCAGCCTGATACCAGTTGCTACTACTGCATTTAAGGCTGTACTTACATTATATCGGTATTAGCAGTATTTTCTCAGTCAATTCCATTCCTTAGAAAATAATATACTGCAACATACCTCTTTGCAGGTGAACCTGCCCGCTGTCCCCTGATCTGAAGTTACCTTACTCCTCAGAATGGCCGAGAACAGCAAACGGATCTTAGTTACGTCCGCTAAGATCATATACAAAAACTCAGGTAGATTCTTCTTCAAATTCTGCCTGAGAAGGAAACAACACACTCCGGTGCCGTTTAAAATAACAAACTTTTGATTGAAGATATAAAAAACTAAGTTTAATCACCACAGTCCTCTCACACATCCTATCTATTAGTTGGGTGCAAGAGAATGACTGGGTGTGACCTAGAGGGGAGGAGCTATATGGCAGTTCTGCTTGGGTGATCCTCTTGCACTTCCTGTTGGGGAGGAGTTAATATCCCATAAGTAATGATGACCCGTGGACTGACTACACTTAACAGGAGAAATATACATATATATATAACCAAATATAGTGGTAAGTCCAGTACTTTCTTGGGTACCCCTTCACTGGGTATAGCTTCTAGTAGGTTTACCTTGTCTACTTTGGAAATTATATATATATATATATATATATATATACTATATATATTTATATATACAGATACATATTTAAACATGTATATGTATGTATCATTATGTTAAAGCCCTTTGCAACTGTTCCCCCCCCAATCCCAAAACACCTGAGACTTTATATATTTTAGCCCTTATAACTTTTAAATGCAATATTTTTTTTAAAATACATTTTATCAGACGGTTATTATGAGTTTTACTGTACTTTTTAATGTATTTTTGATGTTGTTGGTGACACTTTTTATTAAAGTGTAAGTTAACCAGAGTTCTGAGGTTCCGATAACCCAACTCGGGTTAAATTCAATTGCTCAAGAGAACAAGTTTATTTTTAACTCATAATACGCGTGCAAACACCCACGTTAAACGCGATATTGCTCGCGTGCAACAGTTAGAGCGCCACTCGTAATCTGGCCCTTGATGTTCAACAAATTATTGTTAATTTAATGGAATAAATTAAAGCAGTGACAAGCAACTAGTATTACTCGAAGGACCAAATATTTGCTAGGGCTCCTTGGTGGCCTAGTGGCGGCACTGCCAGGTTTAATGAAAGAATTGGTAGCTACAAGGGAGCTGAATGGGGGAGGATCTTCAAACCCCTCAGCTCTCTTAGCAGCTACAAGCCTCCAAGACCCCTCATTTGAAAAATGGTGCACATGGGGTGCCACTAAATGTAAAAAATAAAAAAATAATGAAATGTTAAATACAAAGCACACAGAGTATTGCTGGGGAGGTGGTCTCTAAGGGAGGTTATTCAAATTTTTTTTTTACAGAATCCAAATAAGGTTTGTTAGGTAGTGGACAAGCCCCTCTCTTAAATTTATATTTAAGTTTTGCTTTTAAAGCCATCTGATCACTGTAGTAACAATGATCACCTGGCAAAAAAACGAAATTTATGCTTACCTGATAAATTGATTTCTTCTATGGTAAGACAAGTCCACGGATTCATCCTTTACTTGTGGGATATTATCCTTCCCTACAGGAAGTGGCAAAGAGCACTACAGCAGAGCTGTCTATATAGCTCCTCCCTTAGCTCCACCTCCCCAGTCATTCGACCGAAGGTACAGGAAGAAAAAGGAGAAACTACAAGGTGCAGAGGTGACTGAGTTTAAATCAAAAAAATATAATCTGTCTTAAAATGACAGGGCAGGCCGTGGACTCGTCTTACCATAGAAGAAATCAATTTATCAGGTAAGCATAAATTTAGTTTTCTTCTATAAAGGTAAGACGAGTCCACGGATTCATCCTTTACTTGTGGGATACAATACCAAAGCAACAGGACACGGATGAACGGGAGGGACAAGACAGATGGTTAAACAGAAGGCACCACTGCTTGAAGAACTTTTCTCCCAAAAACAGCCTCCGAAAAAGCAAAGGTATCAAATTTGTAAAATTTGGAAAAGGTATAAAGCGAAGACCAAGTCGCAGCCTTACAAATCTGTTCAACAGAAGCATCATTTTTAAAAGCCCATGTGGAAGCCACCGCTCTAGTAGAGCGAGCTTTAATTCTTTCAGGAGGCTGCTGTCCAGCAGTCTTGTATGCCAAACGGATGATGCTTTTAGCCAAAAGGCAAGAGAGGTAGCCTTAGCTTTTTGACCTCTACGTTTTCTAGAAAAGACAACAAAGAAGATGTTTTTACGAAAATCTTTGGTCGCTTGCAAGTAAAACTTTAAAGCACGTACCACTTCCAAGTTGTGCAATAGACGCTCCTTCTTAGAGGAAGGATTAGGACACAGAGAAGGAACAACAATTTCCTGATTATTATTCTTATTAGTAACAACCTTAGGAAGGAATCCGGGTTTGGTACGCAGAACCACCTTATCAGCATGGAAAACAAGATAAGGCGATAAGGCGAGTCGCATTGCCATGCAGATAGTTCAGAAACTCTTCGAGCCGAAGAAATAGCAACTAAAAACAGAACTTTCCAAGATAGAAGCTTAATATCTATGGAATGCATAGGTTCAACCGGAACCCCTTGAAGAACTTTAAGAACCAAATTCAAACTCCATGGCGGAGCAACAGGTTTAAACACAGGCTTGATTCTAACTAAAGCTTGACAGAACGACTGAACGTCTAGAACATCTGCCAGACGTTTGTGCAGTTAAATTGATAAAGCAGATATCTGTCCCTTTAAGGAACTAGCTGATAGCCCCTTCTCCAATCCTTCTTGGAGAAAGGACAAAATCCTAGGAATCCTGATCTTACTCCATGAGTAGCCTTTGAATTCGCACCAATAAAGATATTTACGCCATATCTTATGATAAATTTTCCTGGTGACAGGCTTTCGAGCCTGAATCAAGGTATCTATGACCGAATCAGAGAACCCCCGCTTGGATAAGATCAAGCGTTCAATCTCCAAGCAGTCAGCCACAGAGAAACTAGATTTGGATGCTGGAACGGACCTTGAATCAGAAGGTCCTGTCTCAGTGGCAGAGTCCATGGTGGAAGAGATGACATGTCCACCAGGTCTGCATACCAAGTCCTGCAGGTGCTATAAAAAACACTGAAGCTCTCTCCTGTTTGATTCTGGCAATCAAACGAGGAAGGAGAGGAAATGGTGTAAACACATAAGCCAGGTTGAACGACCAGGGTACTGCCAGAACATCTATCAGTACTGCCCGAGGATCCCTTGACCTGGACCCGTATCAAGGAAGTTTGGCATTCTGACGAGATGCCATCAGATCCAATTCTGGTGTGCCCCATTGCTGAATGAATTGTGCAAACACCTCCGGATGGAGTTCCCACTCCCCCGGGTGAAAAGTCTGACCTCTTAGAAAATCCGCTTCCCAGTTCTCCACTCCTGGGATATAGATTGCTGATAGATGGCAAGAGTGAGTCTCTGCCCATCGAATAATTTTGGTAACCTCTATCATCGCTAGAGAACTCTTTGTTCCCCCGATGATTGATATATGCTACAGTCGTGATATTGTCCGACTGAAATCTTACGAATCTGGCCGACGCCAGCTGAGGCCACACCTGAAGCGCGTTGAATATCGCTCTCAGTTCTAGGATTTGGGAGGAGAGTCTCCTCCTGAGTCCACAAACCCTGTGCTTTCAGGGCATTCCAGACTGCACCCCAGCCCAATAGGCTTGCGTCCGTCATCACTATGACCCATGCTGGCCTGTGGAAACAAATTCCCTTGGACAGATGATCCTGTGACAACCACCAAAGAAGAGAGTTTCTGGTCTCTTGGTCCAGATTTATTTGAGGAGATAAATCTGCATAATCCCCATTCCACTGTTTGAGCATGCAAAGTTGCAGTGGTCTGAGATGCAAGCGAGCAAACGGAACTATGTCCATTGCCGCTACCATTAAACCGATTACCTCCATACACTGAGCCACTGACGGCCGAGGAATGGAATGAAGAGCTCGGCAGATGGATAAAATCTTTGATTTCCTGATTTTCATGTCCACCGAATCTATCAGAGTTCCCAGGAATGGAACTCTTGTGAGAGGGGTGAACTCTTTTTTACGTTCACCTTCCACCCGTGAGATCTTAGAAAAGCCAAAACGATGTCCGTGTGAGACTTGGCTAGTTGGTAAGTTGACGCCTGGATTAAGATATCGTCCAGATAAGGCGCCACAGCTATGCCCTGCGGCCTTAGTACCGCCAGAAGGGACCCTAGCATCTTTGTGAAAATTCTGGGAGCCGTTGCCAACCCGAAGGGAAGAGCCACAAACGGGAAATGCTTGTCCAGAAAGGCGAACCTGAGGAACTGGTGATGATCTTTGTGGATAGGAATGTGTAGATACGCATCCTTTAAGTCCACGGTGGTCATATATTGACCCTCCTGGATCATTGGCAAAATAGTTCGAATGGTCTCCATCTTGAAGGATGGGACTCTGAGGAATTTGTTTAGGATCTTGAGATCCAAAATTGGTCTGAAAGTTCCCTCTTTTTTGGGAACCACAAACAGATTGGAGTAGAACCCTTGCCCATGTTCTGTTTCCGGAACTGGGCAGATCACTCTATTTTATCACCTCTTTCCCTTTACCCTTCCTAGTACTTAGAGTAGGCAAAGAGAATGACTGGGGGTGGAGCTAAGGGAGGAGCTATATAGACAGCTCTGCTGTGGTGCTCTTTGCCACTTCCTGTAGGGAAGGATAATATCCCACAAGTAAAGGATGAATCCGTGGACTCGTCTTACCTTTATAGAAGAAATAAAGTGCTTTTATTTATGCACTGGCATAAAAAGGAAAAGGTTCCATCTCTCAAAATCTAATCAATGGTATAACCCCTAAAGTCCTATACAGTTTAGCATTTTCTAGAGAGAGTGAAAAGTGAGACGTGTCCCAGAGACTCCTATAATCCCTGCCACATAAAATGGTAGTGAGGCAAAGACACCCTACCAGAGCTTAACATATATCCCTTCTACTTCCCCTTCTCTCCCAGTAGTATTTATAGCCGAGGAAATAAGTAAGAAAGACAGTAGGGTAAAGAGGTGCAAACTAGGACGGTCATCACCATAGTGGGCTCGTGGACTCTTACTACCAAGAAATAAATACATTTATCTGGTAAGAATAAATTATGTTTGCTTTCTAATAGTAGTGAGAGTTCACAATCTTTACTCTTGGGAACCTATACCCAAGCTGTGGAGTCCAGAAAAAAAATTTGGGTGGGAAAAAAGTAAGGCAGTGTCATGTTCCGGTGTACATGCGCTCAGGACACAGACCCTAAGGGCAGTGGTAGGGATTTGAAGACACCGACCCCTGACCCGGGGAAGAGTATCCTGGACGTGGATAGATGATATTCTGTGATTCATAGTTGCTAGAAGTTATTGTAGAATAAATGGAGAGTGCAACAATTGAATACAATATATTCTGACTTCACTGTGACTTATAGTTAGTTAATAGGAGTAGCTGCAGGTTTCAATGAGAGAAAAATATAGCAATGTGGAATGTTCAGGCTTCAGAGTAAACTGGTAAAAGATTGACACTTAGATGCAAACTAAGGTTTGCTGCAGGTTCACAGTACATAATATTATATAGAGCTGTATGTCAGAATTAAACAGACAGCACAGGTCATAGTCAAGTTGCAAGTTTTAGGCATTAATTACATTTGTGCATATATATGCAAACTAAGGTTTGTTGCAGGTTCACAGTTCATAATATTATATAGAGCTGTATGTCAGTAATAATCAGAGCAGCACAGGTGATAGTCAAGTTGCAAGTTTAAAGCCTCAATTACGGTTTGTGCATATATTGGAGAATCACATGAAAGCTTTTAACTGAACACATAGATGCGGAGTTTTGAATATGTTAACATATTTGTAGAAGGATATTTCAGCTATGACAACTTGTTGCAGAGAATAGTTATAAAGTTCTGAGTAAGATGCTGTTGTTATAATTAGAGAGTGATGATAACCAAAAGTATGCTTGATTTATAATAAAGTTCAGAGTTTGTTAAGTAGCAGTGTCCAGGTAACAAAATGGAATTATTTGGATACTTGCGATTTGATGATTTTAGGCAGAGGAAATAGGAAACACTGAAGCTTGAATTTGTTGGTAGGATTCATGCAGGATCAACCAAAGACCTCAAAGTTTTCAGGAACACAACTTCAAAGTTAATGCAAAGCACATTAGACCTGAGAAGGCTTAAAAAGAGGCTGAGGGAATCAGGTGCATGAATGATTAATCAGGCAGGCAAGCTGAATGTAAATACTGCCCAAAACAGCATGAATGTCAGAATAATCGGAAATCAAGAAAGGTGGGTTGGAGATCTCTTGAAAAAGTAAAATGACAAAGCAAAGGCCATAGAATTCAGGTATCAAAAGATCTTGACAATGATGAGAGTAAAACTTGAAGTCATCTTTCTTGTAGTCATCGTGAGAATGCATGAACGTGACATACAATGAGCTTCCTACAACAGAATCATCCTGAGAGTTGATAGGCGGATGTTCTTCATGATAGATGACCATGTACACAGCCAATGAAAAGGCACCCAGTCCTAGACATATGAATAGGCTTTCCTCAACTTCAGAAATAGAGATGCAGCATTCTGGATTGATAACCAGATTAACCACCTTTGGGTCAGAGATTTGAGTATGCTCAGAATTAACCTCTTGGCTGAGGATTAGATATACTCCAAAAGAAAAAGCTATAGCTACTTCTAACCCAATAGCAGGGCTTTCTTCAAAGTAGGAGATAGGAGTGTAGAGAGCAAGAGTTGACCAGTTCTTGCCTTCTTCTGGTTCAATATCAAATGTGCCTTTACTGGATTCAGAATCAAGAGTGTCCTCATTAGGATCAGGTATATGAATGCCCACACCAGGGCAAGGTTCAGGAATACCCACATCTGGGCAAGGTTCAGGAATATCCTCAGTAGGATCAGGTGAAGGAATGTCCATGCCAGGGCAAGGTTCAGAAGTACCCACATTTGGGCAAGGTTCAGGAATATCCTCAGTAGGATCAGGTGAAGGAATGCCCATGCCAGGGCAAGGTTCAACTATAGAAAAAGAACCCACTTTAGAGCCAGGAACCATACTCTCTTCTGAGCAGAGGGCAAGGCTTTCTTCAGGGTTCACAAACAAAGAATTTACAAGATCCACTTTAGAGCCAAGAACCATATTCGCTTCTGAGCAGAGCGCATGGCTATCTTCAGGATCAAGTATTATTACACCCATTTCTGGGTTAAACAAAGGAATACCCATACCAGGGTCAAAAACAGGAGAGTCCACCTTGATGCCAGGTTTAGTAGTATCATTATGGAAAACAGGGACAGGAATAGCCACTGGGGAATCTTTTTGAAGAACTTTTGTACAAGTTTCAGGGTCAAGTCATTCCACTTGCGAACTAGGTTCAATGTTGTCCTCACAGGGTTCAGTATCAGAAATTCCTGTACAGGGAACAGATGTAGTAGAAAATGTAGGTTGATGCGCAGTATCTCCCAAGGAAAACATTTTCTTAGATGCAGTAACAGAAGAATTTTGAAAAGGTGGAGTGTACTGAAATATGCCACTCTCAGGTAGATGCGGAGGAATTGTGATACAAGATTCTGACTGAGAGGTTTTCTGGGGTTCAGCAGGCATACTTATTTTAGTTTGAATTACAGGGTTAAATTCTCCAGGGACTACCTCTGGAAAACTAAAAGGTTGTATATCTGGATCAAAATTATCTTTTGCTTCTAGCACAGGGTTTACAGACATTGAGGCAGCATGAGAGGGATGTAAGGAATCAGTAGTTGAAAGCAGTGTTTGTAATTGTAGAGTTTGAGAAGATAAACCATTAAGTGCTTTAAAAACAGACTGATGGCGACTAGAGACAACATCCAGCTTGGTGTGGAGTGTATCATGAGACAATAGAGGATCTGGCACAACAGAAAATGAAACAGGAGATTCAGGCTTAGTTTCCTCTTTACGCTTCTGATTTTCTGTAGGAAGAAAGATTTTCTTTTTCTTCTTTTTTTTAGAGAGCTTAGATAACTGATATTTCTTCCCAATATGAGGCTTCTTAGGGTGGTGCCACTGTGGCCTGGAGTACCTTATATCAGGTTGAGAACAGAAATTCACTTCATCACTGGATGCATCATTCTGAAGTAATAAATCATCATAGTAGTTGAGGGGACCATTTCTTCAAACAGCAGTCTGTAAACCAGATGTCTCTTCTTCCAGCTCTGAATCTGTCCAATCTACAGAATCCATGGGAATATCAGAAATAGGAAGATCAGTATTTCCATGAGAGGTTTCATGATGGGAGCTGTCTGTATCATCTATATTGTAAATATAGCTACCAAGGATGTCATTATAGCCAATAGGTTGAGGTTTTGTCTGAGTTTGTGGCGAATTAAAGTTGCGCTCATACCAGTCTAGTGCCAGTTCAGCTGGGTCTGTGAAGTCATCCTCCTCGTTGACATATTCAAACTCAGAGTCAGTATCACCAGGATGGGAATCACAAACAGGAGTAAATGGTATTCTGGAACAGTAGTAGTGTCTCTTTAAATTGTTAAAGGTCTAATTTTTTATGCTGAATCTATGTATACGTCCACGTCATTTACATAGTCAGACTCAAAATCAGTTTCACCAAAATGGAAGTCACGGACATGAGTAGATGAAATACTAGAAAAGTGGTTCTGTCTCTTTAAATCTTTAAAGATCTGAATTTTTTCTGCTGAATCTATGGATACATCCTCTTCATTTTCATAGTCAGATTCAGGATCAGTTTCACCAAAATGGTAACCACGAACATGAGTAGAGGATAGTCTAGAATGGGAGTACTATGTCTTTAAATTTTTAAAAGTATGAAAATCTTCTGTTTTTCCTTTAGGGATAGCTTGGATCTGAGATAGGTTGTAATTTTTTATTTTCCTTTGAGGGTCGGTGCATCCACTACCACTGCAGATCCTTTTTTAGGCATTAACTTTCTGTCATGTTCCGGTGTACATGCACTCAGGACACAGACCCTCAGGGCAGTGGTAGGGATTTGAAGACACCGACCCCTGACCCAGGAAAGAGTATCCTGGGCGTGGATAGATGATATTCTGTGATTCATAGTTGCTAGAAGTTATTGTAGAATAAATGGAGAGTGCAATAATTGTATACAATATATTCTGACTTCACTGTGACTTATAGTTAGTTAATAGGAGTAGCTGCAGGTTTCAATGAGAGAAAAATATAGCAATGTGGAATGTTCAGGCTTCAGAGTAAACTGGTAAAAGATTGACACTTAGATGCAAACTAAGGTTTGTTGCAGGTTCACAGTACATAATATTATATAGAGCTGTATGTCAGAATTAAATAGAGCAGCACAGGTCATAGTCAAGTTGAAAGTTTTAGGCATTAATTACATTTGTGCATATATATGCAAACTAAGGTTTGTTGCAGGTTCACAGTTCATAATATTATATAGCGCTGTATGTCAGTAATAATCAGAGCAGCACAGGTGATAGTCAAGTTGCAAGTTTAAAGCCTCAATTACTGTTTGGGCATATATTGGAGAATCACATGAAAGCTTTTAACTGAACACATAGATGCAGAGTTCTGAATATGTTAACATATTTGTAGAAGGATATTTCAGCTATGACAACTTGTTGCAGAGAATAGTTATAAAGTTCTGAGTAAGATGCTGTTGTTATAATTAGAGAGTGATGATAACTAAGAAAGCTTGATTTATAATAAAGTTCAGAGTTTGTTAAGTAGCAGTGTCCAGGTAACAAAATGGAATTATTTGGATACTTGCGATTTGATGATTTTAGGCAGAGGAAATAGGAAACACTGAAGCTTGAATATGTTGGCAGGATTTATGCAGGATCAACCACAGAACTCAGTTTTTTTCAGGAACACAACTTCAAAGTTAATGCAAAGCACATTAGACCTGAGAAGACTTAAAAAGAGGCTGAGGGAATCAGGTGCATGAATGATTAATCAGGCAGGCAAGCTGAATGTAAATACACAGCATGAATGTCAGAATCAGGAAAGGCAGTCTTAAAGGGATAGTGACATTAGGCTGAGATATGTTACAGGCAGACACCTATTTACTAGGTAACTCTGCCTGGAGAACCTGTCTACTAAAGGCAGCCTCCGCTGAGGCAAAGACATAAAAATGGTAAAATTGTGTAAAGGTATGAAGAGAAAACAAAGTCACAGCTTTGCAGATTTGCTCTACAGATGCCTCGTTCTTGAAAACCCAAGAAGTAGATACTGAACGAGTGTAATGAACAGTAATTCTGACAGGTGGATCTTGGCCAGCTTCCAAGTAAGCTATATTAATCATGCTCTTCAACCAAAATGATGAAGACACAGCAGTTGCCTTTGAACCCTTACACTTACCAGAAAACCACAAAAATAGGCTAGAAGACTGACAAAAAGCTTTAGTCACCTAACGCCCTAATCAGATACAAATTATGTAATAATCTCTACTTTGGAGATTTAGCACACAAAGAAGGAACAACTATTTCTCGATTGATATTTTCATTTGGAAAACCAATTTTGTCCTCAAAACCACTTTATCCTGTTGGAAAATAAAATAAGGTCCCTCCCAAAAAAGGGCCCATAATTCTGACACTCTACATGCAGAAGAAATGGCCAACAAAAAAGTACCTTCCAAGTCAGTAGTTTTAGATCCAAACTGGGCATAGGTTCAAAAAGGAGGGTGTAAAACATTTAGAACCAGATTCAAATTCCAAGGAGGAGTGGATAATTTAATTACCGGTCTTATTCTGTGTAGAGCCTGAACAAATGATTGAATATCAGGTAATCAAGCTAATTTTCTGTGTAGCAACACAGACAAAGCCGAAATCTGACCTTTTAAGGGACTAGCTGCCAGTCCCGTATCAAGGCCCTTCTGTAGAAAATGGAGAATTTGAGGGATTTGTACAGAATGCCAGGAATAACCCTGTTTAGAACACCAGGACAAATTCTGTTTCATACTTAACGGTAAATCTTGCTAGTAACAAGCTTACAGGCCTGTTTCAAAGTATCAATCACCGAATCAGAGAAACCTCTCTGTGAGAGGATCACCACTCAATCTCCATGCTGTTAGGTAGAGAGATTGTAGGTTTTGATAGAAGAAGGGACCCTAAGACAGGAGGTCGGATCTCAGAGGTAGAAGCCAAGGAAGTGCAGCGGACATCCTCACCAGATCCACGTACCAGGTCCTGCGAGGCCATGACGGAGCTATCAGAATAGTTGGAACATGTTCCTGCTTGAGATGTGCTACCACACGTGGAAGAAGCACAATCGGGGGAAACGGGTTTATTAGATTGTACTACCAAGGAGCTGTTAACGCATCAATCAGCTCCGCCTGAGTACCATTAATCTCGAACCATACCTTGGTAATTTATGATTCTGACAAGAAGCCATGAGATTTATGCCTGTCTCCCCCAGAGAGTCAAGATGTGATCGAAAATTTCCTGACTGAGAGACCATTCCCCCAAATGAAGAGTCTGACGACTCAAATACAGGGAGTGCAGAATTATTAGGCAAATGAGTATTTTGACCACATCATCCTCTTTATGCATGTTGTCTTACTGCAAGCTGTATAGGCTCGAAAGCCTACTACCAATTAAGCATATTAGGTGATGTGCATCTCTGTAATGAGAAGGGGTGTGGTCTAATGACATCAACAACCTATATCAGGTGTGCATAATTATTAGGCAACTTCCTTTCCTTTGGCAAAATGGGTCAAAAGAAGGACTTGACAGGCTCAGAAAAGTCAAAAATAGTGAGATATCTTGCAGAGGGATGCAGCACTCTTAAAATTGCAAAGCTTCTGAAGCGTGATCATCGAACAATCAAGCGTTTCATTCAAAATAGTCAACAGGGTCGCAAGAAGCGTGTGGAAAAACCAAGGCGCAAAATAACTGCCCATGAACTGAGAAAAGTCAAGCGTGCAGCTGCCAAGATGCCACTTGCCACCAGTTTGGCCATATTTCAGAGCTGCAACATCACTGGAGTGCCCAAAAGCACAAGGTGTGCAATACTCAGAGACATGGCCAAGGTAAGAAAGGCTGAAAGACGACCACCACTGAACAAGACACAC
The DNA here is from genome assembly GCF_027579735.1 of Bombina bombina. Classification (NCBI taxonomy): domain Eukaryota; kingdom Metazoa; phylum Chordata; class Amphibia; order Anura; family Bombinatoridae; genus Bombina; species Bombina bombina. The sequence goes on along the minus strand of NC_069500.1, from coordinate 238,082,911 downwards.
AAGCTGAAACGTCAAGACTGGGCCAAGAAATATCTCAAGACTGATTTTTCTAAGGTTTTATGGACTGATGAAATGAGAGTGAGTCTTGATGGGCCAGATGGATGGGCCCGTGGCTGGATTGGTAAAGGGCAGAGAGCTCCAGTCCGACTCAGACGCCAGCAAGGTGGAGGTGGAGTACTGGTTTGGGCTGGTATCATCAAAGATGAGCTTGTGGGGCCTTTTCGGGTTGAAGATGGAGTCAAGCTCAACTCCCAGTCCTACTGCCAGTTTCTGGAAGACACCTTCTTCAAGCAGTGGTACAGGAAGAAGTCTGCATCCTTCAAGAAAAACATGATTTTCATGCAGGACAATGCTCCATCACACGAGTCCAAGTACTCCACAGCGTGGCTGGCAAGAAAGGGTATAAAAGAAGAAAATCTAGTGACATGGCCTCCTTGTTCACCTGATCTGAACCCCATTGAGAACCTGTGGTCCATCATCAAATGTGAGATTTACAAGGAGGGAAAACAGTACACCTCTCTGAACAGTGTCTGGGAGGCTGTGGTTGCTGCTGCACGCAATGTTGATGGTGAACAGATCAAAACACTGACAGAATCCATGGATGGCAGGCTTTTGAGTGTCCTTGCAAAGAAAGGTGGCTATATTGGTCACTGATTTGTTTTTGTTTTGTTTTTGAATGTCAGAAATGTATATTTGTGAATGTTGAGATGTTATATTGGTTTCACTGGTAAAAATAAATAATTGAAATGGGTATATATTTGTTTGTTGTTAAGTTGCCTAATAATTATGCACAGTAATAGTCACCTGCACACACAGATATCCCCCTAAAATAGCTATAACTAAAAACAAACTAAAAACTACTTCCAAAACTATTCAGCTTTGATATTAATGAGTTTTTTGGGTTCATTGAGAACATGGTTGTTGTTCAATAATAAAATTAATCCTCAAAAATACAACTTGCCTAATAATTCTGCACTCCCTGTAGTCTGCTTCCAGACTGTCCACTCCTGGGATATTAATGGCTAAAATGGTACACTGATATTTTTTCTTTGATCTGTGAGATTTCAGCAGCATAATCTCTCAGATCAAAAATGAGAAATATGGCAAAATGCTATATGGATGCTGAGGAAGCAGCTGCAATCTTTATGATTACTTCAAAGGGGAGAGAATAGCGGCACTACCAGATGTAGTCCCCTATTTTAATAATCGTTGGATATTATTCTTATCACCATCCATTAGCTGTTAATTAGGGGGAGAGGTGCTGTACACAATTAATATGAACAAAGAATTAGTTATTACGTGGATTAACACTTGTAAATGTAAGCGTTATACCGTTTATATTTGATGTGGTTATACCACCAACATTTTGTTAGACCTGGTATTGTAAGGAGCGTGGCGGTCTACTATCAACACAGGGCTGTGTGGTAAAATATAGAACAGAGGTGCGTTCTAATAAAAATTGAGTAAGAGAGTACACTCTGTTGCCTTATATTATTAGTGTGAAAGAGTGATTGCTGAGAGGAAAAGATAATAGTCTTTATTAGGCAATAACAAACACGCCAATGTTACAATATTAATTACTAATAGTGTTGCCCTCTTAGGCACAGAGGAACTTGCTGCTGAATGTCCAGGTGTATCAACGTATAATATTGGTATGATGACGGATGGTAGCTCAAAGATTTAAGCGGTATCGCTAGTGTGTAAGACACAGCCTGCTGCTGCTTAAAATAGCAGGGGCGCGATCCGATATAGATCGCAGTTTGCGGCGCAAGCGAGGGAACCGGCGTCGCCCGCAGTTTCAGCTCGCAACTCGAGCCATCCCATATAAGTCGCCGTCAGATGCTAACGTGCCGTAAGTCTCACAAACCAGCGATGTCCAGAAATCTGCGCAAGTACAAATTTCTGGCGTCGCCAGTGACTTGCGGCACGTTAGAATCTGCCAGCGCCTATAAAACCTGACTAAAGTTTAAAACACCCGCACTGTCTAACACGCCTCCCTAACATAGCCCGCACTGTCTAACACGCCTCCCTAACATAGCCCGCACTGTCTAACAAGCCTCCCTAACATAGCCCGCACTGTCTAACCCTCTATCCGCTATCCCCCCTCACTAGCCTAACAATAAAAAAGCTATTAACCCCTAAACCGCCGCTCCCGTACCCCGCCGCCAGCTATATTATATCTATAGCCCCCTAAAGTGAGCCCCTAACACCGCCGCCATCTATATTAAAATTATTAACCCCTAATGTAAGCCCCTTACAACGCCGCCATCTCTATTAAAATGATTAACCCCTAATTTAATCTACCTACCCCGCCGCCAGCTATATTATCTATATTAACCCTAAGTATATTATAGTTAATATAGGTATTACATTATATATATTAACTATATTAACCCTAATTATATTAGGGTTAATATAGTTACTATAGTATTTATATTAACTATATTAACTCTATCTAACCCTAACTAAATTTATATTAAATTAATCTAATTCATTTATAAACTAAAATATTCCTATTTAAATCTAAATACTTACCTATAAAATAAACCCTAAGATAGCTACAATATAATTAATAATTACATTGTAGCTATGTTAGGGTTAATATTTATTTTACAGGTAAATTGTTAATTATTTTAACTAGGTATAATAGATATTAAATAGTTATTAACTATTTAATATCTACCTAGTTAAAATAATTACCCAATTACCTGTAAAATAAATCCTAACCTAAGTTACAAATACACCTACACTATCAATAAATTTAATAAACTACAAACATCTATCTAAAAATACAATTAAATTAACTAAACTAAATTACAAAAAAAAACAAACACTAAATTACAAAAAATAAAAAAAAGATTACAAGATTTTTAAGCTAATTACACCTATTCTAAGCCCCCTAATAAAATAATAAACCCCCAAAATAAAAAAAATGCCCTGCCCTATTCTAAATTAAACAAATTTCAAAGCTCTTTACCTTACCAGCCCTTAAAAGGGCCTTTTGTGGGGCATGCCCCAAAGAATTCAGCTCTTTTGCATACAACAAATACAATCCCCCCCCCCATTACAACCCACCACCCACATACCCCTATTCTAAAACCACCCAAACCCCCCTTAAAAAAGCCTAACACTACCCCCCTGAAGATCTCCCTACCTTGTCTTCACCACACCGGGCCGAACTCCTGATCCGATCCGGGCGATGTCTTCCTCCAAGCGGCAAAGAAGAATTCTTCCTCCGGCGATGTCATCCTCCAAGCGGCAAAGAAGAATTCTTCCTCCGGCGACGTCTTCCTCCAAGCGGCAGCAAAGTCTTCATTCTTCCGGCGGCATCTTCAATCTTCTTTCTTCGCTCCGCCGCCGCGGAGCATCCATCCCGGCCGACTGCTGAACTTGGAATGAGGTACCTTTAAATGACGTCATCCAAGATGGCGTCCGCCGAATTCCGATTGGCTGATAGGATTCTATCAGCCAATCGGAATTAAGTTAAAAAAATCTGATTAGCTGATTGAATCAGCCAATCAGATTGAGCTCGCATTCTATTGGCTGATCGGAACAGCCAATAGAATGCGAGCTCAATCTGATTGGCTGATTGGATCAGCCAATCGGATTGAACTTGAATCTGATTGGCTGATTCAATCAGCCAATCAGATTTTTCCTACCTTAATTCCGATTGGCTGATAGAATCCTATCAGCCAATCGGAATTCGGCGGACGCCATCTTGGATGACGTCATTTAAAGGTACCTCATTCCAAGTTCAGCAGTCGGCCAGGATGGATGCTCCGCGGCGGCGGAGCGAAAAAAGAAGATTGAAGATGCCGCCGGAAGAATGAAGACTTTGCTGCCGCTTGGAGGAAGACGTCGCCGGAGGAAGAATTCTTCTTTGCCGCTTGGAGGATGACATCGCCGGAGGAAGAATTCTTCTTTGCCGCTTGGAGGAAGACATCGCCCGGATCGGATCAGGAGTTCGGC